>NC_133773.1:22398233-22518175 GCF_003597395.2 Chelonoidis abingdonii
TTGGTATGAGGTTGCTTCGCACTTGAGTTACCTCTGCTCGGGAAGGGTAACTCCGTTGCTAGGACAAGGGTTAGTAATGTGAGATTCGTATCTTAGAAACATAGAAAGCTGGGTTGTGTGATAGACCGGGGAACCGTATGGATGATGTTGCTGCCTGTCAAGGTTGCGGATCTCTCAAGGCATCTAGACAGACTCTATGTGTAAGTGCTGGAGGACAGTTGTCGTGGTACTATAAGGTACCAAATGACGATAGGAAAGGGTAGGGAATGTCTGGAAGCCAACTTTACGGCTTTGTAGGGAGACGACTGTAAATCCGGACCCTCATAGGTGGCATTCTCAGAAAATGGTCCCAGTTCAATGCGCGCGGCCAGGTAGGAGGCAGAGCTTCAGAGTCTCAATGCGTGTGATGGACAATGGTTTGTAGAAGAGGGTTTTACGTTCATTAGGGAACGGGGGAACTTGTGGATGGGGAGGCAGTTACAGGAGAGATGGATCCACCTAACCAAAGTGGGAACCAGACTGCTGCGCACTAACATTAAAAGATTGTAGAGCACGTTTTTTACTAGGATGGAGGAAAGCTGACTGCTGCAGAGGAGCATGTGGATCGAACACAGACTTCTCTTAGTGGAGAGTCTGATGTAGAGAATCTCCATTATAGTCAGGACAGGGATGGAAGATGATAATGTAAGGAGCCGGATCAAGAGTGAATAAACAGCTCACATTAAAAAATCTGGCACATTCAGAAAAAGGGCAGACACAATAACAGGGCAGTTTTTAAAGGTGCTTGTACACAAATGCTAGAATGTCTAAAATAATAATAAGGTGGTGATAGAGTCCCTTAGCTAGAGTGATAGGAGGATATTGAATATAATAGGCATCACCAAACCTGGTGGACTTGAGCGAGCAATCAATGGGGACACATCTCCTGGGTACACAAAATTACGGAAGACAGAACAGTCATGCAGGGGGAGGAGTGCACTATATGTGAAAGAAATGTAGATTAATATAAAGTAAAAATTTAAGCGATCAAGTTCACTAGGCAATTAGCTATGGGATAGAATTTCATCTTTAAAAATATAACATTAGGGACTTTATTATCGAACCACCTGACCAAGGACGTATCAGTGATGATAAATGCTAAGGGAAATCAGAAGTGCTATCGAATTAGAACCAATAATAGGAGGGGGATCTTCAATATTCCCCATTATTGGACTGGGAACATTTCACTTCAGATGAAATGCAGAGATACAATTTTCGATTACCTTTTAAAATGACTGCTTCCATGGAGCAGCTGGTACGGAACCCACAAGGGGAAAGGCAATCTTAGATTTGATCCTGAAGTGAGCGCAGGAGCCAGATCAAGACGGTACTATAAGCAGGACGCTTGGAAAGTAGTGACCATAATACAATAGTATTCAACATCCTGTGGGAGGAAAGAACACCTCAACCAGCCCAACACTGTGGCACTTTAATTCCAAAAGAGGGAACTATACAAAATGGGGGAATTAGTTGAACAACACGTTAAAAGTATACAGTGACTAAGTGAAATCACTGCAAGTGCATGGTCCTTTTTAAAGACGCCATAATAGCAGGCCAACTAATCAATTGTTCCCCAAATAAGAAACACAGTAAAAGAACAAAAAAGGCCACCGTGGCTAACCATGTAAAAGAAGCAGTGAGAGATAAGGAGACTTCCTTAAAGTGGAAGCAAATCCTAGTGAGGCCAAATAGAAAGGAGCACAACACTGCCAGGCTTAAAGTGCAAAGAGGTGGTAAAAAGAAAGCCAAGGAGTTTGAAGAATGAGCTACCAAAACTCCAAATGGTAATAACAAAATGCTTTTTTAAGTACATCAGACAGGAAGCCTGAGCTAAACAAACCAGTGGGGCCCTGCACGATCGAAATACAAGAGCACTTAAAGACGATAAGTCATTGGGGAAACTAAATTAGATTTCTTTGTTCAGTCTTCATGGCTGGGATGTTAAGGAGATTCCAACCTGAGGGCTGAGTGACAATCTGTGGAATTATCACCAGATTGAACGTGTACGGTAGGTAGGGTTTGAATTAATTCCATAACATCATTACACAAGTCACCGGCAGATGGCATCACCCAAGAGGTTCTGAAAGAACTAAATTGAGTGCGGACACTATTAACTGAGTTGGTGGCCATGTCCTTCTAACTCGGCTTCGAGTACCAGCATGAACTGCGAAGTAGCTAAGTTGTAACGTCAATTATTAAAAAGGGCTCTAAGGTGTCCCAGGCAATTAACAAGACCGGGTAGTCTAACCGTCATACTGGGAAATTAAGTCGAAAACAATAGTTAAGAATAAATTGTCAGACCTAAGAAAAAACATACCTGTTGAGCAATAGTCAACATGGTTCTGTAAAGGGAAAAATCGGTCTTTACTAAATCTACTAGAGTTCTCTGAAGGGAGTCAACAAAATGACAAGAGGGGATCCAGTGGACGTTGAGATGATATAGATTTCCATAAGCCTATTGACAAGGTCTCCTCAGCAAGGCTCGTACAATACATTTAGTGTCACTGAGATTAAGGAGTTCCTTCATGATGCAGAAAATGGTTAAAAGACAGGGATACAAAAGAGTTAGGAATTAATGGTAAATCTCAGAATGAGAGGGGGGTAACTAGTGTATTGCCCAAGGAGCAGTTCTAGGCCATCCTATTTCAATTTATTCATTAGAATGATCTGTGAGAAAGGGGTAAAACAGTGAGTTGGCAAGTTTGCAGATGATACTAAACTACTTAAAGATAGTCTAAGACCAAGCAGATCGTGAGAACATCAGAAAAGAAGATCTCAAAACACTAAGTGATTGGGCAACAATGCAAGACAATTTATGTGGATAAATGTAAATTCAATGCACATTGGAAAAAATACCCAGTATACGTACAAGCTGATGAGGTTAATTTAGCTACATGAGTCAGGAAAAGATGCTGGCGTCATCATGGATAGTTCTCTGAGATGTCCATGCAGTGCGCCGAGGCAGTCAAGAAAAGCAAACTGGATGTGGGATCATTAAAAAGGGTTCGAGAATTAAGACTTGCAGATAATTCATTCCCTTAATATAAATCCATGACACCACTTCTCGAATACAATGTGTAACAGATAGTAGTTTCTCCTCACCTCAAAAATTTCTAGCACTCGAAAGGTTCAGAAAGCGGCACTAAATGATGGGTTTTGGAGAGGAGTCCCATATAGGAAAGAGGCTAGGCTCTTACAGCTTCTGGAAAAAGAGGAGACTAAGGCGGGGATATGATAGAGGTATTATAAAATCCATGAGTGAATGTGAGAAAGATATATAGGAAAGTATATTTACGTATTACCATAATACAAGCAACTTTAGGAGTCACCAATGAGATTAATAAGGTAGCAGGTTTAAACAAATAAGGAGGAAATTCTTCTTCACACAGCGCACAGTCAACTGGGGAAACTCCTTACTGAGAGAGGTTGAGAAGGCTGGACATTAAATTATTAAAAGGGGGGACTGGACTTAATTCATGGTGGCATAAGTCCATTAAATGGCTTCATTAGCAGGCAAGGTAGGAATAGGTGTTCCCTAGCTCTCGTTTCACCAGAGGATGTTAGATGGATGGCAGGAGAGAGATCCTTGATCATTGCCTTTAGCTTTCATTCCCTCTGGGGCACTGAGCATTGGCCACTGTCCGGCTAGACAGATTACTGGGCTAGATTGGACATCTATGGTTGACATGATACGGCGTTTTTATCGTCTATGAATTATGCCTCCATGCGAAAGGTCTTTGTAAGTGTCATTACAAGCTTATATCATACTGAGTGTGTCATCTTATTGTGTATAATGTACACTCTTGTATCTGACATAGAAATATGAAATATTAACTCTCGAGGCTATTCTAATTATGCAGTATGGCATTAATGGTGGTTTAGAATTCTCTGTGACCCCCATTGACGCAGGACCAATTGACCTGCAGATGCTCTGTTTTACCTGTAAGTTCTTTGTGTATATGTGTTGTGCTGGGCAGCATGAGGTAATGAAGTCGACACGTGACATGTGATCATCTCGCCTGACCTGGAATCCATCCTTAACCTAGTTGCTTTTCCCGGGCGGGGACCGAGGAAAAGGATTCCCCACTATGCAAAGAATATAAGTTGAGTGGACAGAGAAAAGGAGAGCACTAATGGGATCCTAGCTACACCCTGAAGTGAGAACAAGGACTGTACCAGCGGAGAAGATTGTGCCAGATAGGAACGGTGTCCAGCTGTGTTTTTTATCTTTCAGGGGCAGATTTTTGTCCTGTACATGAGTATGTAATTACGTTATTAGGCTATGATTTGGCGATGTTTTTTTTTATTTTGCTTTGGTAGATTTCACATTTTTTTCTATCTGTACACTATGAAACCACTGTTTAAATGCCTTACTTTCTGCTTAATTAATTTTGAATCACTTTTTTATTATTACTTTTATCCGAGTATGTCTTTAATTACCGGGGGGGGGGGGGCAAAAAGGCTGTTGCATATCCTTTATCAGTTGTTATTAGAGGGCGAACATTTTATGGTTTACCCTGGCTCTACGTTATTTATGGTATAGCTCTTTGGATACATCGGTCAATTCGATATTGGTGAGTTTTTAGACATCCCAGCACCATCTGGAAGGAAGGTCCCAACCATGGGAAGGTTTCCCTCTGCTCCCATTGACTGCTCTGCTTCCCTGGGCCTTTCTTCCTCCTCTACAGCACAGAGGCTGTCTGAGCTGAGGTGGGATAATTCTACAGTGTCCTGGAAAGCCTCATCAACATACCTCTCTGCCTCTCTTAGCTCCTCCAGTTCCGCCACCGTTGCCTCCAAAGTCCATACGTGGTCTCTGAGGGCCAGGAGCTCCTTGCACCGACTGCACACATATGCCACCCACCCACAGGGCAAGTAATCATACATGCTACACTCAGCACAATAAACTGGATAGCCTCCACTCTGCATTTGGGCTTCTGCCTGCATTGTTTCTTAGTTAATGAAAGGGTGGTTTAAAGAAAGGGGTTTTGGAATATGGTTTGGATTATAGGTTTTAAGGGGACTACAGGCGAACAGGTAGGACCAACAAGGGACCCCCCACCTTCCTTCCCAACTCCCTTGCAAAAACTCCCTGTTAGCAGCCCCTGTTCGCTAGCTTACATTAGCATATTTTCATAAAATAACATGGAGTGCAATGTCACACTGACATTTCTTCTACAGCTCTTAAATCCATTCCTCTCCTTCTTCCCAACATCTTGGTTATCTCTTGTTTTAGTAACTATACACTGGATACTCTACAAAGCACCACCCACACTAACATGTTTGATCTCATTTCCTCTTACAACCCCTCATGTTTTGCCCAATCCTTTCTCTTTAGCTCTCCAGTTATCTCTTGATTCACATCTTTGGGCCTTCTTCATGCTGTTCCTTACACTTGAAACAACTTTCCTCCTCTTACACATCAAATACAAAAATCATCCTTATGCAGAGGGCCAGTATAGGGCCTATGAATTCCTCAAAGCCCACTTAAGTGCTATTTTGAGAATGTAATCACTTGGGACTTATACGGTGGATAAGTCTTGTGTTGGTCCTCTGTACAGGAGTAAATTTCACCCACTCATCCTCATTCACATCCTAACTTAAAACATACAGGCTACGTCTTCACTACCCGCCACATTGGCGGGTAGCAATCGATTGCTCGGGGATCGACATATCGCATCTCATCTAGACGCGATATATCGATCCCAAACGTGCTTATATCGATTCCGGAACTCCACCAACCTGAACGGAGTTGCGGAGTCGACATGGAGAGCCGCAGACATCGATCCCATGCCATGAGGAGGATGAGTAATTCGATCTTAGATACTTCAGCTATGTTATTCACGTAGCTGAAGTCGCATATCTGAGATCGATTTTCCCCCGTAGTGTAGTCCAGCCCACAGATGCTCTGGTTAATGCACTTCCATTCTAGATCTTTGTTTTCAGTTGCTCATATAAGTTTTTCAGCAACAAAATAACCACTGTGGGTTTAAACTTTTCACGCATAGCTGAAGACAATCATGAACTCCCCTTATTGAGTTATGCGACTGAATATTGCAGATAAACTCCTGCAATTGTTACATCATTTAGCTTTTTACATATAGTAAATCCTATTAATTGAATCCTTTAATGTTTGTGCTAAGTTTTCCTTACATGAAGGCCTCAGATCACATCAGAAATGATGGTGGGTAATTTTTTTTTTGTTAGCTAATAGTAGGATTTGTCTTATAATAATGCATTGACACAAATACACACTCACTTTTATAAGGCTAATCTACACAACCCAATAGAGTCCAGGGATATAGATGCAGTATAAGAACATAAATAAAACAGAGCAAGACACATAAAATAGGGATACCAGGAAAAGAATAGTAACAGGACACCTGACTGGCAATAGAGCATTGTAACAGATCATTCAAGTTATCTTCCTTCTCTTTAATTGAGAAAATTCATCATAATGACATGCACAGATGAAAGGAGACCTATAGTTTTTCTGATTTTTGAATTCAGATGAACAGACTATAAAGGCTGTGTTAGGAACAAAGCCAAAGCTAGTAAGTTACACATAAATTAGGGTTGTTATCTGACATGCACATTTTCATTCAAGTGAGAGAAAGCATATAGGAAGTGCATGAATAATGTTATTTCTTCTGCATTCTGTATGTACGAACACTTTGAACTGGTTTATTCCAAACCGAAATATTATCACTAATGACTGACAGGTCTCCTCCACCAATATCTGCCAACGTGAAAGATGTGAAGGCTCTGCACAGCTGTATTTTTACCATTTCTAGAAAGGATTAGGTATTTTGCTATTCCTATGCAGGTTCTGGTGCATCTCAAAAAAGTGACCTGCCAATTAATTACTTCCCGAGCACTCTGGAGAAATTGACTCAAACACAAAGTGCAAGCATTTTTTCCTGAGCTAAAAATACTTAAGCGTCCTGCATTTTTAGCTTGTTTGGAAGCAGTCAATTGTCCTATATCCTGAAAATATTAACAGGTCGTTTTGTAATGTCCACTTTTAAAAGCTGAATTGGAAATTGAATGGCGTAGAAACCTCAAAAGGAAGAATAAGACTCTCTATGGGTAGCAGTAATAATTTGCTTCATACTTACCTAACACTTTCCAAGCTCAAAGCAGTTTGCAAACATGTGCTAATTAATACTCACTATACCCCTAAGGAAGTAGATAGACAACAGTATGTGGACAGAGTTTAGGTCAATATAGTGGTATTGAATTCTTCGCCCTGAAATTCCTCCTTCGAATTTTTCAGGGCCAGCCATTTAAAAGATGTCAGTTCATTATGCCTGGTTGCTAAGTGTTTTGGTCACATGACTTCACAGAATCTAAACATGTTCCATGTCTTCAAAGGATGTAATCAGCATGAAGGGAGCAATGCAATTTGAGCAACTAATTCTATTGTGTACTGGGCATTTCTTACATCCCCAGTCATTCAGGGTTTTGACGTCTAAAACAGACTTTGATGAGGACTATAGCTTGTTCATGAACCAAACTCCCATAATTCTCTATTGTCACGCTAAGAAGTGAAAAATACAAGCTTGGTAAACTCAGTAACAGTGATAGTGACCTTTAACATAGTACCTGCTCTTTCAACTGAGCAAACAATGTTTTAACCACAATAAGTAGGAATACAGATAATATACCAACAACAAAAATAATGAGTAAGCAGCAGAAGTTAATTACAGAGTTAGGAAATTTATGAAATATGGCAAAGTCTGGAAATACACTAACATAAGATATATCTGGGGGAGAAAAGAGGAACAGCTAGGAGTTGAAATTGTAAACCTCCTCTACCCCCAAGAATTTAGGTGACAGGCTCAAAGCAGGGAGATAGAATAGGGAAGACTGAAAATGACTTGAGACCAGATTTGCTACTGCTACAGGGATCAGTTCTAATGGATTTAATCTGGTAATGTAAATCTTTTCTGTTAGTGCTGACTAACAATTGCTTAGTAAACTGAGTCAAGCAGGGTTATCTGAGGCCTTTTTAATTGTTGACTATATTAAAACCCATAAATTGTTTATTGATTTGTGATTATTGATTACAGATTACAAGGGCTCCTCCTACAGGAGAGGGACCTGGGCCTCATTGTAAATAGCTCAATGAAGAATCACTGGTCAACGTGCAGCTGTGGTTAAAAAAATACCACCACCCAAACAAGATACAAAGTTACGTAAGAACTGGGATGATAATTATTATAATGCCTTTTATATAAACCAATGGTGTGGCCTTATCTGGTTACCCCATCATAAAAGGATATTGCTGGAACAGAGGGGGTTCAGAAAAGAGTGATGAGACTGAGCAAGGATATGGAAAACTCTTTTGAAGAGAGATTGAAAAAACGGGATTTGTTTACCTAAGAAAGGAGATAAATAAGGAGATAAATACATGATAAAAGGATACAAAACAATTAATGGTGTAGTAGAGAAAGTAGACTGGGAACTTCTGTTCTAGCTGTCCCATAACCAAAGAACAAGGGGACATTCAATTACATTAAAAGGCGGGAAAGTCAAAACTGATAAACAAATACTTTTTCACACAACATGTAATTAGACTGGGGATTGCATTGTCACAAGAGTGAGGCCAAGAAGTTGACAAGGGTCAAAAAGGAATTGGACATACACATGGATACCAAGAATATATACAGTTATCATAATTAATGTTAAGAGAAATTCTGGAGGAGATATTAAACCTTATGCTGTAAGGCTTAAACCAATCTCTGACTATCAGAGATCAGGATGAAACCTAATGTGTGTGTAAATGGGAGGGAGATAATTCCACATCTGCCCACTGCAGGGTTCTGACACTTTGCTTGGAAGCATCTGGTGCGGGACACTGTCAGAGACAGGATACTGAACTAGGTGGACCATGAGTATGATCCAGTCTGACAATTCCTATATTCCTAATACTTCATAGTGGGCAACTTTCATCATACGTCTCCTCTGTTAGCCACATGCTTCTTTCATGGAATTCATCTGCATATCTTAAAAATACCTTTCTATACACAAGGGCCTGATTGTTCACTGACACTTGTTCACAACCCCTGAAGGCAATTGGGTTACACTAGTATAAGATGTGCATGAACACACAGTCAGGCCCAGTGTCTGCTCAGTGTATTGAGATATTTGTGGGTATATTCATATATGTGTGAAAAGTGGGGATGATGTTAATCTGCCTTTTAAAAAAATTATTCAGTGAAATACTCTGATAAAATTTTTGTCAGATCCCAAGCGCAAGTCATAAGACGGAACTCAGGGGCCATATCTACTTGTGTTTGTATAATGCCCAGAACAATGGGGCCTTGATTCTGATTAGAGACTGTAGGTGGTTTTACAATACAAATAAAGACCATATGCACAACCCTATATATTATTAACTAGTAAAAGCTGTCTTTATTTTAAGGTAACATTTTAATTTTCATTGCCATGATCCAACTGAAGTGGATTTTATCAGCCCAGAAAGCTAGCATCATGAGCAATTCACAAGTATCCTTCCAGCTTATCTCATGGGATAACCACTCTTAACTGCTTGGGATTGTGAATGACAGGCTCTGCCAGGCTCCATGCAGCTGATTCAGGGCCTGGACTTCACCTTCTCACAGCAGAAAGTGAGCAGAGCCTGTCTGTCCTCTAGTTAGTTTTTCATTATATAATATGGTATGGCCCTCCTTGCTGGGAGAGCCAGTTCTCAGGGAAGCCCTGTCATGCTGCACTCTGTGCAGGTTTGGAAACAGCAGCAGAAGCATGCTTAAAATGGCCTGCCAGCTTCCAGACAAGCAATATGTCTGCTACTCAAGCTTATTTTAACAAAGTGGGCCATGTTAATAAGGGGCACAGTTTAGGGTATGTTACCAGGTGTGGGCAAAGCACCCCAAACTCAGCACTTAACAGACAATGAAAGTTTTCACTGTGCTTACTACTACTATTAATCATATTTACTACAGTAGTACCTAAGGATCATCCAAGAATAGGGCCTCATTGTGCTAAGCAGTATGCAAACACAGAGTAAATGGCTGTTTCACCGATAAACTCTCTTACAGTGCTTCTCGTTCCCTTGCTCATGTTCTTCCCAGATGGAGCCCTTGAGGAAAAAAGAGAGAGAGAGACTGGCTGATTTTAAAGACTGACCCCAATATGTACACAGGTGATATGCAGGTGACTGTTCAAAATCTGTGCATTTATGAGATCTGCATGTGAATGATTCTGAATAGTTCTAGAGAGGGATGGATGCGTGATCACTGAATCCAGTTCGGGTATTGAACCCACCCCTGCAGAATATGCAGGATATTTGAACCAACTGGTTAGAAATTAGATGGTTCTGGAGAATGGATGGCAGCACCTCACATGCAATATTTCACCCAACATCAACGAGACATCTTGGAAACCAAGTGTCTACAGGACTATTATGTGGGCAAGTGATATTAATGAACATGACTAGTGAGAAATACATGACACAAAAATATATGCTCATGTTTGTACACTTGTCTTGGGTAAATTCTTCTCCAGTTTATGCGTGAAGTTTCTTTCTGAAGCAGAATTGGGGTAACAGGTTGCTGTAGCATAGTAGGACACTAGGTATTCATTTACATATTAATACCCAGAATGCTCTGCCAACCGCATCGCATTCCTAAGGCAGTGCTGTCATCTGGCAACAAATCGAAAAGGGTAGGTATGTTTGTGTGTGCACTGAGCTCCCTCCTGCATTGTGCTTGGAAACAGAAGGAGAAAGCCTGCATATTTTCATAAACTGACATTGCTCTTTTGACTATATGACAGCACAGTCTGAATTAGGATGAGAACCTACTTTTTATAGTTCTTTTCAAAGCAGTTCTCTTTTAGAATGTGCAGATTTTCAAAATAGGTAAGAAATATCATTTTAAAGCCAGAATGTACCTTTTCTTCAGAATGAGCAAGCTAGAAATAGAGAGAAAGAAAAGGAGTGTGTGTGTGAGAATTCGACAGAGGAAGGGAAATCTTAAGATTTTAAAGGATCTCGATTTTACATGGGAAGTAAGTAGAATTTTCTGTATAAAATATATAAAAAAACATATACCAAATGTAACTAGAGGATGAATGAGCATGTAGTTAAGGTACTGGCCTGGTAATTAGTAGATCTGGGTTAAATTCCTGATTCTGACAGTCTTGTGAAAGTCACTTAATTTCTTTTTGCCTTATTTCTTTATCTGTAAATGGGATACCAGTGCTTCCTTTTTCCTAATTTTATCTGTCCTGTCTATTTCTATCGGAAGCTCTTTTGGAAGGAGAACATCTCTTATTCTGTGTTTGTTCAGTTTCTAGGGCCCTAATTTTGGGTGCAGTCTTTAAATGTAAGCCTAGTGGTTTTATTCACTTGGTGGGGCAGGGATCACCTTTTCACTGTGTGTGTGTGTACAGTACCTAGCACTGTGGGGACCCAATCCTTAGTGGGATCCTCTAGGTGCTACTGCACTACAAACGAATAACTAAAATATCTCTTAGCTGAAGTTATTTAAGTATTTGTATACTAGTGCCTGGATTTACTGAAATAGCCAGTAGGGGCATTAACGGTGTGTTAAATCTTAATCTCTGATGAGGCTTTTATACACTGCTGCTGAAGATGAAATCAGGGCAGATGCACTTCACGCTACAGCATCTCAGTGCTTGCCTCTGCATGCAATTGCTAAGCATTTCAATTACTGAATATTTTGAACCAAGTTGATAGAATCAATCAGAATCCCAGATGATAAATTGGTCAAGAATGAGGAATTCCTCTTTGTTTTTCTTACAATTCACATCTTGGGTTACTGTGATGGGGATTAATATTAATTGCTGACTCTCTCTCCCCTCTTCCTTCTCCCACACCATAAACATACATTCAGATAGGACATATACACACATATCTAATGGTATCTAAACACATATACCAACACATTGATTGGGCCACCTTTTCAAAGAAGCCTCAACACAAACACATTAGGTGAGCAATTGTGTCCCTAATTGGCACGTACAATTACAGTGACTTTATGTACTATGATCTTGCAAGATAAGGAGCACTAATCCAACAAAGTACTTAAGCATGTGCTTAATTGTATGCATGTGTAGTTGAACTGAAGCCATTGAGACCAGGCTCAGATTAACCATGTGTGTTCAGTGCACTTGCACAGGGTTCACATCTCATTGGGGGAAAAAAACACACACGCACACAAAACCTACTCAGGGCCAGGAAGGGGGCAGGGTATTGTATGGTAGGGGACCCACGGCTGCCCTGCATGCTGTGGCAAGAGCCTAGGGGCCAGAGCGGAGAGCTGGGCCAGCCCCATGAGACAGTAGCTGCTGCAGGGTAAGCAGGAGGCAGGCTCCCTTTCCAACCCTCCCCCTGCTGGGGCCTCCCATAGTGCACAGGGCCCCAGAATTCTTTAATATGTCACTGAACGGCACTACTCTCATAGTCACAGTCTCAGAGTCAAGGATGAGATTCAGTGCTTTTCTAGCTTGAGGCCAGAATACGCACCACTTTTCAGAACTGAGCCTAACTTGGTTTGCAGGACTTTGCACATAGAAGCACTTGTACAGAATAATATGGTACTTCCTTGCCTAACTTGACCCTACAGGCCTATCTGACTTGTGAGTGCAATGAGATAGCTAGACATCTAGGATGGGATTTTCAGAAGTGCTCAGCATTGGCCTAACTCAGATCCCATGGAAGTCAGTTTGTCCATTCAGAGCAGAGTGACCCCTAAAGGACATCCCGATTCAGTTGCAGGTACAAAATTCAATGCTGTTTAGTTAGCAGAGAAGTCTGTTTGCCATTGTATCATCGGTCTGTTTTACCTTAGTATAAAGGGTTAAAACCACTATACTTCGGTATTGTATTAATTAAAAAATGTCCTGTCCTATGGCAATACAATAGTAGACTAAACAAAGATAATGCATGCTTCTTGCCTTTAAGACCAATAGGAATACACAGTCATGATTAAATGACAAGACAATTCCCCAAGTGTTTTAGTTTATGGTGTTTTAAAAAGAACACAATTTAGGCTTGTGAAAATGAAGCCACAATTTGGCTGGTGTTAAGGGAGTTCAGAACCCAGAAATCAAAATTTAATAATGTGTCGCCCATAAAAACACTTTGCTAAAACTACCATTAGCTACACATTTCTATTGCAACTCTGCTTTCTAAGGAGATATCTTGCCTAATTATATCTAACTGTGAAGGCAATAGCATCTGATGAGGGTGCCGAAGAATTCTAACATGAGTTGCATAATGCAAAGAAAAAATCAGTTGCAGGATAATGTTACTCAACATCAGAAGTGTTCCAGGGAGTGTCTGAAAAATAAAAATAAAATAACCCAGCAATCGCACATACCCTGTCTCAGAGTGATAGCTGTGCTAGTCTGTATCAGCAAAAACAACCAGGAGTCCTTGTGGCACCTTAGGCCAGGTCTACACTGCGACTTTAAATCGGTTTAATGGCCGATATACCGATTTAACGCTGTATCCGTTCACATGACGTCGTCATTAATATCGATTTTACCGCCTCCTTAAATCGATTTCGGAACTCCTCCCAACGGAGGAGTAGCGCTAAGTCGATAGTGATAACTTGGATTAGGGTTCGTGTGGACGGAAATCGACGTTATTGGCCTCCGCGGCGGTATCCAGAGTGCACCACTGACCGCTCTGGACAGCAATCTGAATCGGATGCAGCGGGCAGGTAAACAGGAAAAGCCCGCAACTTTTGAATTACATTTCCTGCTTGTCCAGCGGGAGCTCTATCAGCACGGCTGGCGAGCAGTCTCAAATCAAAAAGAGCTCCAGCATGGACCGTACGGGAATACTAGTTCTGATCGCTGTAATGGGAGACAAATCTGTTGTATCCTGCTCCGTTACAGAACACGAAAGCAAAGCGTTGAAGTAAAAAAACTGCAGATACACCTAGCGCTGCGTACAAGCGTAACGGAAGCCAGAGACTCAAATGGACGCTGCATGAAGGGAGGAGAGGGTACTGAGGACTCCCGCTATCCACAGTCCATCACATCTCTGAAAATTATGTCATTTGCTTGGCTGAGCTCCAATGTCTGTAGTTCAACACAGGTCTGGCGTGGTTCAGGGAACAGTCCTGCAGTTTATTTCCCCCACCACCGACGTGAAAAAAAAAGGAAGATATGCTGTGCTATGGCGTTTGCTCAATCACTCTAGCGAAAAAGGCGCCAAAGGTTGTCCTGCTGCGCCTTCACAAAGGGTAGGGTAGGCTGACCCAGCACCTACTCGGGGCAATTTTTCGGCCCACAGACACTGTGCTCTCAAGACGGAGTGGAACATAGGGATCACTGAGGAACAGCTACCACAGCTCACCGCTCCTTAAATCGATGGTAGCCTTGGACCAGGGACGCAAGCAATCGATTTTGTGATTGCACTGTGGATGCGCAAACCCGATTTTATAACATCGGTTTTGTAATATCGGTTTAAACTACTTCGAATTAATCGTGCAGTGTAGACGTAGCCTTAGAGACTGACAAATTTATTTGGGCATAAGCTTTTGTGTACTAGCCCATGAAAGCTTATGCCCAAATAAATTTGTTAGTCTCTCAGGTGCCACAAAGACTCCTCATTGTTTTTACATCCACCATGGTTCAGGAGCAGGAGTCACTGCTGTATTTCTAACGCTGGGTTATTGTGCAACATTACAGGCCGTAGTTTAAGTGCATATTGTAGGCCTGATTTTCAGTGTTGCTCCATTAGCTTGCTACACTGACTGACACCAGCTGGCTATTTGTCCCTTTGTATGCAAGCTGAAGGTGATCACAGATGCCTCACTTGCGGCAGAGTCACTCTGAATCAGCTGGCCCTATTTTTGTTTGGCTATTGCTTTAACCATCACACACTGAAATAATCCTTAAAAATCATAACAGAGCTTCAACTCATGGTGTTAGCAAGAGGTCCAAGGGAAGGTAACAGAGTGATAAGCAAGTAAGGGACATACACAGACACTCTTCTAAACATTAGTGGTGTTATTTAAATTAATATAAATGCTTTCATTTTAAAGTACTATCAACTTGGAACCAAACAGTTTTTACATGACACTGAGGAGTAGAGATGTATGAAATGCATTATGCATGAGTGGGGAAAGCTTATCATTTAGCTTCATAAAGGACAGCACCTTTCACCCAGAAAGACCCTAATGCACTTTAAAGACAATGGGCCAAATTTAGACTTAGGCTCTAATCCTATACGAATAACCATGCAGCACCTCTCTACCCTAGAGGCTGCTGGAAAGCCCCTTTGACTGCAGTGGGGATTTGTTTGCACAGTATAGTGATGTAAATTAGATGTTGGTAACTGGGTATGTGAGTCCAAAGAAATCAAGCTAGTAGACCAAACACAGAAGCAGCTAGAAGAGGTGCAGGTTAGGTCTCTTTAGATTCTCGTAGACTCACCTTTGAATTTGGTGCTACATTATAATAAATTGGCCCAGCCCCTCTGTTTCCCATAGCTACCCTGATGTACACTGACTCACAATCTGGCCACAAAGCTCCACCACTTCACATTGATGCAGCCAGTTCTGGTGTGGAATGTGGCAGATGTTGTGCACTAGCAACATGACAAAACAAACTTTTCATGGGGAAAGTGCCTCTTATTCAAAGAGGTAATGAAAAGAAACATAAAAATAGTGCAGAGCACTGTAGTGACATTCATTAAGGAGCAGTCCCTTGTTTTCTGCACTGATTCTTCCAGGAGTGTTAAATTGTGAACTTGTTAACAGTTTGCGAATAATGGAATTGCTTCAGATTTTTCAGAGGTTAATCCTGTTTCCCCTTTCACTTCTTGTTTGTTCCCAGACATTATGGATCAAATTTAGACATGATAGAACCCACCTGGCTTCAGAGAAATTGAATGTTTCTTACAGTTGGGCTCATGTTCCTATATTCCAAGTTTCCTCTTTCCTGTTCAACATCAGAATTATTGTCCTGGCTTTCAGCTCAGTTCTGTGACAACAATTGCTGCATAAAATGCCTTCATTGTCCATTTGTGATGGCTGACCTTCCTCTTCCTTTGGCGTGAGTCTTCAGATTATAGCATATTCTTTCAGAGCTGAATTAATTTCAGTACACAAGACTAGAGCAGACTGGAACATGTATCCTTTCTATTCAGCCTTTCTTTATAGACTGTAACTTGTATTATGAGGCATTAATTTAAGAGCTTTGAACAATTCATTACTGAAACAGGAGGCCATTGCCAAGTTGTTCTTATAACTGACATATTTTCTACTACTATAGCTCACTGAGGCTATTGGCCAAGGAAGGTACTATTCAGTGTGAGTACGGGGCAGAATATGCTTCCTAAGTATTTACCAATCACTGGTGGATAGATTATTATTCCTTGGATGACAGAAACAGAAATCAGGGCCCTACTGTGTTAGAGTACATTCATATACCTTTGCAAGGTACATCTTAGTTTGCTTTGCTGTTTGATTATGCCCTTGCCTTGCCTTTTCACTAAGCCACACAAGATGGGGAGAAGGGATCTCTATTTATGACCAAGGGCCTCACTGCACATCCATATAAGGGCCTGGCAGCAGCTTGCACCGAGTTATTTTCTCTTTAGAAGTTAAATCTATTTTTACCCCAGCATTGGAAGCAAAAAAATAAAATAAAATAAAATAAAAAGGTCTACAATGGAAATTGCTTATTTCACAAACAACAGTCTAGTTTACTGCCATAACTTTCAGAGTCTGTGTTACACACTCAAAGGACAAATGATAGTAGAGATTAAAGCATTCACACAAGAACATTTCCAAAAGCGTGGTAAGTGCATTCCATCAGTAATGCCCCCCACCCCATCCCAGATCTTAGAACTTACGGAGGTAAACATCTTGCTTGACTTGAAATGGGGCATCAATTTTTTTTAAAAGCACAGGTGATTATTTGGCCTATAAACAACAACAGCCCTGTAACATGCCACGTGAAAACTCCAAACCATGGATACTATTCGATTAGGATTACTTTAACAACTCTAAAGGCCACTTTGCTTTACATTCAGCGGGTTTTTTCCTCCTCTCTCTCGCTGTATGGGCTTCAATGGTTGGAGAGTGCTTCCTTATACTGCAGGCAATTATTCCAGGCTCACACCAATAGCAGCTTTCCTTCACAATTGTATGTTTTAGGCACGCACACACTCAGCTTCCACAGGTGAGAAATAGAAAAAAAGAGAGTGCGAGCAGTCACCAGTCCGATGCTGACATTTTCCAGCAGTTAGCAGCAGTGGTTAAGGTAGATTAAAGCAGCAGAGGGGAGCTTTACTCACCAGCTAAGGAGAAGGAAGAGGATCTGTGCTTTCCTAACACCTTCCTACCCTTACTTTACCCCTTGATTACCACCATGTGCTACCATAGATACCACAGCTTCACCCTCAGCTTGGAATAGGAAATAATTGTGCCATCTCTGTACCAGTTACCAAATTGTATTAGTTTTAGTTAATTAGTTAACATTATACTGACAAAAAAGCACCAAATCTCAGGCTTGCTGCACTTCTGAGTGAGATCCTCAGCTGGTCATATTTGGAGGTAGGCCAATTTAAACCAGCTCAAGTCTCTGGGCCTGGATCCCCATAGGGACTTAGGTGTTACACACCTAACAGATCAGGCCTTGCAGGTGAAAGAGGCATTGCTCCACCTATTGTCAGCTGGTGTAATGACCACGCTGGGGCTTAGGTTGGACACAGACATCCAGACGCCTGCTTGAGGCAGCAGAGCGCATGCTCAGAGAGGTAGAAATTTAGGCATTTAGGAAACTTTTACAGCAAAAATGTAGCCACCAAGTGCATTTAGGCACCTACAGGGTTATGTGGCAGCTGCAAGTGCAGGGTGGGGGGTGGGGGTGGTGTAGATCACAACGGTGCCTAAATCTGAGCTGTAGGTACTTAAGTCCCTTTGTGGATCTGGGTCTTGGGCCAAAGTCTATATAAAAGGTAACAAACCCTGTAACGTATCCTAAACAACATGGCAGCAAAACGAATCCACTGATTTAAAATTATTCCAACCCTCGCAGAGACCCAAGCCCCTCCACATCCCAGCCTTCCTCTTCAGAAACAAAATGTAATATGCTGTAACCATACACACCAGGGTCAAATACCCATGTTTACGAATTGTATACAACAGGCAAGGCATAGCTACACATACACACTGCTTCTCTGGCAGGATTCTGGTAGTTCCTGGAACATAGAAGACAGTAAGGGCCACAAGAGAGCTCACAAACTATTTGTGCCTGTGCAGAAGCTGCAGGTTAACAAATTGGGGCAATTTTGGAACAAGGGAGGACAGAATGAATTCAAAAGATGAGGGTTGGTCATTGAGAAAGTCTTGCCAAGGTGACTCCAAATTGAGTGGCTCTGCTGATTACAGCAATAGCACCACCAAACGGGAAGAGAGGATGTCTTTCAAATGTTGACTCACTCATAGTGTTTTTTTTTCCTAACCGTTTAAGTCATTCCTGTACTGACAAATAATCTAGTTATTTCTAAGACTCTGAACCTGAAAACACACAAATGCTTAACTTTACTTCTATGCATAAATGTTTCCAGGATAGAGCTACTTGTGTGTGCTTTAACAAGGCTAGCATATTTAGGGGACTACTTCAATCAGTTTCTATATTATAGATTTTTAATTTTTATTTTTCTCTATGTTATGCTGTGAATTACATTGTTTTCATAGATTTTAAGGCTAGTGGGAACCATTAGATCACACAGTTTGAACTCCACTATTATTGCTTAATCATTAAAATATGAGGGAAAAGAAAAATGCTAAATATTTTTCCATTCATTAGTTTGGATTAGAATTACTTCCAGAATTAATAGGCACTCGGTCTGCTAATAAAGTGTTTCAAAAATAGTTAATAAGTAAACAGAAAGCAGCCCAACCTATGCAGATGGTTCACATGTATAATCAAGCTGTAGCGAACCTTACAGATTTGTGTTCATCAGTGGCACACTATACATCTGGTTGTATACTCTTACCAGTGCTATATCTTCCTGGAAAATTAAACTAACGGCTAGGAGGCCAGTTGAGGTTATCTGAGGCTGGGTAATAGGGTTGTAGATGACAGAAGTGGTTTCAAAGAGTGCACTTCAGTCCAGTTAATTCACTTCAAGAAAAAAAAAAGTATTTTTTTCCAGTCACACGTTACCACCACTTAGCTTTCCCTGCCCTTTCCTACAAGAAAATTCAGAATGCTAACTAACATAGACAGCCCTTATATTTTTGCAGTACAGTCAGAGGGCTGTTACTGCTGTGTTATGGACCCACAAAAAAAAAAATCCACCCCCTCTCCTGCTTCTTTTTATAAGCTCAGAACTCCTGTTACTCAGTTGCTAACTGAAGATAATTAAATTCCAATTATCATGTATAGTTTTCACCTGCAAATTCTTTGATGTTATAGTTTGTCTACTTTAGTCTGTTCTGATTTTCTACCTACTGACAATCGAGAAGCAACACTTCCTCTAGAGAAATAACTCCTTTTCTACTAAAAAGAACAGGAGTACTTGTGGCACAGATACAGACTAACATGGCTGCTACTCTGAATCCTTTTCTACTGTTCTGGAAGCTTTGTCTCACCTAGCATTAGACTGTCTGCCAAAAAAAGTACATTCCTTATGGTAACTATATGGAGTGGAAGGCTGAATGTGGCTGATCCTATTTGGTTCATGCTTTGGGATACTGCCTATGCACCCTGTTACACGCTTCACGATTTTATGGTTGTGCCCATAACAATGCCTTTCCTATGGTTATGTTTCCCCAGACACAAAGAGTAAACAAATGCACTCATTCTAAAAGTACTTACATTTAGATGGAGAAAGAACAGCAAAACAGAAGAAAAGCGATATCTGTACTGAGCTGTGAGAACATGACAGCCACACTCTACCAGTGGAGAGACTGCTGCTGTGTTTAAAGGCGCAGTAGACAAAAGGAGCTGCAATATCATACTTACATACATTTCACCTCTTAGGGATTATTCTCCTTCCTACCACAACCAGCACTCACGTGGGGCTTCTCATATCACAACTACCTGGAGAAGTAGAAAGCTATCATGTGCAATCAGGGAAAAAGGCCTGCCCCTCTTCAAGTTCCTGCCAGATGGGTCTTTGTCTTTGACCTTACCAGTGGTGATCAAGTATTCCATGCTAGCCTTTAAACTTTTCATTTAATTATATCCTTTTTGCATGTCCAAGTGCTTGGATACAATGCTGGAAAAGCAACCAGGAAGCTTCCCCTCTAGGAGTTAAAGTCTTGTAAGCTCCCTGTGATGCTGTGTTTCCACCTCTCCACAGAGATCTTGTATGGAGCTCCCTGGCCTCGCTTCAGCTTGCCTGAGTCATGTTGTCTCAGGCTGTAAATCAGCCAAGCAGTGGAAAGGAATACTCTTTCCAGCCAGGTTGTAAAGGGTTGTGATACAGACTGTTGACATCCTCCTAGTATTGAATTAAAAGGACTCACAAGTGGACTGGGAATCTTCCATCTGTTTCAGATTTCCTATGAAGGGAGTGGCATTAAAACACTGTAGGATTTGAGGGCAGGCCCCAATGTGAGAGAGGGTGGGTTATGAAGCAGCAGCCATCTCTTAGAGCTGTTTACATATCTCAATTGCATCCATCTACTTCAAGGCTCAGATTTTTAAAGTCACCTAAGGGATCTGGATCCCCAGTTGGGAACAGGGAGTCTAAACTGCTAGGCAGCTTTGATATTCTGAAGGAAAGGATGGTCCAGAGCTTTAGGTGCTGCATCACTGCCACTAGTAGTCAACTATATATTCCAAACATGGTTTGAATGTCTTCCATGTCTCTGACAAACGTTCTTCATATGGGATGACCTCACTGAAGTCTTTCCACCAAGCTTTTTTCCCACCCAACATTTCTTCTGTCACATCACAGAGTAAATAACCAGTTAGTGTAAAATCTTAAGTTCCATTTTCAAAAACATAAGTCACTGAGCCTAAGTCCTACTGACAGCCAGAGGGACCTAGGCTCCTCTTAGTTGACTTGTATGATGTTGAAAATTTTACCCTTAGTCTCTGTCAAGTACAATTTTACTACAACAACTGTTCCACCACTAGGTGTCCTCTGTCAATCACACTATCAGTTGAACAGAGGATTACATTATCATATCATTCTTCACAGTTCTGAGAAACAGCTAGACACAGCTGTACAATTTTTTATATTCAGGCTTTGAAAAAGAAAATGAGAATTCAAATTACCAGTAGTAAATGACTTAATGATTACATTATAGCAGCAAGATTCATTGGTCTATAAATAGCCAGAACCAGAGACATGGTTTCTCATCCCATTAAAATTTGTCTTTAAAAAAAAAAAATACACTTATTTCCCCAGAATAGCCTCTAATTGCTTATTGTGCAAGCCTGATGCTTTTGCTTCTGAAACTTTGCCTCGTAGGCCATTATCAGGAGACAAATAAAAAAAATTCTAGTCTCAATTCTAAATATTTTTCTATTGGTCTGCTCTGATTTTTCACATGTTTTCCATTCTGTGGTCTTCCAGAAAAAACAATTACTCTTAAAGTGAAGTCATAGAGTTTAAGACCAGAAGAGACCACCAAATCATCTAGCCTGACTGCCCGTACATCACAGACCCAATGGCAGGGAACTGACTATGTAAAATATACTCAGATAATCCCAGCAAGTAACTCAGACACCCAGCTGCAGAGGAAAGCAAAACACAAAAGAAATCTACACACACTCCCCCAATGTCACTGCCAATCTGACCTGGGGAAAATCCTTCCTGACCCCACATATGGGGATGAGAAAGACCCTGATCTCGTCTTATGGTGCATTAGTCCATGGAAGGGGTGTAAATTCTAGTGTGCATTGACATGTTACACACTAACTGACCTGTGTAGACTCTGCTGACATGCACCAAAAGTTCCCTGGTGTGTGTCAATGTGGTCCTGTTTCAAACTGTACTACATTAACTCACACTAGAGAACTTTCAGTGCATGATAGCGCTCCATAATCGGCCAATTAGTGTGCAACCCACAAGTGCACACCAGCATTTATAGCCCTCTAATGCAGACTAATGCATCAGGTAGACAAGCCCTGAGAAAGACAGGGAGATAGGAAGGAGAAAAGGAAATGTACTGAATACCAAAACATTGATTGTAGCAGATCCATTGACAGGGAAATAGTGGAGAGGATTGCATGAATTAAACCCTCAGATAGAATTATTTTAGACATAACAGACAGGGGGAAATGAGAATGTGTGAGAGAGAGAACTGCAGAGTAAAATGGGAAATATGAAATAAAATGTGCACAAATCTTACAACAGCTGCTACTAATCAAACATTTTCCTATTTTACAGCAAATTGGGTGAGCCTAATGGATATTTCATTAACATTGCAGTCTGCCAATCTGATTATCTTTCCTCATCTGCATTGCACCTACATCATCATCAATTACATAGTTGTCTCCTGATTACTATAAATTAATCTACATTTATTATTCCCCCACCTAAAGAAATAGATACATTGAATTTTGTGTTTCTTGCGCACAGATGTTACTCTCATACAGTTGGTAATAAGATATGGCCAGAGTTACCATCAAACTGCCCTGAATATCATGCACAGTCTCCAAAACACCACCACCGTTTGTGGGAGTATCCCCACTTTCACAATGTGATGGCTCAAAACCACAAATGCTTCTGACACAAAACCAACACCTCAAAACTCTTTACCCTTCAGTAGGTCTTATCGGAATAAACATAGGCAACATATGGAATGGGGGAGATTTAGATATTATTAATCCTATCTTCACTGATGGCCAAGAAATAATAATTAAACTTGTGCATATCTAATATAAACCACACTTAGAAAAGTGAAAATGTTAATAGTTTGAAATGAGTGAATATGACATAAACCGAGTGGTCAACTTAATAGATGACATGAAAGATTGATCCAGTGTAGGACACTTGAATTTGAAAGATTAGAACTAAATGGCCATATTAATGAAATTCTCGACAGACAGAAATTGCTATTTTAGAAAACTGTTTTTAAACCATACCTCATACATAATCTAAACTTAATGAAGACTTCTTTTATTTGTAAATGTAATTGTCTTAGCTCCTTAGATACATCACTATATGAACAGCAAGTAAATATTCCTTTCTGGCTATAGCAGAATCATATATTATATATGTCTCATTCAAACCATGTATGGATAAATCAACACTTGAGCTAGGAGATGCGATTCCCAGCTTGTATAGACATACCAGTGCTAGCTTTGCTTGAGCTAGTGCTTAAAAATAGCAATGTGTTTGCAGGAGCATGGCAGTTGCCTGGGATAGACACCTTGAGTACAATCCTACCCAATCCCTGGGATATATATTTGGTCAGCTAGTCCTAGCTGCTACCCTTGCTGCCATGGAGACGCTGCTATTTTTAGGTGCTAACTCGAGCAGAGCTAGCACAGGTAAGTCTACGTAAACTAGGAATCACGCCTCCCAACTCAAATATAGACATACCCTATATGTGATTCAGATATATTTAGAACATATTGCACTAAGGCACTGAAGACTTTTGGATGATGGTTAAGGAACAAATTAATATGGTTTTGTTTCCTATTATTATACATAGGCAATTAAATGCAGTTGCGAAATGACAATATCCAGGTTGCCTGCACAACCATAACTGAGTGCTCTCATACATGACTAGAATGATGGTCTTTAATTGTATGATCACAATTTCCCTCCCCAACAAGTTTTGTTGTGCCTTATTGGTTGAAATCGGTTTTAAACTAAAACAGACAATTTAATTCATCAGACATGTTTTCCACCCAATTCACTCAAGTCTAGAACTAATCACTTCTGAGAGCACATTTCTCTGTATTGTGTCTTTACAATAGAGCATTTTTCTCTTAGCCTACTGTTTACATCATCAAGCTAAATTCTGGGTTCCTTTTGTTTTGATTTCCCAAAGGTCACATGAAACACTGTCCACTATTTTGGGTCTGTTCAGCCACTGGTATATTAAACATTATATTAAAAGATATTTATATAAACATTAGTCAGCTTTGAATAAAGAATGTTTACCAAAGAAATGCCTCCAAGAAATTCTCTGCAAAACATTAGAAGTCAAATTTAACTTTACAATTGGTGAAATTCCCAGAGGCACACGTTTATTCTTCTTGTTACGACTCAGTAAACTATAGTTTTTATTATACTGGGAAGTTGTTCATTAAAACCACCAATGTGACTCATATTTTTTCTGGCCATTATAACAAATGTCTACCAAATTAAATGTAACTAACATGGAGGAACTCCAGATACCAAGATCAATAGGTGACCATTAGCAGAGATGTCAGTGAAGTCTGTTATTATACTTCATTTCTTACTCTACCTTCCAGAGGTGCACAAACCTCAAAATGTTCATAGATTGGGGTGCTTATGTGAGCTGAATCAAAGTCCTGATGCTTTTCTGAATTTCACAGTCTAAAACACTGGGCTGGAATACTTACTAGGCAAAGCTGATGAGAGTTTTAATATTTCATACTTCTGAATGGACTGGAAATACCATGAGCCTTTTAGCTAGAATTGATCACTCATCTTTGCCAAAGACTCAGATTTCCACTGATCTTGAGTATCTGTAAGGTAAAGTTTTACAGTTCATCTCTTACAGTCTGTCTCTCCTAATGAACTTTGTCATCATCTGTGATGACTGGTACAATGTGTTGAAAAGTTATTTACTCTGTAGGTTTCTCATATTAATTAGCTTTATAAGCAACAGTCTTATACTCTAGAATACAACCTTACATGGATGAACGGCATTCAGTACAGAACATTTAGTTGTTCACTTTAAATAGCTGCCTTGTTTAGCCCAACATTAGCACAGGTCCCACAAGTGATAATAATAAAACACCTTCACCTCCCAGTTCTTCCTCTCCCCAGATGCTTAGGAGGAAAGATGTGATATGCCTGGAACATGAAAGAACCAATTCATACTCAGGCTGATCAAGGTGGAAAGTGAGTTCTAAAATTGAGAGGGATACACAGAGAATGCACTGGCAGGGGCCTCTTCTCACGTCAAATGAGGGAACTCTGTCATTGGTACCTACCTCCAATTGCAACTGTGGTAAGTATGGCATGAGAGGGATGCTTTCTCTCAGGTAACAAGCCATTTGTGCAGAGCCATTTGTGCTCTATAGGTATCTCTAGAGCTTTAGAGATATCTCTATTACTGTAAAAACACCTTGCAATCTTATTGGAAATTTACTGGCATGATTTTAGATTTCTTCTTTCCTTCTAGACTGACTCCCTGAGAATATTTTATGTGATTTATTGTGCTTAGGCCTTTTTGTGTGTAGAAAGAGACAGAAGATTATCAGCCAAATCAATATGTCCTGATGAGGTGGGGGAGTTTGGTCTTCTTATCTGCTTTTCCACATTAACTGATACATTGTAATGAGAAACTCTAAATCTTGGAGCCGTAGAAACAGTTTCCACTCATTATCGATTAAAACTACTGGAAGATGCTATTTCAGTCACTCACTGTTACCTTTTTTCCCCTCTAAAGTAGAGAAGCCAGCGTGCTCTCCAGCCATATTGAAAACATCCATACTTTCCCTTCGCATGAATTTAGTAATTATGAAAGGTGCTCTACTGACAGCTCTGGAGACCAGAGTCTTCTGCTAAGCCACAGAACAGGCAGTCTCTGTACAAGCATCCCCGCACAGTCCTTCCAATTTTCTAAACCTGCAAGGGACCACCTCTAGCTCATACAGGATAGCTCAGTTCCATAAATGTTTAGTCTTTGGCCTCCCTGCTAAAACTGCCAACCAGCATGCCAGTGTTCGGAGATATGGACACTTGTCCCTTGGGAACTGGTCCAAGGCAACCAAATTAATTGAATAAAACGTGTCAAACAGCCATAACTACCTAAGCACTAAAAGGAAGTTGGAGACATTAGCTGTACTAATATGGCGTTTCTGTGTTAGTGTAGGAAGCTGCATTCAGTACCAATAACTTAAAAAACTGAAGACCAGCCATCTCTTTTTTTGTGTCTATTAAATGACCAGTCTTTTCTTGGCTGAGGTGCTTAAGGGATGACAAGTTGCTAGAGTAAATACAACATTAAAGCAGGAAACGTCATGAAGGGTGGGAAAACTCAATTTTGCCAAATAAGGAACCTACTCCAAAGTTATTTGTTGATCTTGCACTTCAAACAGATCTCTGAGCATTCGAGCTTTTGGACTGCTCTGGCAGCAAGTGTTGATGTGCTTGCACTCAACTGCCATAGCTACACGCCCACATCCAGCCACAGTGACAAAATATTTAGCATAGTTAAGAGAGGGTATATCTATATAGCCATACTCTAGGAGAGGATTTTGTTGCCCTGGTCCTTGGCAATACACTTATCAACTTCCTAGTCAGTTTCTAATGCTCCCTTATGTAAGCTACTACAATCTATCTCCTTTTCAAGGATCTCATTTTATCATCTGGTCTATGAAGGAGGGTAAAAACCATGTAAATCAAGCAAAAGTCAATACTGCAATGCACATCCAAATCAGTTACAATTTAGGTTGGTTGCTATTAGGAAAGCCACTAGCCCTTTAGAAATGGCTGCAATGTGTCCAAATGAAATGAAACGTGCGCAGAGCAGTGATCTGCTGCATAATGAATGGCAGCATCATATTCTATCTCAGATACACAATCGTACAGATATATTACACACAACTGATTAGACTGCAGCTCACACAACTATAAACTAAAGTGTATTAGACTTTTCAATGCTGGGTCTCCATCCCTGCATTCAGGCCATTTTAACTGATGTCACACAAAGGAGAGCTACAGCTCAGGCTGCCTGAATCATTTTGCTTTTATTTTGCCTGGGTTTTGCAAATGAAGCCATGAAGCTTAGATTTGCAGAGGTTCACAGCTCTTCACTTTCAGGTGCTTGTGAGCACAGAAAGACCAATTCAAGTTGGTCCAACAACCTCCCCCGCCAACCCCCAGCATAATTGGTCAGTTCCAGGCACAAACTGAGTTTCATGATTTTTTCCCCACAGGCTATTCCCCACTCCCAGAGAACGCAGACAGAGCACACCACTCAGCCTAAGTGATCTTATGAGGGGAGAGGAAAGCTCTGAAACCTTCCCTAGTTCATATCTTCTGGAGGAGTTAGGTATCCTGCTTATATGGAGTGGTCAAAAAATTCTCATCCAAACTTTAAGTCAGCAGAAAAAGACTTTTTGACTGAAACAATTTTCATTTGGGTCATTTAAAAAAAAAAAAGAAAAGAAAAAAGTCATGATACTTTGGTGGGAAAAAGCCCACTTTTAAAAATATTTTTTCTACTCAAGAGAGTTGCTGTGGGGAGGGGAAGAACACTTGCTCTCACTTTTTTATTCTCCCATACCCTTTTTGCATGTGTGCCTTTGTGTGGAGCAGTGAAGGTGGGTGGGAGGGGAAGCAGTTAAACAGTGAGAGAAAACAGAGGTATTGAATCTTAAAGAGTTGAAAAAAAATTCATTTTGAAATTTTCCCTTTTTTCTGATCACCCTACTGCTCACCTCTGCTACGGTCTGCAGGAACGCTGCTGCTCCCACCTCCCATCCTTCTCTCAAAGCCCATCTTGCAGCAGCAGATTGTGGAAGTCCCCTCTTTCAGCTCCTGCCTTTGTCTCCCTGAGGGCAGAGTTCTATACTTGGCACTGAAGTGAAACCCAGGAAATGACTTGTAGTCACTACCAGCGTGGGCTGGAATTCAACTTAGTTTTCCCCTAGCTAGGTCCTTAAACGAATTGAGTCAGAAGCAACAGGGGAAAGTACCAAACCTGCTCCACTGCTGCAAGGCAGCACAGCCTCCCATCCTGAGAAACTTGCTGCTCTTAGGAAGCAGCAGCCCCACCATACCATTCCACCAAAGTCTGGTTTTGGTAGCAGGGGTGACAGATGAAATCTGATGGGAGAGGGATTCATGCGGTGAGAGTGGTGGGGGAGTTGGGAAAGTTGTGCTGGCTTGCAGAGGTAGTCATGGGTCAGCTCTGGACATTCACAGGAATCATCCCCCTCATGTCCATAAGCTTGAATAAAGGTTCCCATGAACCTTATAAGAGAGTTTAACTAGGTCTGGTTTCTGGTTTGTCTCAAAACACCTACCTAACGCTTCTCATGATGTATTTTGTATATGCGTACACACATACATCAGTGGTTTCCCTAAGTCTGTGACTGGCCTGAGCTGAGATCACCACTCTGAATAGGATTGTATGTGAGAGCTGTAGCTGAATTTTTTCCCAGCAATCGGAGTAAGAAAGCGTGACTGGCTCCAGTGGAGTGCTCTCTGTAGCCACCAGATGGTGATGTAGTGTAAGTAAAATGTATTACAATTAACTGCTTCCCACACTAGGTGATGTTCTGTGTAGAGCATCCATCGTGGTAAGCAAGCACATTAGCTATAATGCCTCTGAAGTGCACTGTCTTTCAGGCGCACCGTTAGTAAAGTTAACTATCCCCGCCACACTCACACATTCTCTTTGTGAGTATAATATATTTCTGTCACAACTCAGCATGGACCCAGCTCAGTATGATGCAAGCTTTATTCTTGATACCCGCCCTTACTTATTTCTCCACTAATGTCCTGAACAATGTACCCAGACAAAACTCCTACTGAAAGTATGAGTTTTCCCAGCATGCAGAATGGCTGAGTACTGTATTCACTATATAAACTGCTGCAGGCAGTTAGGGACAGTTTGTACCATATAACAGGAACAACCTAAGCAACTTCATTGGAACCTGAGTCACTGTTACTATAAGCTGATTGAATGTGACCAGCTGAAGTTGCACTTCCTCAGAGTGGTCTTAGCCTCTGTGGTTAGATTGCTTAGTGACATCGCCTTCTCTCCAGCACACATCAGCTTTCTCATCAGAGTTCACAGATGCTTAACCATCTCAGCTGACATTAGCAGACTGGCACTGAAAGTCCTGAGAGAGCTCTGAGCCTATTTAAGCAAAACTGTACTTGAACATTTTAAGACTGAATAGAAATTCCTCCAGTTACTTGCCTCTTCTGTAGGTGTAACCCATGTCTTCTGGGCTTCAACCCAGGAGATGTTCTGCCGCCAAAAGCAGAGGTCATTGAGTGAGCACCCTTGTCTTGGTTGCTCTGCTCATATTCCAATTCCAACATATTACAGCCACACAGACAGATGTGAACTAGGTTTCTGAGATGACCTAACTTTTTTAGGACACATGAAATGAAATACTCCTGCATTTTTATTATGCCCATTTTTGAATGCCATAAAAGAGTATGTCTCTGCAATATCACCATAACAGTCATGGGGCTGTGAAAACAGAAGGAATAGGGATATTGCATAGATTCAAGCAGTCACAGTAATTTTCCTCCAAAATGAGCTCAGTTTTGCTGAAAAGGGTTGTATTTTACTACCACAGTTCATGAAAATGGGACAATTTCCTAGTGTGTATTGAAATGCAGAAGCCCTCTACCATTTATGATTTCACTAGTATTTTGCTCATCTCTAGTGAACACAGGGGGACCTGATCGGTGCATAGGACTTGTTCTGGACCTCTGAATGGGTAGGAGTGCAGATTTGCCAGTGATAAGGGAAAAAAGGAAAAAAAGTGAAAGGGATTAGGAAGAAAAATAAGATGTTTGGCCAGACTCAGGGCATCCAGAACAGATATTGAGAGACAGTCTGAGATGCAAGGCTACAGAGGGGTAACAAAATTGGGATAGACAGGTCAATTTGGGAGTCAAAGAGGGGGTGGCTGGTACTAAGGGAGAGGGACATATAGCAAGAATGAGAGTTATGGTGTCTGGGTAGAGGAAGAGGCGTGAGAGTCACTAGAAAGGGGCAAAGGGGAGAAGGAGAAGAACAATAACAAATAGTTCAAACCTTCTTCCCAGACGTGGCTACTCCTAGGATTCCCCTCATGACTGTGCAGCCTACACCCAATGTCCTCTCCTCCTTGGAGGACCACTCCCTAACCCAAGTTGGGTAATGAATCCCTTGCCTCAAGGAGTCAGCAGAACCCACTTAATCATTTCCAAGCAGAATTAACACCAGCTAACATGGCAAACACTCATTCCTATAAACCAAACAATTGAATGCATGATTTATTTTTCTTTACTCTAATTACAGTATACAACATTTAGGATGCGAACCAGCAGACAAGATCATCACAGAAGCCCTGAACACAGAGAAAGTGAAGCAGGGGGGAGTGATCCGCTGTGCTGAAAGCCGCAGAGTTCAAAGAAGAATAGAAAAACTGTTTCTTAGAATTTAAATACTAGCAAGAGGATGCTGAGCTTCATTCTCAGGTTTCAGAGAAACTGCAACTAGCCAAATTATGAGAGTCACCAGAATGGTATGTGAATAGTACAAAGGCAAATATTCATCTAATGGCTTGGAATTAAATTAAATGATCTGCAGTATACATTGTGTGGAGGGGTGGGGGCAGAGAGAGAAATGAAACCATTTTCAGAAGAGCTCAGAAGCCACAGCTGGAGTTGGATTTCTAAGAGAACTTGACTTGACTCCCATTTAGGCACCAAAATAAGTGGCCAAAGTTTTAAAAGAGCTCAAAGGACCTTGGGGCCCTTTTGAACATCTGGCCCCAGTTGTGGTATTGAGTACTTGAAAATCTGGAACTACAGCACTCCATCTTCCCCTGCTCCTTTCAGTTACCCCAGTCTGTGTAAATCCATTGTGTGTTTAGTCTGTCTTATAAGTGAGGTGTTGTTTGTCTAATACAATATGTTGTTGTGTGCTCGACAGGAAAGGGCAAAAGTTGCAGAGTTTAAATTAAACTGAAGTCAGTGGGAGTTTCTGCTTTCATCTACATGGGTGACTTTGTCCTGAAGTGTTTAACTCCCTATAACTATTTATTTCATCTGTACTTCAAAACCATGCTATTTTTCAAGAGCAACAACTTAAAAACAGTAGGCACAATTGACCTGCCTCCATCAAAATTACTGGTGTTGTTCCAGGTATCTGAGATCAGCTTGTTCGCAGTTATAAAGAGAGTTTGCTTTTCTAACATTGTAGTATAAAGAGAGGAATAGTTTATTCAGAAATCAGTCTGAAGAACTTAATATTCAGCCATTGATTCTTCATATTTTAAATCTGGAATCCGCAAGAATCTCCTTAAACTATGAGGTTGACTTAAAAATTCTGAAAGTAGAAGAACAGGCCTGAAAATAATTTAGGGTTCAATCCTACCACGTACATAAAACTCTCATTTACATTAATGGAAGCAATATGTTCTGTTTATAGAAACATGAAGATGAGGTGTACATTTGTGCACCTTGATATATGGTACAGGTTTTAAAAGCACTTAAGTACAGACAGACATGCCAGAGTTGGACTCATTTATGATGGATGCACATTCTGGGTATCATGGGCTATTTCTGTACCATGTAAAAGTGGAGCAAGCTGAAGCTGCAGTTCCATTCATATATTTATAATTTTGAATGGACAATTGCTATTCCTGCCAGGCAAATTCAGAGAAATGGATTTTCTAAGGAATTTTTTGATGCTTTGCTATATGTTGTATGCATATAGCAACCAAGAAAAGCCTCTTGGTCATAATCTGAGCAAACTAATAGACATTCTAATCACTATTGATTTACAATACGTCTAATAATGAGCTGCTGGAAAGACTTTACTAAGCTGCACATAAGTGCCTGGAAAAGACTCAAGTCAGTTTACAGAGGAGAGTATCACTGGTAGGGAAAAACAAAACAAAACAGATAAACAAAAGGTTTTATGGACAAACGGTTCAAGTTTTCATGTTGAGATAAATTCGCGCTTTGCCACAAACATAAGAAAGAAGTAAAGTTTGTAGTCCGAGGAGTAAGCCATGGACCATATTGTGACGCCAAGATTCCTTCCGAGGTGGGAGGTGATTTGATCCAGTCTTAGACTTGATGCTAATTTCTCCCTCCTCCGCATTGGCTCAGTTATGATAGCTGCCATGGTGAGGGAGGTGGAGCCAAGGCTCCTCCCACTCCCCATACCTGTCCACCCCTCCCCACCCACCTGCACAACCCTGTGGAGACTGCTCTCCCCTCCTTTGCTGCTACCAGTATATAGGTAGCCCATCCAGGGGACTAATGGCACCCCATATGCCCCCTTATTCCCCTGAGGAGGCACACAGGGCAAGTAGTGATCTCACCATTTATCTTGAGAAGGAAAAGTTACCTTTTCAGAGCTAGTCTGTGTGTATAATATGGCAAAATGCTCTTTAACTGTGTTAAATTTGAAAAGATTGTGTTGCTGGAGGGCATCTTTGATGGTCTTTTTGTTCTGGGTGCGTACAGTCTTTTACCCAATGGGGTCCCGGCTTCCAGGTGCTCCTGTAATACAAATACATAATGATTAAATAATATATAAGAATATACAAATAATACTGTAATAAAATAATAAAAAAAGTCTACACACTATGCTGGTTGAATAACATTCATTTTTTCTCTAAATTTCACATTATTTTTCAAGTACATTATTTAAAAAAATAAAAATAAAAATCTATTTTAGAATATTCATCCCGCGTAGAGATTTATGCTAAGGACCCAGGATGGGACAGAGAATCTGACCAGTAACCTTTGATCTCTTTATCAACAAGTTTATTTCAAGTGTCATTAGCTATTGTTTTAAAGAGGAAAAAAAAGTCACTGTAGCTCAATCCTGCCAATGCTTATGAACATCTTTACACATTAGTCCTGTTGATATCAATGGGACTACTCCTATTTAGAGAGTGTGGAGTTGAGCATGTGGGTAAATGTTTGCTAGATCAGGCTCTGAATTGCTAGTGTTTTTTCCCAGGTCTAGATTTGCAGATAAATTGGCCTGGGCTGCTGGCACCATTCCTGCTCTAGCACCTTTAAGGCAAGTACATGGTTTAAAGCAGAGAAAAGGGGCTCTCCAAACCTTGGACCTAGCCAGAATAGGATTTCCTTGGTGTAGGAACTGAAGAAGACAGTTACAGTGTGAAGACACCCTTCCAAACCTCAGAATAAAGGAGATGCTATGAGCATGTTAGCACAGAGCTTCAACATGAAAAAGTCAGAGAGGAATCCTACAAAGATTGGAAATATGGACGAATTGCTAAGGAGGATGTCCTGGGTGCATCACTCACCATTGGGCTGGCATTTCCTCATGGTTCTCTGAGGATTAGCTGAGGCTGATGCCCCCTCCGATCTGCAGCTCACACACCATCAGTCTGTCTCTGTGTCTATCTGCAGCCCCTTTCACAGCCTCAGGAACCACAGCATCCTCTTTGTGGCCTCCAGCCACGTTACCATCAGTGCACTCCCCCACTTGCAGGGAAGATTTAGCTTCTCAATATTCCTAGGCAATCTTCCCACTCACTACCTCTAGTACCACTTGCTCAGTAACTGGTAGGGGAACCCTGGCCCACCCTCTTCTCTGGATTCCAACCCAGAGACCTTCAGCTCAGCAATCTGGCTTCTCTCTGGCCTCAGTGCTCTTTCTAGTGCTGGTTCTCCTTTTTATCCTGGACCTACCAGTTTCCAAAGCCTCCTCCCAAAAAAATGACTGTAGCCTGCAGTCTCCACTCAACGTTCCCTTTCTCCTAGGAATGCCTCTCTTTTTCTCAACAGCCTCTCTTACTCTCAGCTCCTAGACCTCCCCTATTCCTGCCCAGCTAAGCCTCCTTAATTAGCTTCCTAATTGGTTAATTGACCCATCTGACCTTTATTAAACCCTCCAAAGTGAGCGTGGAGTAGACATCTCATCACAGAGAAGAACAAAAGACTAGTATAAGCATGTAGGGAGAAAAGTAGAAAGGCTGAGGTACAAAATAAGTTATACATAGTAAGGGACATAAAAGGTAGCACAAATAGTTTCTTTTAATATATTAGGAGAAAGAGAAAGATGAAGGAAAGTGTAGGAAATATAGAAGAAGAGCTAATAACTGATGACATCAAGAAGGCTGAGACGTCTAAAGCCTATTTTGTTTCAGCCTTATTAAAAAGATTAATGGTAACCAGATATTTAACATTAACAAAAGGGGGAAGGAGTGCAAGCTGGAATAGCAAAAGAACAGGTAAATGAATATTTAGATAAAGTAGATTAGGTGGGAGAGGGATAGCTCAGTGGTTTGAGTATTAGTCTGCTAAGATCAGGCTTATGAGTTCAATCCTTGAGGGGCCCATTTAGGGAACTGGGGTAAATATCTGTCTGGGGATTGGTTCTGCTTTGAAGAGGGGGTTGAACTAAATAATCTCCTGAGGTCCCTTCCAACTCTGATATTCTATTCAAGTCAGCAGGGCTTGATGAAACTCAAATTACAGAACCAGGTGAAACAATCTCAGAACTGTTAGCAATGATCTTCAAGAGCTCCTGGAGAATGGCAAATAAAGTATCTATCTTTAAAAAGAGGACCTGGAAATTATATACCAGTCAATCTAACTTTAATACTTGTAAATGTAATACTGGAACAAATTATGAAACAATTTCTAAGCATCTAGAGGATCACAGAGTTATAAGAATAGACCACATGGATTTGTAAAGAACAAACCATGCCAAACCAACCTAAATTTCTTCTTTGATAGAGTTACTGGCCTACTGGATAGGAAGAAAACTGTAGATATGGTATAACTTGATTATAATAAGGCTTTTGACACACTCCTGCATGATGTTCTCATAGGGAAATGCAGTCTAGATGAGGTTACTATAAGGTGGGTATACAACTAGTTAAACACTGTCAAAACAGGAAGTGCATGTGTTGTGGGACCCCACAAGGATCAGTCCTAGGTCTGTTACTATGCAATAGAGTCATTAATGACGTGGATAAAGGAGTGGAGAGTATATTTATAAAATCTATAGCAACCTGGATGGGGTTGTAAGCACTTTGGAGGAAAGGATTAGAATTTAAAACAATCTTGACAAATTGGAAATTTGGTCTGAAAATAATCAGATGAAATTCAATAAAGACAAGTGCAAATTACTTCACCTAGGAAGGAAAAATCAAATGCAAAGTACAAAATTGGGAATAACTGGCTAAGCAATTGTAATGCTGAAAGGGATTTGGGAGTTACAGTAGATCACAAATGGAATATGAGTTAAGAATGTGACGTAGCTGTGTAAAGGCTAATATTCTAGGGTGTATGAACAGGAATGTTGTATATAAGAGTTAGTTGTTCCATTCCATGCAGCAGTGGTGAAGTCTCCACTGGAGTAAGTACTATGTCCAATTCTGGAAGCCACACTTTAGGAAGGAAGTGGACACATTGAATGGAATCCAGAAGAGAGCAACAAAAATAATAAACATGATGAAAAGTTAAAAAACCTGAGCATGTTTGGTCTTGAGAAAAGACTGAGGGGGGACTTGATAAGTCTTCAAATATGGTGAAGTCTGTTATAAAAAGGACAGTGATCAATTCTTCTCCATAACCTCTAAAGGTGGGACAGGCTATAATGAGCTTAATTTGCAGCAAGGGAAATTTAGGTTAGATATTAACAAAAACTTCCTAGCTCTAAAGGTAGTAAAGCTCGGGAACAGGCTTCCAATGGAGGTTGTGGAATCCCCATCCTTGGAGGTTTTTAAAAACAGGTTGGACAACCACTTGTCATCGATTGTCTGTTTATTTGCTCCTGCCTCATTGGACTTAATGACTTCTTGAGGTTCCTTCCAGCTCTACATTTCTAGGATTGTAGGTAACACTGTGAAGATTCTGGACAGTGCTGCTGATCAGTGGTCAGCCTGCGGGAATCACAGTTTAGATGCTTCCCCTGGGCTGCCCAAGTTGTACCAGGGACTCCTCTAGTATCCAAAACATCCTAGGACTGGGAGGGCACAAAGATAGTTTAATACCCCCCTATCCTCTGTGGACCTTAAGACACAGGACAGTACCTCATCCAATAGCTTTTTATCATCCTATGCGGCACAAAATATTGAGTAATTTGCCATGGGAGCACAAAGGCAATGTAACAGAGCATATGGGTACAATTCTTGGGATTTTTTTGTTTTTTCCCCCAAATACTTGCAGTTTGGTGTGTTACAAAGCAAAACAAACAAACAAACAAACAAACAAAATGTTCTTCAGCATTATCCTTAAGATCAAAGGATAAAAATCAACCCTGGCAGTAATAGGTTAGAATTATTCAGAGAAGGAGATGAATGCTATGGTACCAGGTTTGAAGAGAATTGGTTTGTTCTGTAAATTTCACTGAGACTACCACTCTATGAATGATAACTATATACTGTGAAATAACTTGTCCTACATGAAACTGAATAAGGAATTCCTATAGCATATTGGCTGTTACAAGGAAATAATTTAAAATTATATATAGAAAGCCTATAATTTTTAAAGGTATAAACGCAAGAGAACAGAGTTAAGATTGGAATTTCATTTTAACTGTATAATTCATGATGTCAGAGTTCTTGATTACTTGATGTTAAAGTTTATTAATATTGGGGAGGAGGGCATCTATTTGTTTTGGGCTTTGGGGTATTGAATGAGTACATATGCAATGAAGAGGTGAACAGAGAAGATCACAAACAGAACATAAAGCAGCAAAGAATCCTGAGGCACCTTGTAGACTAACAGACGTTTTGGAGCATGAGCTTTTGTGGGTGAATACCCACTTCGTCAGATGCAGGACACAAAAGCTCATGCTCCAAAACGTCTGTTAGTCTATAAGGTGCCACAAGATTCTTTGCTGCTTTTACAGATCCAGACTAACACGGCTACCCCTCTGACACTAAACAGAACATAGACATCCCCTCTTTAATCCCCGCCCAACACCAATTGTCACTTTCCAGAGAGCAACTCAACCTGAAGAGTTAGAGGGAATATGGCAGACAGCAAACCCCCTTGCTGCCTGTGACAGCTCCCGCAAAAAGAAATTGCAACAGAACCAACAACCCAGTATTTCAACCAATACTAAATATTTACACACAGTCTTACAGGTTCTTTTTCTTAGTGTATGAGCAAAGCACCATCTGCTGACCCCTGCCATAATATAATTAATTTGCAAAAAGAGTATTAAATGTATATTTCATTAAAATATACATCACGGGGGGACAGGATAGCTCTGGAGATTGTAACGGAATACAGAGCCTTCCACTCCTGGGTAGTTAGTCTAAATCCAGCTCATATGAAGAGTGATGGAAAGTTGCTGCCATCTGATGGCTGTTCATCTGGTGACCTAAAGGAAATGTAATTTGGTGAGGTTATTTCTGTGCCCAGTGGACAGGTAGCCAGGTTACAAGAGAAACAACCAAAACTGGAATGAATTGGCTCTGATTTTGGTTGTCTCGATAGAGAGGTGGAGTATCCAATGGGCATAGAGAGTGGATTATCCTCTCATCAGTCCGATTCAGGGCTGAGGCATGTTGGCACAGTGCTGTGCTGGATGTTTTCCCTACCACTATTTTTGCTGCACCAGGTTGGTGGATGAACAAAGGACCTTTCTCAACCATTGCACAGACAAAAATAATTTTAAAATGTATTAATTTAAAAATTGTCACTAATAGCAATCTCTGGCATGGCAAAGAAGGGGAACCCCCTGGATTTACTACCAATGGCTGTTAGTTTTTTCCTATGAAGAAGCTAAGTTCAGTAAACCTCTACAGAGGACATAAACAGACATGTTGTTTTTTCCCAGCTATTTCTGAACTGGGCCATGTCCCTAAAGAATTTCAGTTTCCTGTTCAGTGGCGTCTCAGCAAAATGATTGCAATATACACAAAGATCATCTGGGAATTGCTCTGAAACCACTTACCTTCCTGCATTCTGTTTTTGAATACAATATAAATCTGCTGCAGCAAAGTGACGCTTGTTCAGCTGTTATCCAAACCCTTTCCTATTTAGCTAAATAATTTTGGTAATTTAAAATGTGGCTCCTGCTGGGATTGTGGCCAAATGGAAATTTGGATAACACCCCTTTTTGTGTATAACATTTGTATTTTGCTTTGGGTTCATATATGAAGTAGATAGTGTTGCCCCTGCTTCCAACATTAATATTCCATCTCTCCCAGTGTTGTCCCTCTGCCATGCTACAACCTTGCAGGTAAAGCTGTGCACTGGAGGAGAAATCAGTGATGTGGAATCCAGGTGTATTCTAAGAGTAACTTCCTTTCTATCTATCTATCTATCCAAACACCAGTCCTGGAACAGAGGCAGTCACAAACAGCATGCAGGTAATCCCCTTTTCTTGAAATTGCAGGCCTGGTTCCCAGGGAGCTACTAATCATCCACCCCCATCTCCCCCAGCAAGAACTGCTTTCAAATATAGAGAATAAAGCAGAGAGCAAATGCCGCTATCTGCCCCAGTGTCTCTTAAAATATAACTGTATAACAAATAAAAATACAGCAGTTCTTCAGAGGCTAAAAACTTGCTCACATACTAAGAAAAATTTTTGGTAATAGAATAGTATGTGTAACAATAATATCTGGTGTCTTGCACCACAACAATATTGTGGGAAATTACAGTACAACTGCTTACTGAACATGTTTATAGTGAAGTTCCACTGATAAGGCCAAATCCTGAGGTGTTTACTCCATTTCTACTCAAGCTAATTTCTAATGAAGTCAAAATAAAAAACTCAGCAAAACCTGAGAAGGGACCTCAGGATTTTCAGAGAATAAGTGTCTTATTTTTTCTTTGGTGTTTCAGTTATCTTTCATTTGTAGGGCCTGTTCCAAAGCCTGTTGATGTCAGTAGGAGTCTTTCCATTGACCTCAATGGGCTTTGAAACAGGCCAAAAGTTCCACCGTGGTATTCCCAGTGGAATGAAATAATCTACCTACAAGGTAGCTGCAAATACAGCATTACAGTTGGAGCTGGTCAACATTTAACAATTGTTTTAAATAAAGCAATGACATTTCCCAAACTACATGTTTTTGTGAAAGATTATAAACACTGCCAACACTTTTTGGTTGTCATAACAATGTCATGGCTTTTTAATCTCCAACCCCAGCTTCCCTCAAAATTTGTATCAGGCTACAAACTGAAATGTTTTAGTTTACTGAAGTGGCTTTTTAGTAAATGAAATATTTCAATAAACTTTTTGGTACCATTTTCAATAAATAAAAAGCAAGATCTGCATGAAGCACAACCGTAATGAGGAACCTAGCGAGGACAGAGCCAACTGCTTCTGTTCTTGTTTCCTTCTGAACTGCTTCTGTCGGTTCAGGGACATCAAGAGAAAGCAATTGACATGGGGGGCAAGGCAATCATTCATGCTGCTAAAAATAAGAATAATGTCTAAGTTTTATATAACACATTGTATCCATAGATCTCAAAGTACTTTACAGAGGAGGTCAGCATCATTATTCCTGCTTAAGAGCTCACTTTGTTGATTGTCCACCAGCACTGCAGGCTACTTATCTGCTAAACTCCAATACATTGTGATAGGTACCTAGCACCCAGAATAGGGCATCAGAGCCCAATGCCCTACTGAGGAAATTGGGTGGGGGGGTGAGCTGCCTCTCCATGTATTTGTTTTTATACATCCCAGCATGTTGCAGGCTTTTAGACTGCTGAGGAAGCAAACGAAAATTAATGGAGCATCTGAAGGGGGAACAGTGAAAATGAGATTAGAGCCATAAGGAAGATAAAGAGAGAGAGAGAACTTTAAGGACAAAATGCTGAGCATAACAAGGCAAACACTGGACAATGCAAGATGCAAAAGAATAAGAAAAGAGTTGTCTCTTGAAGATTCTGAGAAGCTGCATTTCTTTTATTAAAGTAAGATGTTAGTCAACTCCATGAGAGTACTGAAGTCATCAAGATGAACGCTACAATACTTCTATCCTTAGCAGATTCTGTTACAGAGGTACCTTGAGACTAATGAAATCCAATTAAAATAGAATCTAATTATACCATACCTGGAAATCCAGTCACTATTGACCCAGTTCATACGATCGAATTTCTGTTCCTAGCATTAAAAACAGAATCCAAAAGCTGTATTATCCTAAGAGGATAGACTAAGAAGACAGTAATGAGAATTAGATGAATCATTGAAATAGATAAAATTAACATTAATGGTATATAGTCGATACAGCTCTACTAGTCCACAGATTCACCACATGGGAAAATGGGGTTCACAAACAGTTTGAGGTCTGCCCTGTCCCTGAGCCTCATGGAGTTACTGAGCTTAGCCTTCTGTGAAGTGGGTAAGGGTTGTGCTGAGCACAGAGCTCCTCAACACACTGTGAATGGAGGTGAACTACCAGTGGAGATCAGGGGCTGTTTCACACAATATTTCCAAACAAGGAGCTGCCATGGGGCTTCTGGGTCATTGGGTCCCAAGCCCACAATAGGCAGAACTGCTTGTGTGAAGTGTAGTGCAGACTCTCCAATGCAGGATGAAAAATTTCTGGCTAATGCAGCTTTGTGGAAGTAGCCTGAATGCCTTATTTCTTCTCCTTTATCACAAGCCCTGGCTAGGGCACATTTTGGGTTTTCCTTTCCTCCTCTTGAAATAGGAAACCTCTGGTAATGGGGTTTACAAAGCCCTATACTGAGCCTAGGCAGCAAAAAGAGGAAATGCTTCACTACTTATAGGCAATCAGACTGACCACACCCTCACTCAGGTGGCAGGATATGAAATCCTGGAGGCCTTCACCCACAGCAGTGACCAATATAGAAAACAAGCCCAGGGGGAGAACAGAGAGAGATGGGATAGAAAGGCCTAAGATAGTAGAAAGATAACAATCCTGTGCCAGGTTGCTGCTAAGAAAGTGATAAAAGAAGATTGCAAGACCTGGAGTTTAAGTGCTGATAAACTCAGTTTAGGATAAAAGTCTATGCACTGGTCTAATTGTAGACAAATTGAAGAGGACTAGTTAGGAGAAAGCTGAGACCCCTAGAGAGACGGCACCAAGAGCAGTTGACACCTCCATCCATTCTTCTCCTAGTTCCCCATACAAACACATCCCAGCTCTGGACACAATAGCTGTTATTCTACCCCACTTCTACAGAACTGAGTATTTCCTCCAGCTGGAATGGCATAGGAGACTAGGACACAAATTCAGGTAGGAGAGAAGTTTGAGCATCACAGTTTAGGGGATGTGGCAGTAAAATGGCTTTTCAATGAGCCCCAAAATGGCTTGTATCTGTCCTACTAGAGATTGCATTTGTCAGCACTTCTGGCTAAACATAAAATCACATGAGTTAAGAAAGAGGAGGCTGAAAACATCTTCAATATAAAAGTGTTACCATTGCTTATATGTAAGCAACAGCCTCATTTTTGTCTTGATTTTAGTGCATAAAAACACCTCCAGACCATAACAATCTCACTACTACAAGATTAAGAGAACCCTACACAAGGGACTCATTCTAATGTGATCACATTATTTCCAGTTGGAGAGGATGGGCTCCAGATTTCATGGACAATTTAAAGATATATCATTTGAAATACCAATAAAGCAAAAAGACTAAATGAAATATTCAATTAATTGTTTTAGTACATTAGTTTCATAGACATTTTTGTGTGATTTACTGCACCCATTAAAATGCTAGTAAATGTTATCTACATTATATAAATTAGAGGTGAGAAGGGGAATTCACAAAGCATATTTTTGTTTGGTCTTTCTTTACTGTTGGCACAGATGTCTTTAGACTATGATTCATGAGCTATAGTCTCAGGGTGGGTTTACTCTTAGCCTGGAGGTACACTTACATTAAATGAGCACGTCGTAATGCATTCACTACAGGTGCAGGGGGGAAAAAGAATCCTTATGGTTAAAATCAACTCTGGATTTCAGACCTACTGTTTTCTCAGCAGCCCTGGCACAAATTAAAGAGATCTTCAATTTTATCCTCAAATCTAGGGACAATAGAGTAAGCAAATCAGGAATATTTATTTCTTCTGTTGAACATCCCTTAGAAATACTTAATATAACTAAAACAATGAATTTAAAAAAATTGCAATTTTTTTCTGATGCTCTTGTAGGGTTACATGAGGATATGGGAGGCTCTTCTGATATTTCCACTTCTTCATTAATCTGTATTCAGTTATTAAATTCCAGGGACACAGAAGAGGAAAGAGAATATTTTTTTCCAATATCAGGGGGATGCCAAAATTTGATTTAAGGTTTCTATTAAATCTTTAATTGAACATCTGCTTCTATTAAATTATTGTACTCTTTCCTAGGACATTGAGAATTTGTAATTTTAGGATATTGGGCAGATTCATTAAAGTTTGCACATCACTTTGAAGATGAAATCCCTTAAATCATAAGTGCTAAATGTTATTAAAGTATTGTCAGTAGTGTTGAAGCTGTGGATATTATAAACAGAGGGGGTGGGCACCTGAATTAGAGCTTTGTGTAAACTCATCTCTTTCATCAACAGGAATTGGACCAATAAAATATATTACCTTCTCTCTTTAATTAACATATTGGTAATTCCAAAAGTTGAGCCTAGCAACTCTATTCTTTGGAAAACTTTAAATCCAGATCTGGATTAGAACTCTGGGGTACAGTTCCTTCCACCACCACAGAAAATTTCAGTTTTTGGCAGAAAATAAAAAGCTAACATTTCAATCCCCCAGGGGAACTATAGCTCAGGTGCCTCGAGTGCCCATCCATCTCTATCAATCAAACTACCTCTCATAGGATGCAGCATGACCTCCTCTCTTGGCGAGGTGATGCACCTTGGGAGATGCAGTGCAGCTGGAGAACCTACCCCATTGAGAAGAATGAGTGTATAAGGCAACTGAACTGCAACTCCCATGAGGCATAGCATTCCCAAAGTGAAATATTTTGGTGTTTGGGAGATCCGTTTTCCAAGGAAAGCAAAAACTTTATGTAAAAAACGTATTTCATGGAAAGCCCAATTTTACTTGAAAGAACAGTTCTAATGAAAAATCTTCAACCAGCTCTCATTGCACCCTATTGGTAGTCTGAATAGGTAAAGCCACAGCTTCCAGCCATTGGATCTTATTATGTCTTTGTTAAATTAAAGAGCCCTCTGCAGTCAGAAATCTTCTCCCCATGCTGCTACTTATAGACTGAGATAAAGTCACCTCTTAAATGTTTTCTTTGTTGCATTGTGGAGGTGAGATATGGCCAAGGTGTCAACAAGGGCTCTAACCGCAGAGATGGGCTTCAGAGATTCTGTAGAAGGAAAAATTGACAGGCTATTGAGCAGAGAGTGAGATAAAGAAGTCCAATATGACCACTGAGGTTGTAAACTAGGATAACAGGAGTTACTGAAAGCAATGAATTAGAGAGGGGGAGAGAGCAGCCTTTGGAAGGAAAGATAAGAAATTCTGTAGAAAAGAGAATGAATAACAATGCAAATTGCAACAGATTTGTCACTGCAAAGGAAGAGGCCATTGTATTTAATTAAAACACACTGCTATTTCATGTAAGAACACTCATTCTGCATCTTGCCAACATGCTGCCTGCCTAATTGGAATGTAAAAAGAGCTGGTAGTACTGAGATAAAACAGAAGCCAAAGCAACAGCTGTTTTTAAAAATTGCCTGTCCACCTCATGATTTTTTTATACGCAGTTATTAAGCAGCCCTATACTTTATGAAATAAGTAGATTAGATCATTCAACTTGGAATTCTACAACGGCAGGAGTTGAATCTAGAGGACCGATGAGGTTTCAGTGAAGATGTTTGCCATTGCACATCAGGCTATGTTGGAACAAGAGATTGTTGCCAAATCCCTGAGGTCTTTTCTCTGTTTTCACCCAGGCAAATTTCTACTGGCTCAACAGGAATAGAAACAGTAAAGATGCTAGGGACTTAGGCCATGGCTACACTTACATTTTTGCAGCGCTGGTAGTTACAGCTGTGGTCGTACAGCTGTGTAGGGCCAGCGCTGCAGTCTGTCCATAATGACAGCGACCAGCGCTGCAGTGTGTCCACACTTGCAGCATTTGCAGCGCTGTTGTGAGTGGTGCATTGTGGGCAGCTATCCCACAGAGCACCTCGTCCCATTTTGGCGCAGTGGGTTGTGGGAAGGGGACGGAAGGGTGCGGGTCATTCCGCTTCCTGTTCCAACGACCCGTGCTGCATCGCTTCCCTTTTGAGCCGTTTGGTGCCATTGTGAGTCTGCCGCGTGATTTCAGTAAGAAATGGAGCCCGAGCTGCTGAGGACTTTGCTGATGAATGTTGCCAGCACATCACGTCTGGCAGTTGAGCTATTCCTTATGCTCCAAAGTGACAGTGAGGAGAGCTCAGATGATGAAATAGATTCGGCTGACGCGCCTGACACTAAATTGCTTGTGGCAGTAACGGACGTGCTCAGCACCGTGGAACGCCGCCTTTGGGCTCGGGAAACAAGCACTGAGTGGTGGGATCACATCGTCATGCAAGTCTGGGATGACGATCAGTGGCTGCAGAACTTTCGGATGAGAAAAGCCACTTTCATGGGACTGTGTGCTGAGCTCGCCCCAACCCTGCAGCACAAGGACACGAGACTGAGAGCTGCCCTGTCAGTGGAGAAGCGGGTGGCTATTGCAGTCTGGAAGCTGGCAACTCCAGACAGCTACCGATCGGTCGCAAACCAGTTTGGAGTGGGAAAGTCGACCGTTGGAATAGTGGTGATGCAAGTTTGCAGGGCCATTAATCGCATCCTGCTAAGAAGAACCGTGACTCTGGGGAATGTGCAGGACATTCTGGATGGCTTTGCACAAATGGGTTTCCCTAACTGTGGAGGGGCAATAGATGGGACGCATATTCCTATTCTGGCACCACCCCACCTGGCAACCGAGTACATTAATCGGAAGGGGTATTTCTCTATGGTTCTCCAGGCGCTTGTGGATCACCGTGGGCGTTTCACTGACATTTACACAGGATGGCCTGGAAAGGTGCATGATGCACGCATCTTTCGGAACAGTGGCATGTTCAGGAAGCTGCAGGCAGGGACTTTTTTCCCAGACCGGAAGATCACAGTGGGGGACGTCGAAATGCCCATTGTGATCCTTGGAGACCCCGCTTACCCGTTAATGCCTTGGCTCATGAAACCGTATACAGGGAAGCTTGACAGGAGCAAGGACCGGTTCAACTACAGGCTGAGCCGGTGCAGAATGACTGTGGAGTGTGCTTTTGGCCGTTTAAAGGGGAGATGGAGAAGTCTCTACGGGAAGCTAGACGTGGGGGAAAGCAGCATCCCAGCGATTATAACCGCGTGCTGTATCCTCCATAATATTTGTGAAGGGAAGGGTGAAACCTTCAGTGACGAATGGACCTCCGAGGTTCAACGCCTGGAGGCTGAATTTGCACAGCCAGAGAGCAGGGCTACTAGAGAGGCCCAGCACAGTGCTTCAAGGATTAGGGATGCCTTAAAGGAGCAATTTGAGGCTGAAAGCCAACAGTAATGTTGGGTGACTTCCACAGGAGTGAAGTGCAGTGGTTGCAATGATTTGCAGTGCCTATTTTTCACTTGTGGTACAGTATATTACACTTTCTGTAATAATAAAAACTGTTTTAAAAGACAAGAAATCCTTTATTAAAAATACAGTACATAAAACAGGCAGGGGGGTAGGGTGATGAGCAGTAAAGTCAGAGGTTTGAATATGTCCTTCCTTGAGTGCTCTGCAATGCCTGCTGCACTTCAGGATTAATATGCTGCATGGTGATGGGGGTTGAGTGCATAGGGTAAGGGTCGTAGTTCTCAGGGCTGTTAGGTGAACGTATGGGTGTTGGGGGCAGCTGGTGGTGGTAAGAACCAGGATGCTGGAGAAGGGTGTTTTGAGGAAACAGTGGGGCACAATGGGTTGAGCTTTGGGATGGGGTGAGGAAGGCACGGTAGTGCTCTGCCTGCATGGCTAGCATTGACTGCATGAGGTCTGTGTGGCGTTCCAGGATGCTTAGCAGCCGATCTGTGCTTCTCTTGGTAGCCAATTCCTTTCTCTTGGCAGCCTTTTCCTTTCTCTTGGCAGCCTGTTCCTTTTTCCTGCTTTCCTTTTCCCTCCAGTCTCGCAACTTTTTATTATCTATGGAATACAGATTCATAACTGCTTTCACCAGCTCCTCCTTACTCTTCCTTGGTTTTTTTCTTAAGTTCCGTAGTTTTTCAGAAGTCTGCGCTGATGGAGCAGTATCCAAGGTCACTTTAAAAAAAACACAGAGAGATAAACTTTTACTACAGAGCCTGTATTGTTTTTAAGACTATTTGTAGCATCATTTACACATTGCGAGCATAGCACAGAGAGGCCGCAGCTGCAGAGAGAAATGGTGAGTTTCCCCACACGCGTCTCACCTGGGAAGGGGGGGCTGCTTGACTCTGGGATCAATGGGGTTTCTGTGACTTGGGGAAAGCAAAGAGCAGCTACAGGGAAATAGCACTGAACCCTACACCCACATCTGCCACAGCAGGTACTCCTCAGAGCCATCTTGCACACGCGGCTCACCTGGGAAGGGGGGGCTGCTTGACTCTGGGATCAATGGGGAAAGCAAAGAGCAGCTAGAGGGAAATAGCACTTAACAGTATCCCTGCATTCTCCACAGAATTTTATCCTCCCCGATATCTCGCTGCTCCGGGTCAGCTGGGAAGAGCGGGAGGGTCTTCTACAGCTATGTGGATTCTGCCCTGGTCCCTACGCAGCTTGCCTGTGTGCAGCAATGGTCCCCCCACCCCTCACGGCACAATGGCGCGGACGCGTTAGCCTGACTGGGACAAGGACCACGGTGGCTCTCCCTATAAACTTGCGGAAGCGCATTGCACACGCTCTGGCTGAAACTTTTGAAGAGATTACAGAGGCAGATTACCGCGACGTGATAGACCAAATCAATGGGCTATTCCACATCTAGGCATGCTTGCAGGCAGCCATAGCCCCCCTCCTCCCAAAACATTTCCATCCTTATAATAAAAGCTTCTTACCGGGAACAGGCTCCTCTGCTGATTCCTCACTACCAAGTCCTAGCGGCTGCGACTGGCTAGCTTCTTCCTGGCTGGAAAATAGCTCCTGGCTGCATGACTCCTGGGAGTCTCCAAACACCTCAGTAGCCTCCCTCTCGGGTTCCTCTACACCCTCCCCCTCCTCTCCAGGCTCTGAACTGTCCATCGTGATCCTCGGATTGGCAGTGGGGTTACATCCAAGTATCGCATCCAGCTCCTTGTAAAAACGGCAGGTCGTGGGGGCAGCACCTGAGCGGTGGTTTCCCTGACGTGCTTTGCAGTAGGCACTCCGCAGCTCCTTTACCTTAACCCTGCACTGCACCGCGTCCCGGTCATAGCCCCTGTATTGCATTGACTTTGATATCTGGCCGTAGGTATCATAATTTCTACGGCTGGAGCGCAGCTGTGCCTGCACAGCTTCCTCACCCCAAACACTGATGAGATCCTGCAGCTCGGCAGTGCTCCATGCTGGGGCTCGTTTGGGGCGTGGAGGCATTGTCACTGATTGATTGATTGATTGCACTCCACGCCTCGCTGAGCAAACAGGAAGGGGCTTTTTAAAATTCCCGGGGCATTTAAAGGGCGGGTCACCTGAGCCCAGGGCAGTGGAGTGCTAAACGATGACCAGAGAGGCTGAAAAGGTATGCTGGGATACCTCCTAATACCCTGGAGGCCAATTACAGCGCTGGTGAGTGTCCACACCTGATGACCAGCGCTGCATCACCAGCGCTGGATTCGCTACACCCGTAGCAGACCAGGTGTACAGCCAGTGCTGCAGACAGGGAGTTGCAGCGCTGGCTGAGCTTTGTAAGTGTGGACACCGTGTAAGTTGCAGCGCTGTAACCCCCTCACCAGCACTGCAACTTGCAAGTGTAGCCAAGGCCTTAGTCCACTGAATTTTGGGTTTAGCCCTATAAGGGGCAGAGAAAGGCGATTCTACATATTGCAGAGTCTCACTAAGTCCTTTTGTAGACAATGGGTCTGAGCCAAAGACTTCTGAAAGCATAGGAATCTTATCACTAACTTTGATGGGTTTTGGTTTGAACCCAGTAGCCCATTTGGAAAGCCTAACCAGGCAGTGAACAGTTCTGATATGTGAATTTCAGCCATGCTATCTTCTCATGGGTGAAATTACTCATGAGAGCTGGACAAAGCACGTACAGTGAAGTGCCTTGCTTCCAGTTTATTTCAATTTTAAATTTTCCTAATTTGTATAAATCAGAGCCAGTGGCTGAGAGGTCAAGTGGGTCTGTGTAATCTAAGTCCTGTCATTATGTGAAGGAGTTTATGGAGAGATTGACACTGCTTTGAAATTCCAGAAGGTGCTTTTAGCACCATTATTTATGTGGTCTATTCTACTCTCTTTTTAACATGCAAGGACATTGGGAAGAGGAGGCAAAAAATGAGAAAGCAAAACACCACAAGCATGAGCAAGTTTATTTTCAAATGCAATTACAACACAAAGCTAACAAGTTGGAGTTAAGCAAATTAAATGGTTGAAGTACTTGTTCTTTATCGACTGACTATGCACAAAAGGAAGCCTTGAAGGAAAGCTGTGTGTCAGTTATACAAAAAGGGGAAGAGTACTCGTTTAAATTCTATATCTTTTTTCTTTCTACCCAAGGTTTGCAATGTGCCCAGCATTAGCATGGAAGAGAAATTGTATGGGTACAAAGGTCTGTGAAACAAAGCCGTTAGACACTGAGCCAGTAGAAGTTGCATAATTCATAGAGTTAATGATTTTTGTGTCTGGGGAAGTCTGGCATCATGTACAACAGCTTCAAAAACCAACTGGACAAGGATCAACATTAATAGCTTCAATATCAGTGGCATCTGATGCATAATAGTTAGTGTATATGCAAAGGTAATGTGTATAGGAAGAGTGGGGTTTCATATTGATTGACTGTAATCTGCATATGTAGATTTAATTTCCCCCCTCAAAGTATTAGCAGATGTCTAACTTTTATTATTTTTCAACAAGCATGTGGAAAAGGGTGATCCAGTGGATAAAATGTACTTAGATTTTCAGAAAGCCTTTGACAAGGTCCCTCACCAAAGGCTCTTAAGCAAAGTAAGCTGTCATGGGATAAGAGGGACAGTCTTCTCATGAATTAGTAACTGGTTAAAAGATAGGAAACAAAGGGTAGGAATAAATGGTCAGGGTAAGGAATAAAGGTAGGAATAAATAGTGGTGTCCCCCAGGGATCTGTACTGCGACCAGTATTATTCAACATTCTTAAATAATCTGGAGAAAGAGGTAAACAGTGAGGTGGCAAAATTTGCAGATGATACAAAATTACCCAAGATAGTGAAGTCCAAAGCAGACTGCAAAGAGTTACAAAGAGATCTCACAAAACCGAGTAACTGGGCAACAAAATGGCAGATGACATTCAAAGTTGATAAATACAAAGTAATGCACATTGGAAAACATGATCCCAACTATACATACAATTAGCTGTTACCACTCAAGAAAGAGATCTCAGCATAAACGTGGATAGTTCTCTGAAAACATTCACTCAGTGTGCAGCGGTACTCAAAAAAAGCTAATGATGTTGGGAATCATAAAGAAAGGGATAGATAATAAGACAGAAAATATCATATTGGCTCTACACATAAAGTCATGGTATGCTCACATCTTGAATACTGCATGCAGATGTGGTCATCTCATCTCAAAAAAGATATATTGGAATTGGAAAAGGTACAGAAAAGAGCAACAAAAACGATAAGGGGTATTGAACAGCTTCCATGTGAGGAGAGATTAATAAGAGTGGGACTTTTCAACTTGAAGAAGAGAGATGACTAAGGAGGGATATGATAGAGGTCTATAAAATCATGACTGGTGTGGAGAAAGTAAATAAGGAAGTGTCATTTACTCCTTCTCATAACACAAGAACTAGGGGTCACCAAATGAAATTAATAAGCAACAGGTTTAAAATGAACAAAAGGAAGTATTTCTTCACACACTGCACAGTCAACCTGTAGAACCCTTTGCCAGATGAAGTTGTGAAGGCCAACACTATACCAGGGTTAGAAAAAGAACTAAATTCATGAAGGATAGGTTCACCAATGGCCACTATGGGCAGGGATGGTGTCCCTAACCTCTGTTTGCCAGAAGCTGGGAATAGGTGACAAGGGATGGATCATTTCACGATTATCTATTCTGTTCATTCCCTCCGAAGCACCTGGCATTGACCACTGTTGGAAGACAAGATACTGGGCTAGATGGACCATTGGTCTGACCCAGTACAGCCGTTCTTATGATCCTTCATATGATTCCCATGCATGAAGACTCCTGGATTGCTAGTTAGACATGTTTCAGGTTCCAGAGGACTAGATTTGATCCTGCATGGAGATCTAGTCAGCAGGTGGCAAAGGATGGATGTCAAAGAATCTCACTGATTCTGAAGGCATAGCTGCTCCAGCCCTGATGCAACTTAGAGCAATCTAGGGTCTTGCTCTAATTTGTGACAATCAGCTCTGACCCAGTGGCCCATACACCAGCTGAGACTTCGCACGGCAGAGCTACATCCCACTCCCCTCTACCTATCCTTCCACAAACATGCATTGTTCTTCCACCATCACAGCCCCTACAGTCCAGTAGGGAAGCTGATTGCCAGATGAACTAGTTCCACCTGTTTTAAGTCATCTGAGAGCTCCCCACACTGGAGGAATTTTCAGCTGGCCAGCTGCAATCAGATTCCATGTTCTTTGGTTCCACTCAAGTGATTCAAAGGAGCCAGATCATGAAAGAGAATCCATCCCAACCAGTTCATTCCATTTGGTATTGCTGATCCAAATGTGGGTGGGGAAATGCACCTAGATCAAGAAACAACCATCTACAGATATCAGAACATACATGAGTAACACAGATATAGTGGCCAGACTTGAAGTTGTTTCCCGTTTTTCAGAGATTCAACCATTTTGTGAGCTATTCCCTTTCTAGTACTGAAAACAAAGAATGCTTCAAGAGACAATTGCCTTTCCCCAAATGGACTAAACTTTCAAGGTTTGCCTTCAGCACAAAAAACAGATAAGGAAAGCTGCCATTTCTGAAATTCAGAACAGAAAGGTATCTGCTTTTACATATTCTTTTTTAGTTCCTCACCAAAACAGCAATTAGTGTAATCTCTGCCATGTTTACCCCCTCAAGTTTGCAGCCTATATTAGAGCTGGAGAAAAGAAAAATGATGCTCTTGAGGCTCTTATATAACACTGAAAAAGCCATGAAAGAGAACAGTGTGGTCAGCTGTTTGCACTGGGGAGTGAATATTCCATTTCTATTTTAAAATGTGGTGCTAATGGGGAAAAGATATCATTTAATTTAGTTATCAATATATTTTATATTTTCCAGGTTGTGCTTTTGTTTCATAGTTAAAGAACGGAGCACAATGCGTTTCAGGTACAAACTCTCTCAACGTCAGGAGAGCACAGGAGAAGCGTGGGCTGCTGCACCATCCCTGCAGAGTGCAGCACACACTCCCTCATGTACCTAGCCAGCTCTAGCCCCATTCCTGCTCACCTGCCTCAGAAAGCAAGCAGCACCGTTAGCATTATGTCATCTTTGCCCTGACTCTGTCATGGTCTCACCTCGTACCATCCCCTCCCATCCCACCACACCCATCCAGCACCAGACACAGTATTGGCCATAATCCTTTCTAAGCCAAAGCATTGACCCTCAAAAGTGAGCTGCAAGCATGGACCTTTTCTCCTGCACTAATTCCCACCAAAGTCAACTGAGCTCCTTATGGGAGTATAGGTTCCATGCTTAGAGATCTTTTTCAGGATGAGGGCCCAACTCTGTAGTCTTTCCACACACCAAGTCCTAGTTAAGTCAAAAGAATTTCTACATGTGGAGCGCTACAGAACTGGGATCACAATGAGACCCTTGATTTCAATAATGTAGATAATTATTAATCAGTCTCATAACCAATGCAAGTGCAAGCAGATGGTAGATCTAACAACATCAAGCTGGACAGCTGACCTTGATCCTTCACCAAGAGATCACTCAGTGCAAACAGTGGCATCTCTGTTACAAACCCATATCTAGACACCAGGGAGTTGTCTCACCACAAAAATTTTTGTAACCTTAACCCAGAAGGGAAGATTTGAAGTTGGGCAGTAGTTATACAGACTGCTAATGGTCAGTTAAGCAGAGGCACCACCCTCTATAAGGGAGATGCCAATAGTCTTCATTAGCAATCTCTGTTATGCTGCTCTTACCTCAGAGCCATCCCTGCTCCATCAGGCATTGAGAAGCCTGAGCTCCAGGAGAGAAACTCCACTGATTTGTTTTTGTGCCCCACTGAATGACACTACACAAAACTCATCAAGTGAAACCCAGTGAGTGGCCATGTTCCATCTTTAAAACAACTAACTTTTCCTTTGTCATGCTCACAGTTTAAAGGGAGAATTGGCTTTCTTTTCTCAACCTTCAAACGCAGCAACATTTGATAATTTAGGGTGAGATTTTCAAAACCACCCATTGGAATTAGGCATCTCAGTCCCCCAAATTCCAATCTGACTCCCTCACGTACTTTGGAAAACCACAGCTCAAATATGATCCACAGTGTATCTCTATAAAAAAAGCAGCCTTTTGGGCACTAGTCACTTCAGAGAATAAACGCAAAGTGTGCTGGGGCATGAACAGTACACCACCTAGCACTTGGGGGGTCCTCAGTTTTCACTGAGCCTTTGGGTGCTGCCACCATGATCGAAATAATAGTGAAAACATGGTCTCTGTTATGAAAAGCACACAAGTTAAAACCCCAACCCCAACACGTGTTGCATTGATAGGCAAATAGTTTAATGTTGACTTAAAATGAAATATTTTCTTTTTTCATAATGGAAAAAAAATTAAAAAATTCTAGCACAAAATTCCCAACCAGCTCAATATGTAGGTTATAGATGTGTGTGTGCACACTTGTACATGCATGCATACATGTGGGTCCATACACACACAAAATACCTCCTCTTCAGGAAATTACCTCAGGACATGAAGTCACGGGACTCTACACATGCTTAAATTTTGGCACATGCGTAAGTACCTTCCTGAAGAGGGGCCAATATGCATGAGTGACAGAAAGGAAACAAGTATAAAAATTAATTATAAGAACAATTAGGTTTGCTACAAAGAGCTCAGTCATTTGGAGAGCAGGATGCATTGATACTTAATTTAACTTTTGCATTCATCTTCATCTTAACTAATGATGCTTCAAATTGTATATGTATAAACAGGAAGTGAGGAAGAAAAATAAAATGAACAAACATTCCCTCATGAGTCAGATATAAACAAAAAAAAAGATGATTAATTGCAGATCTTTCAGAAAATAAGTTTATAGTCTGGACAGAAATCACTCAAGCTCTGTTCCTGGTTAAAATAGTGTAGTAGATCAGGATAAACAGATCAAGGTACAAAAGGATAAAATACATGCTTTTCTGTGTCAAAAATATAAATATCAGGCAGGACACAGGCATGGCTGACAGAGCAAAGTGATGTACGGACATCCTCAAGTTCATGTGATCGCTTGAAATTACAATATGCAGTACTGTATCTGAGTTTGCCTGCATGTTCCCATTATCGAAGATAGGATGACAGAAGCTACTAGGTCTCAGTGTTTATGATTTTTTTAAATTCAATTGCAGGACACAGAGGGCCTGATACTAAGCTCAGTAAAGTCAGTGGGAGTCTATTGACTTCAATGGGCTTTGGACTTTATATTAAAATAGTATTTCTTCTGGAAAAATACTTTCTATGAAAGGATACATGTTAGCAGGAGCAACCACATCTATTATTCCTAGAGAGAAGAAATTCTAGTGGAACCTGCTTGATCATCTGTTATATGTATATTACTTGTCAGGAAGTCTAAGGCACAGATCAGTCACTCTTCAAATCAAAGTGGTTGTTTCTTCTTATTTAAACCACAAACAAAACACCAGCAGCTGAACCTCTTTCAGACTTTAGTCACATTTCAGAAAGAGGTGGCCTCATGAGGAAATATTTTGTGTGACTCACAACAGGCACAGATAGGATACTGCTTCTTTGAAAATTTGAACAAAAAATGCTGAAGGTGAAAGAGCAATTGTATTGCAATGATGTTTTCAAGGATTTTTTAAAAAAACAGCTCTGCATTAAAAAAAAAAATGTTAAGAGGCTAACATGATTCATTTCCCCGGCACTTAGCCTATGGGTTTTAATAAAACCACCTCAGTTAAGAAGTCCTTCAGCCTTTATTTGGTGTTCTTTGAAAAGCGAAAAACAGGAATTGAAAAATCACAGTTGCCCAGCTATCTAGTAGTTCTTTCATTCCACTCTTTTCTTTCAAAGTATCTCACCACCTACATGGCTACCCAGGAGGCTGACATCTCTTTACATCACTCCATGATTATTCCTATTAGTGTCTAGAGCCCAGATGCGATCATAGAAGATTAGGGTGGGAAGAAATCTCAGGAGGTTGTCTAGTCCAACCTCCTGCTCAAAGCAGGACCAACCCCAACTAAATCATCCCAGCCAGGGCTTTGTCATGCCGGGCCTTAAAAACATCTAAGGATGGAGATTCCACCACCTCCTTAGGTAACCCATTCCAGTGCTTCATCCTCCTCCTAGTGAAATATTTTTTCCTAATATCCAACCTAGACCTCCTCCACTGAAACTTGAGACCATTGCTCCTTGTTCTGTCATCTGCACCACTCAGAACAGCCGAGCTCCATCCTCTTTGGAACCCTCCTTCAGATAGTTGAAGTTGTTATCAAATCCCCCCTCACTTTCTTTCTTGCCAGACTAAACAGCCCAGTTCCTCGCCTCTCCTCTAAGTCATGTGCCCAGACCCCTAATCATTTCATTGCTTTCCACGGGACTATCTCCAATGATTCCACATCCTTTTGTAGTGGGGGCCCCAAAATTTGGAGGCCTACTTCACATGTGGCCTCACCAATGCTGATAAAGGGGAATAATCACGTCCCTCGATCTGCTGGCATTGCTCTACTATGCAGCCCAATATCCACTAGCCTTCTTGCAACAAGGACAACACGTGTTGAGTCATATCTTAGCTCTCGCCACTGTAAGTCCCCAGTTCCTTTTCTGCAGAATGTGTCGCTTAGTCATCAATCCCCAGCCTGTAACGGTGGCATGGATTCATTCTCATTGTTCTTTACATTATAATATTTCTTTCTGTCTAGTTGCAGGATCTTGCACTTGTCCTTGCTGACACTTATTCAGATCTTTTTTAGCCCGATCCTCAATTTTTTCTAGTCACACTCTGAACCGTTCTACCTTCCAGTGATGCTACCTCTCCTCCCAGCTTTAGTGTCATTCATGAACTTGCTGAACAATGCCAACCATCCACATAACCCAGATCATTAATGACAGATTTGCACAAAACTGGGCCCCGGAACCGCCCCGGTGGCACACCTGCTTCTACTGCTGCCAAACCTAGACATCGAGCTGTGATGCACCTACCCGTTGAACCCGACGAATCTAGCCGCTTCTCTATTCCACTTATAGCATTCATTCATCCATCATACTACTTTAACTTGACAGCAAACTGTGGGAGACAATATCAAAGCTTTGCTATAAGTCAAGACATATCAGGTCCACCACGTCCCATATCCACCAGGGCCAGTTCTCTCTTTAAGAAGCATAGGCTGGTCAGGCATGACTTGCCCTGGGGGAATCCATGGTTGACTGGAACCTGATCACCTTCCTCTACTGCTAGTGCTTAAATGGATTCCTTGAGGACCTGTGTACATGATTTTTCCGGGGACTGGAGGTGAGGCTGCACTGGGTCTGTAGTTCTCGCGGATTTCCTTCTTCCCTACTTTTAAAGATGGGCACTATATTTGCCTTTTCCAAACATCCAGGACCTCCCCCAGGTCTGCCACAACTTTTCAAAGATGATGCAATGGCTCTGCAATCACAATCGCCAACCCCCAGCTCCTTGGATGGCATTAGGATCTTGCCCATGACTAGAGCATGTCCAACTTTTCTAAATAGTCTTACCTGTTCTTTCATCGCACTGAGGGCTGCCCACCTTTCTCCCCATACAGTCTGGGAGCTGACAGTCCCTGGAGCTGCCTTGTCTGTGAAGACTGGAGTCCCAAAAAAAAAAAAGCAGTGAGTACTTCAGCTTTTCCTACATCATCTGTCTCTAGGTTGCTCTCTCCATTCTTAAGGGTCCCCACTTCCCAGACCTCTTCATGTTGCTGACATACCTGTAGAAACACTTAATTTACCTGTCACATCCCTATGCTAGCTGCAACTCCAGTTGTACTTTGGCCTTCCTGATTATACCCTGCATGTGAAGCAATATTTTTTACTCCCCCAAGTCATCTGTCCAATTCCACTTCTTGTAAGATACATTTTTGTGTTTAGTTCACCAAGTTTTTCTGTAAGTCAGCTAGTCGCCTGCCCATATTTCTATTCTTTTCTGCGCATTCGGGATGGTTTGTTCCTGTGCCCTCAATACAGCGTCTTTAAAATACAGCCAGATCCCCTGGACTCCTTTCCCCCTCATATTAGCCTCCCAGGGGATCCTGCCCATCAGTTCCCTGAAGGAGTCAAAGTCTGCTTTTCTGAAGTCCAGGGTCCATATTCTGCTGCTCTCCTTTCTTCCTTTTGCCATGATCCTGAACTCAACCATCTCATTGTCACTGCTGCCCAGATTGCCACCCACTTCTACTTCCCCTACCAATTCTTTCCTGTTTGTGAGCAGCAGGGCAAGAGGAGCAAGGCCTCTAGTTGTTTCCTCCAGCACATGCACCAGGAAGATGTCCCCAACACGGTCCAAAAACTTCTTGGATTGTCTATGCACTGCTGTATTGCTCTCCCAGCAGCTGTCAGGGTGATTGAAGTCCCCCAAGAGAACCAGGGACTGTGATCTGGAAACTTCTGTTAGTTGTCCAAAGAAAGCCTTGTCTACCTCATCCTTCTTGTCTGGTGGTCTATAGCAGGTGCCCACCATGACATAACCCTTGTTGTTCCGACCTCTAAACTTAACCTAATGACTCTCAACAGGCTTTTCTCCAGTTTCATATTGGCGCTCTGAGCAATCATACTGCTCCCTTACATACAGTGCAACTCCTCCATCTTTTCTCCCCTGCCTGTCCTTCCTGAACAGTTTATACCCACCCATGACAGGGCTCCAATCATATGAGTTACCCCACCAAGTCTCTGTTATTCCAATCACATCATAGTTCCTTGACTGTGCCTGGACTTCCAATTCTTTCTGCTTGTTTCCCAGGCTTCTTGCATTTCTGTACAGGCACCTAAAATACCTAGCTGATTGCCCTACTTTCTCAGTCTGAATCAGGAGGCCTCCCCTGTTGCACCCTCCTCCTTGTGTTTCCTCCAGGTATCACACTTCCTCACTTACCTCTAGGCTTAGGTCACCATCCCCCACTGAACCAAGTTTAAAGCCCTCCTCACTAGGTTAGCCAGCCTGCTTGCAAAGATGGTCTTCCCTCTCTTCGTTAGGTGGATTCCATCTCTTCTTAGCAATCCTTCTTCCTGGAAAAACAACCCATGATGATTAGGGTTCCATTGTACTAGTGCTTTACAAATACATGTTAAAAGACTACACCATCCTAAAGAGCTTACAGTCTAAACCAGGGGTAGGCAACCTATGGCATGAGTGCCAAAGGTGGTACAAGAGCTGATTTTCAGCAGCACTCACACTGCCTGGGTCCTGGCCACCAGTCTGCGGGGCTCTGCATTTTAATTTAATTTTAAATTAAGCTTCTTAAACATTTTAAAAACCTTATTTACTTTACATACAACAATAGTTTAGTTATATATTACAGACTTAGAAAGGGACCTTCTACAAACATTTAAAATGTATTGCTGGCACACGAAACCTTAAATTAGAGTGAATAAATAAAGACTCAGCACACCACTTCTGAAACGTTGCCGACCCCTGGTCTAAACAGACAAACCAGAAAAGAAGTATTATGTTTCCCATTTTAGACACGTGAGCTGAAACATGGAGGAATTTGAACCCAGCTTTTCTAAACCCCAGGCCAGTGTTTTAAACACAAGAGTATTCTTACTCCCAATGTTAATTAGTTTCTCTGTACACATTCCTAGAGATAGTGACATTGGGGGAAATTAATTCAGTAGATGAGAGAGTGGTGTTAGCCTGGGAGCTAGAAGGGTTAGAGGGATAGAACTATCCACTTCCTCTAGAGGGGAAAAGGCAGTTCTGGCCAGCCTCATTTACAATTACCCATGGTTTCACGTATTGCACTTGGTCACTTTAGCTAGAATTTGTCTGTGCTCTGATGGTATAAATAGGGTGACAGACAGGAAATGTAAAAAATCGGGATGGAGGTGGGGAGTAATAGGAGCCTATATAAGAAAAAGACCCAAAAATCGGGACTGTCCCTATAAAATCGGGACATCTGGTCACCCTAGGTATAAATAAGAGTGCTACTGAAACTGTACTCATGAAGGGGCATAACAATTGTGGAATATAGGCCCTGGTATCAGTGGGTCACCCTCACTCTATGGGTATTGAACTGTGCAACTTTAATTTGGCCACCTTGTGCGTATGCATTATAATACCCTCTTTAATGACATGATCACATAATACTTTTTCCACAGGACCCCTGACTTGGATTGCTCTATTATTGGATTACCTCCCTCACTCTTCCAGTCCCCCTTGCTGAACAAATGCAGTCCTTGTGAAATTGTTTTTTGTACCATTCTCCCAGAGACTTGAAAATTGTTCATGCACATCTGGCATTATTATCTACTGGAAATGGCTCATAGCTTTAAAAAAATTCTGTAAGTTTTACTTACTCAGTTCCAAACATTGAATTCCCTTTGGCTGTATTCACACCCGTATTGTGTCTGCTTTCCCTGAATATCTTAGAGAGGGAGTATGTTGTCAGATGTTGTCCACCATTTTTGTGTTCTATGATATACAGGATTTTATACTACGTCCAGCATCATGGTGCTGAAATCCTAGTCTAGAATGTGCCTTTAGACTAAGCAAGGAGAGGTCATAAACTGCAGTGCTCCAGGATGTTGTTCCTCAGAAATACTTCCTGGCTTCCCTCTCGCTCCAGGAATGAGGAAAGTAGTAATTTACTGGTAGCCTATGCATCACTGGCTGCTCTAGGGAAGGAGTAAATGGGCACAGATCACTTTCCCCTACACTCTCAGACCCTACATTCAGGTAGCCCATACAAAGAGATAAGGGGAAGCTGGGATCTCATTCCCCCCATGTAGGTGTGTTATCCAACTCTCAGTCTAGCCCCATGGGAGTCATGTGTACATATCAAAGGGCTGACTTTGACCCCAAAGAAGGAGTTTAACTTTAAAAACCAACATCTGATGTGTTATATATCCCTGAATTCATATGCCAATACAGTCGGACATTCCTCCCTCCTTCCAAACAGTGTGTACAAATATTGATTTATCCCACTAGCTATGGAAACTGCTTTGCTATACTAGTACATATTCTAGCAAGGAAGTTTTATTAGTCTTTACAGCTAGAAAACATATCCAGCACAGGTAAAATACTTATTAAAAGCAGCATTTAATTTTCCATTTAAAAGCATTACAAATCAATTCTCTGCCAGGTCTGTAATTCCCCTATAGCAAGATTGGCTTTGTCATTTCACCTGAGAAACAGAGCAAATCACAAAATATTAATGGATCTCTGAAGTTCTACTGCAAAAGGACAGAAATTAACCCTTAGCATTTGCTTAACACACTAATGCTGTGATTTTCATAAGAACCTAATAGGACTCAGATATTAGGAATGGCAATATACAAAAACCTGTAGGAGAACATTTCAATCTCCCTGGACACACAACAGCAGATTTAAAGGTAGCCATCCTGCAGCAAAAGAACTTCAGGACCAACTTCAAAGAGAAACTGCTGAGCTTCAGTTCATCTGCAAATTTGACACCATCAGTTCAGGATTAAACAAAGACTGTGAATGGCTAGCCAACTACAAAAGCAGTTTCTCCTCCTCCCTTGGTATTCACACCTTGACTGCTAGAAGAGGGCCTCATCCTCCCTGATTGAACTAACCTCGTTATCTCTAGCCTGATTCTTGCTTGCATATTTATACCTGCCTCTGGAAATTTCCACTACATGCATCTGATGAAGTGGGTATTCACCTACGAAAGCTCATGCTCCAATATGTCTGTTAGTTTATAAGGTGCCACAGGACTCTTTTCTGCTAATAGGACTTGGGTACCTAAATCCCAGATGTTCCTTTGAAGATTTCAGCATAAACGAATGCAATGATGATATAGCCTATTCATCATTTTTGCTTTTCTGAATTTTTTTTTAAAACATTGAGTCACTGATCAAAAAGTAAAGAGCATGACTCTTAACGCAGGCACTTCCCTTCTGTAGTACGGGTAATTGAATAAATAGGAACTCATTACATAATGGAAGCAGAATGCACAGTGACCTTCTTAAATAAGGGGGTCTTCAATATGCTGAATAGAATACAGCATATCGAACAGTCTGGAATTTTTTGTAGTTGAATATAAGTATATGCAGCCTATGACTTGCATTTGATTCTTATGGCTGTTAAAGAAATACTGTGAAAGAAATTCTATCTTCCTTACACAGGTATACCTTCTGAAGTCTTACCCATTCCTCATAGTCATATACTTTCATGGATCTGCTGCATATGTGAATATCTGTAACACTGTATGGTTACGCTGTGCAGTTGCAGAAAATGTTGTTCTTGTGTTTATACCGAAGTTCTGTTTGACAGACCCAATTCTCATTTATGTTAAGGCCCTGTAAATGGCTCTGGGAGTGAAAAGAGGCCCAAAGGTTGGTGTAAATTTACTGCAAGGCCACTTTACACTGCCAGAGCAATGTACAGGGGCCATAGCATAAGGTGAATGAAGCCCATTGTGGCTGCCATGTCCCTGTTTACAGGAATTGTGTACTTTCAATCAAATTGTTACATTGGACCTGATAAAATACATTCCAAGAAGTCAAGAATTGGCTCGGGACCCAAATTCAAAAGGGGAAAGAAATGCATGTTTGTTTGTTTTTTAAAAAAGGATGTAATTGGAAATGAATTATGGATTGGAACTGCCAGTTTCACACAGCCCTGTTCCAGTCTCCCTTGCCATTTCCACAAAGTACCATTTTTCTTGTTGATTTTTTTTTAAAATAATTTTTATCTTTAAAAATGTACCTTAGTGTTGTCAAACTGAGTTGATTAGGCTCAAGTGCAATGAAGTGGGTATAGGGTGTACCACTGCTCCCAAAAGCAGGAATATTAAGCAGTGTTTATACATATTCTACAACAGGTTACCACATGCACATTCCATTCTACATCATACCATAAGCTCTATGACTGGTTTACTAATTTTTGTAATCAATACCTGTCTAGCTCCTCACAAGCTGCACTATATGCTAGAGCACAACTACAAGCTATCACACATTTCTTCCTCCTCTACTGTTCTTCATCTACTAGCTACATATTATTTACAAGGCCACTGTGAATTAATGCTTTGTCCATTGTTAAATTAAGTTTTCATCCTTCTGCTTCCCTTCGTCATTCAGGCTAGGCCTATACTTATTTGCAAAAAAACAACCAACCAAACACAACAACCCCCCACAAGCCTAAGCCTGCCCACCCCCACCCCTTCTACCCACACCAAAAACCCAGAAGCAAGGAATATCGGCAGCCAAGAAAGCATTCATACACACTTTATAAATTAACTGGGGAAATTGAGCTGATAAATTATCACAGAAGTATGGTTGAACAGGATTCTTCGTAGAAAATTGCTACCACAGCCCACTGTAGACAGGGCATATTTGTGGGCCTGATCATGCCCTGGATGCACAGATGTACCCTCCCTCCCCAAACAGAGACAAAAAAAGGCTCTCAAACTCTGTGGCCTTGCCCACACCTATCAGAAAGGTGAGGAAGCGGACTTGGGAGGGGCCAGAAGGGATGCACTTTCTTACCCGCCGTGCCAGTCAGGGAGGAAAGATAACACAGCTCCTGACCACTTCTGTAATGAGGAAACCCCACATTAAAGTACTGCCAGGGAGGTGGGGCAAACCATTGGGACACAGAGTGGTCCTGGAGACTTGGGCCTTTGTGCATGTATCCCCAGAGATCCTCTGGGACACATACAGATCACCGGGTATTTGTAGAGGTGGGGGCTGACCCACAACCTGTTCTGTGAGAGCCAAACTCCATGCCTCCTATATGGGGACAAACCACCGGGAGGAGACCCTCACGGATGATATTTCCTCCCTGTTAGCTCCATCCCACAGGATTTTACATGTGAAGGGGCAAGCTGCCACTTTCAGCTGTTGACAAAACTCTTCTACACTGGGGCAAAGCCTCTTAGCATACAGCACAGTACTGTAATGGATGGGCCAGGTAAATGGAGTTACCTCTAATCTGTATTTAAAGTCACAGCACTCTGGGAAGCTATGCCAACAGTCTCCCCAGATAGATTCAGCACCAGCTGAGCTGCTCTAAGAAAATGAGCAGCAATGTCAAAAATAGTCTTAGCCTATATAAAGATGAGTGAAAGCTAAGCCCGCACCTATAGTTTGAACCATTAAAGTACAGAGGAAATAATGATTGTGTTGCCAAACAATCCATAATTCTTTAAATGGTAAAGCACTGGGTACAAGCTGTGTACTGTAATGGAGCCTGAACTGAAACTCTGATCTGCAAAACTGTGCTGGGAATCATGTAAGAACAGGCTTTCTATAAGATATTGCCAACACTCATGGATTTGTGGTGACAATGTGATTTTGGCCCTTGCTTCAGAAGATGTTGCTAGAGGACCCAACTAAGATCACATTACAAATATGTATAAAATTACACAAATGTGTATAAAGTGCTGCCTGGTGGTGCAGAGTTTCCAACTTCTCCCCAGACCTCAAAATGCCAATTCATTCTGTGCCTTCCCAGCTGCACATCAGCTAATTTTGTTCCTCCATACCCCTCATCTGCTCCACACCCATGTTACTTCTACCTCCTGAGCCATAAGTCACTTCTGTCTCCTTCCCCACCCTGCCTCATACCTTCCCCTCTCCCCGACAACTGCACCCCTCTGCAGTTAAAAATCTCTTCATTCCACCACCTCAGACCTAGTGGGAGGGCAGCTTCTGGGCTTTTTCTCTCCCTTTCAGAAGGGGCAGCTCCAGCAGGAATTCTCTTCTTCCCATTCCTATACCTTGTATTTCAGGGATAGAGAGGAGAAGAAGTGGGAGAGGAGATGAAAGCTAGCTTAAGTAACAATAGCAGTGAAACTGTAGAATTACAGGTGCCTGCCACTCAAGTTTGTACCCAGGGTCCTGGGCAGGTGAGGGCAGAGAAAAAGCCCCTTCTGTTAACTTTGTTAGAGGTAGCAGATGGAAGGGTTTTTCAAAAATATGAGTCACTCTAAGACCAGGCCTAAACCGCAAAACTCAGATTTCAAACTCGTTCTCTCACCTTCTTTCAAAAACCCCAAACCATGTTGGGGTTTTTGGAGCAGGGGTCTTGATTCAAACTATTCTAGAAATAGGGGCCAAACTGTGAAATTCAGAACCAGATTCCAAACCTCAGGTTTTGGGGGATATTTGATTCTGTGATTTTGGTTTGGTCTCTTCTCTAGTCTATATTCTGTGATACTTCTCAGCATTCCTGCTGGCAATCGTCATGCTGTGGGTGACATAGATGGAAATTAGACTTCCAGCTCTCCCAGAGTGACATAATATGTTAATATGAATTTATAGGTAGTATGAACTGATGTAGCCTGGAATGGAATTAAACTATAAGGTGACCAAAATGATAAAGTGCATTGGGTCTTTAGAAGGATTTGAATAACGTGATGGTAGTGTTTCAGAGCAGCTGGATATATTTAATACATGCTGACTAATGCTGCATGCTGACTAATGTTAATAGCTGATGTGGGGGAGGAGTGTCTTCCTGAGCATTTCCTAATACTTTCTTTCTAATACCTTCATGATCATTATGGTGCTGAGACATTTGATATGGCGTGTTAAATCCCAAACCCCAAATTTGTGTACTATCCTCTGACCGTCTGCCATCGTTCTTTTGTCAGAAAACACAGAACTGCTTTTGCTTTTGCATGCTTTCAAATTTCTCTAGTCTCCAAGAATCTGATCGGTCTATTCAATCGTGAATATTTGTACAGTAGCTAGAGATACCAACAGATATTGCCTAGAAATGGCAAAGATGTTCCACTGAACCTCATTTAGTGATGGTGGAATCTCACAACATTTGAAAGTTCCAGCTGGCTAAATACACAAATATTTGAATACTTATCAAAACTCTGAAACATTTAGGTCTAGAAGTTACACTGGAAATGTCATGAGAACAGGCTCATGCATGGGCTTATTTGTTCTTCACAGTTCTAGTCAGATTGGAAATATAATAAGAACAACCTCCGTGATCTAGAAAGGAACCAGATTTGCACACTTGGGGACTGACATCCTCTACCCACAGAATAGGTAGTACATGTTCAGTATCCCTCCCCTGCCCCCACCAGCGTCCTTCTGGAGTGCTGCAAAACTGAATAGGAGAGACATAATCCACCTTTAGGCAGTTCAGTTTCAATGCCTTTTAAGTTGCTTAGCCTAACCAACTTGGGCATCATTGGGAACAAGACAGTAATAAAAAAATTTATGTCCTATAGACCACCAAATAGTTATCACAGTAATGACTTTCTGTCCCTTTACTGACCAGGGTCACATCTGAGCTAGTGATCTAACAATGAAAAGCCCTGCCTATTATGAATCTCCTGAGCTGTGCAGTTCTCCATCAGTGAAACTTTAATCAAATTAATATTAAATGTCATAATTGTATTGCACGCTCTCACTCATCTCCTCCTCAGATATAAACAAACTCATCAGTAGAAATTAGATATAGTAATAAAAAAACAACAGAGAAAAAAATAGGAAAATCAAAATCTTCAAGAGGGATCTATACAACCTTGGGAACAATCTAATGAGTTTTGTAGAAGTAGAGAAAATAGAGATAATTAAACAATGTGCACACAGAACCAGAGGGGGAGGTGGTCCTAGAGGAGCTGGAAGAAGGGCTGAAACCAGTGTGCCAGGATGTCTCTTTCGCTGCAGAAGGAGCAGGCTTTGGGGGAGGTCATAAACCATGCCAGGTACACACCGGAAAGAGCCACCAACTGATATCCATGGTGGGCTGTGGGACCAGGGTGAAATATGGACTAGCCCACTGGAATTCTCACCATCCTTGGGTAGCATGAGGTCCCACCACTTGTTGTTGGGGCAGGACATGAAGGGTGTGAAGCATGAACACATGTGGCTGTTTTCTGGGCACATTTCAGAAATGGACTAGCTGTACGTCTCGCAGCTGGCTCAGATCGTTCACGGGGGGCAGCCGGGGAGGCTCATGGGGCCAAATAGCAAGGTCTGTAGGGTCAGGAGTGAAGGGCTGATGAGGAAGACTCACTCGAGGAAAGGTGTGGGAAGCAGGGGGTAAAGCTGCCCTCATCTCCTGGAGCACATGATGTGGGACATGAGGCGCAGATAGCCTTATGTGCCAGCTGAGCACCAAGCGGTCCACCCACTCCCTCCAATCACAGTCCAGGGATGTCTCTGATCCTGGTTGTACCAGTGAGGATCAACCTCTGAGTGCACCACCAAGGGGAACTCTGCCACCTACCTACAAAGATGGAGGTTGTGTAGCACAGGCTCTGTGAGGAGGTCCCCTAACTCAGTGATCGCCATGGAAGCTAGTCTTAGCGATGAGATCCAGGTCCTGAGAAGGTCCTGATGGAAGACCAGCAGCTCAAAGAAGTGTCAGGGAGACATTTTAGGTGGAGTTAAAAGAGCTTCAAGTCATATCGGAGCCCTTGGAGATGGCAAAGGAAAGCATCTGCCAGCATGCTCCATGCCTGACTACCTGCACTGTAAAGGAGTCTCTGCAGGGCCTGGAGGGAGAAGACATGGACCTGACTGTGGAGGCAGAGCAGGCCTGTCCCCCTTCCTCTAAGGGGAGGCTCAGGAAACCTGCAGAGACCCAGTTCAGCCCTGACCTGACAAACTCCAGGATTTCCTCTGGAGATGGGCCAGGGTACCTGGGGTATGATCAGGGTGTTTGTCTGGTGCCAAACCATGTACAGGGCCTGCTGCTTGTGCACCAGCCTATCTAAGTAATCACAGTTAGAAAAGCCAGATATTTTCCATTCTGGAGAAATCTGTGTGTCACAGCAGACAAGCTTTTTGCACGCAGTTTGTGGCAGCTTGATGCTTTCCAGGGTTAAACCCAAAAGGTGCAGCTCAACTGAATAGAAAGTTTGACACTAAATGGAAAAAAAAAATCGGGCAAAAGGAATTGACTATATTGCTCTCCAAATCTGCTGTGACAAGGGATGCATCAGGGCTGCCTGCTCCCTAGCCAGCCCTACACCATTTCACTGAGAACCTTCCTCTATCTCCTCTGCAAAAGGATGATGGGGTTAGGGCTTCAAGAGCCAGATGTGCAGGTGGGCCAGTCAGTGTACTCTGACAATGTGCTCTTCCTGGTCCTGGAGCCGAGGGATCTGGCGAAGGAGGAGGCTTGCCTATTTGGTGGCCTACTCTGCCCATGTCAACTGGATCTAGAGCTCTGGTCCGATGGTCTTCACAGGTGGCAGGTGAACTTCTTCCCACCTGCACTCGAGACCATCCAGTGGAGCATGGGTCTGCTGCTGTATCCGAGCATCGATCTTTCTGTCTGTGATCCATCACCACTAGAGAATTGGTTAGACCATGAGGCCAGAGTGGCTGACCAGTTATGGAGGTGGATGAGGCTGCTCCAGTGCCTTTCCCTGAAATGGAAAAAGTTTGTCTGCTGTGACACACACATTTCTCCAGAATGGAAAATGCCTGGCTTTGCTAACTGTGATTGCCTAGATAGGCTTATAGCTGTGTAAACTCAGCCTTATTTAATTAAACCTTTCCTATAGATGCATTTAATTAGGCAGAGAAGTGGCTCATCTCATGGAGCTATTCTCTGTTTAGTGTGCAGGTCTCCAGCTCTTTTGTAATTTTTTCTCCAGCCCACACTACAAAGCTCAGAACTCCCACATATAGGGATATTAAATTAATGTTGCCTCATACTCAGTCACTGTGAGCAGTAGCATGTGTGAATAATTCAGCCTACTGGCTCTGTGACTTGAAAAGCAAATGATTATCCATATTCCTGCTTGCACCATCACTGTTCTCCACTAGGTTTTATTTTCCAGTCTGCACCTTTGCATTTTTTTAGCTGGGACTTCAACGGTCCTTTATAGTGCAGACTCCCCTAGCTCCACATGTTAGCTGCTGTGCTGGGAAGTCCATTCCTTCCCCTGGATCCTGGATTGCTTAGTGGACAGGCAGAAAGTAGGAGCTGGCATCTCCACTCCCCCAGAACCCTGTTTTGTTAGAGAACTGGCAGGAAATCTCACCCCTGACTCCCTGTGGCCAGTTCCCCAACCAAGGAAGATGAAAAGGGAATGCATGATCCATCTGCACAGGCACATGCTGTTTCTGCCATGATGCAGGAAGCCCAGCTCTGAAGACTGGGAGACAGCCCTGGGGGAGGCTTGAGTGCATGGCCATTAGGAAGCTGCATTCCACTATGTGCAAGAGTCAGCCACTGCCTGAAGGGCCTGACTGGCTATCAAGCACACAGCTGAGACATGGGCTGTCAGGCCTCATGGTCAGAGCCATGGAAATTACAGCAGAGCTGAGATGGAGTCAAGGATCTGGGCCACGGGACACCCAGGGGCATAGTCAAGAGCTGAGCTGAGATAGAGCCAGGGATCAGAAGCCAAATGCCAGAAGCAGAGTGAGGGATTTTGAGGAGGGAGAAGGGGAAGTGTTGAAGTGGGCACAAGAGCAAGTGGGGCCGGAGCAGTCACAGGAAGAGGGACCATGCACAGCTGCAGGTAGGGAGCATGTTAAACAGCCAGCAAGCGATGGCAGCTGCTGCTGGGTTTAACGGAAGTTAGTTCCACCTCTCCATCAAACAGTCAGGGTAGTCAATTGGGCAGCCCTGTTAGGGTCAGCTGTGTCTTTGTTACGTTTTGTTACCCTTCCTTTAACTGCCCTGTTTCATGGCTCTGTCCTTGCTGAAAAAGGCCCCGAGGTAGATGTTTGCATTGGAGTGAGTTCTGGGTGAATTCCTGCCTAGCTCTAAGAGGTATTTTGCCGACAGAGAACCTTGGGGCTTGTCTACATAAGGAAACTGACTGGAACAGCTATTGTGGTATAGATCCCTATGTGGACACTTACTCTGGAATAAAACTCACTTACCCCCAGAATAATCAGTGTGCTTTGGAAGCAGAGTAATTTTTCTGGAATAAAATATTTTTTATTCAAGAATGGAATCCACATAGGAAGCTATTCCAAAATAGTGTATTCCCTTATAATTATGGCAGTTGGTTTCTCCAGGTAGATAAGTCCTTAATTCCTATTGCTGTCAATTTGGCTCCTTAAACAGTAGTAAATTTATGCACTGATACTAATGCACTCGGGAATTCAGTTCTGTCATTAAGAAATGTGAACACAACTGCCTTCTGCCCTTTGTTTTAAGCTAATAGAGTTATGACTAAAAGGAAATTCAGGATGTGGTAGAAGCTTATCCTTACCAGGATGGGTGTGTTAGAACTGCATGTGCCAGAGTACATTTAAAGGCATGCTTCTTTTTCTATCTTCGCTTATTGTTCATTTATAACTCACCTCAGATGGAAAGGGGTCACGTGAAATCTCAGTTAAGCAGTAAGGTTTTTAAAAACAATATTATTTAAAGCAGCTTGGTTAGTGGATGGTTCTCTTTTCGGTAGGCATGGTCTGAACAACTGGCTACAGATGTCAGAGTGCACATCATCCTAAACAACCTTATCTCAGGAAAGCGAGGAAGAGTCAGCAACAGGACAAAGAATCTTGGAACATCTTTGGAGAGTCATTAATGGCATAACTTTGAGAAGTGATTAAGGTGACAGGCACTGCAGGGACTGAGCACTTTTGAACATGTGGGCCTTTATAATTAAGGGCCAGATTTTGACATCATTATCCATGTTCCATAAGACCTTACACCATGAGTGGTCCCACCTTTAATCTTATTTGCCTCTCTAATTACCATCCCATCTCCTCCTTCGTCTCTAAGATCATTAATGCACCATCTGCCATCACTGTCTGGAGTTCCTTTCCTTCTTTTCATTTCCTAGATATTTTCCATTCTGGCTTTAATCCCTTGCATTCCACTTAAACGGCTCTCCCCAAAGTCTCTAATAACTTCTTCCTAGCCAAAGCTCAGAACCAATACTCTAGTCTCCTCCTCGGCCTGTCAGCCTTCTTTGACATCAGTCATGCTCTCTTTGAAATCTTGTCCTCCGTTGGTTTCCATGAGTCTGTTTTCTCCTAGTGCACCTTCCTCTCTAAGCTTTCCTTCAAAGTTTCATCAGGAGAATCCTCCTCAGCCCCCCTCCAGCTTTCTGTGGGAGTCTCTCATAGGTCCATTCTTGGCTTCCACTTCTCCCTCTTTACCTTGTCCCTGGGTGATCTCATTCACAAACATTACTTCAGCTATTAGCTTTATGCTGGTCATTTGCAGATTCATCTTTCCACTCCTAGACCTCTCGTCTCCAAACTAAAATCTCAGTCTCTCTTTCCAACATCACCACATGGATGGCATCACCAATCACCTGAAGGTCTTTATGACCCAAAAAGAAACCTTAAACTTCCCTCCAAACTCTCCCCACCATCCTTTTTTCAGTTACCGTGGACAACCATCTTTTCCCTGTCACTCAGGTCCATAACCTTCATGTCATCTTTGACTCTGCCCTCTCAGAAGGCCTAAATGTAGAAATCTTGCCTATTTTCCTGCACAGGATAAGATCCAGCCTTCCCTTTCCATTGATACCGCTAAAATGCTTCCTCCAAGCCCTTTTTCCATGTCTCAACCACTGCAACATCCTCCTTTTGGGCCTGGAGGAATTCTACCTTGCCTGAGTTATGTCTGTTCAAAATACTACTGCAATAATCATTTTTCTGGCATGTTGCTTTGATCACATAATCCCTGTCTTTGCAACCCACCGATAGTTCTCACTTCTCTACCACAACAAACATAAATCTATTGGTCTTCACTTTTAAGGAACTTCGTAGCCCATTTCTACACTACCTCTCCTACACAAACAAGGTACCAAATTAGGCGTCTGTTTGGTCAGTAAGGCTAGTTTCAATTGCCTAGTTGTCAATATTTCCAACAAGCACCTTTGTACTTTCTTCAGTGTCACCCCTATGCACCAGGGGAGCTACTCAAAACAACTGCTAAGCCACCTTATTGTCTTCCTCCAAATCTCTCCTTAAAATTTTACTTTGCTTTGATGCCAACAAGAAAAGTTACAATGTTTAGGTACCTGGTATGCTGTGGTCATTTCTCACCCTGCTGACAGGTATCGTCGCCTTGTAATCTGGTACTTCCATGTTTATTGTATCCACTTTTTGCCTTTTCATCTTACCCTGGGATTCTAAACTCTTGAGAGACATATTTTGGTTCTCTGTTTGTACAGCACCTGGCACAATAGGGCACTGATCCTTGACTGTGGGCCCTAGATTCTAAAACAATACAAATAATAAAAGGTATCAAAACCTGGCCCTAAGGAGTTAGTCACATATTGAATTGCAAAGAAATACTATACCTCTAAAAAAGTTTGCCAAGGAACCTGGTGGCTGCATCTCTAATGCCAGTCAAGAGCTAAGGATGCATCCATCACATATTCAGAGTTCACACATATAATTTGCCACTCTTGGTCTTTTAAACCCCAAAGTTGGGCTAAGTAAAGTTAGTGCAAATTTATTTTTAGAGGAGAGGGGACTGGCTGGAATAGCAACAAAGGATGTTACTGTGTAAAAATACTGTGCTATTCAGGATTCTGCTTCAGGAACCAAAGGTCACAGACAAAAGGCATTCATCTCAGGATACACTGGGAATACAGTTACCTATAGTTTTACAATGTTAGATTTAGAAATATTTAACCTCCAATGTTTTTTTAAATTTATAAAAGCTGTAAAACATTTAAAAAACCCCAATAGGCTGCATGTGTAGACAATAGTGCTAAGTTGTGAAATTTTGACAAAATATTTTGTGATTTATTTTCAAAAAATAGTTTTGGGTTTTGATCAGCATGAAGAGCTGGCTGGAACTTTTTTTAAAATTTCAATGACAATTTTTAGCAAAAATTTCAATGACAATTTTTAGCAAAAATTGTTACCATTTTTCATCCCAATCTAGTGCTCAGTTTTATGTGCAACACAGATGTGTCCTTTAGTAATACAGTAAAATGGATTTCACAGACACTTAAAAGTTGCAGCTGAGTAACTGAGATTCATGAAGACCCAAATATGAACTCCAAAGTCTGGGTACGTACATGAAACAGATTGTTATATCACAACTCAGCAGACTGTTATACCATAATGGTCACTCCTCAGGCCAATCAGACAGTGCTTCTAGAGTTTCTTTTCCATAGTGTATACTATCATCAAGGTTTACATGATAGCTGGTAGCTCTAAATAGCCTGTAAGCAGTTAATTATTATCCTTCTCTATTAAATCCACTAAACCACCCTAATCTTTGCAAACAGCTCCTTTGATGACATTCCAGGAGGTGATAAGCTTAGTTTTGGCAAACAAATTATTGAAGTTATCAGACCCCAAACTCAAACAAACTAGTTTGTCCTGATTGTGTGGGTATAAGTCCAATTCTTGATATTTTGTGTCTGTGGTTTAACGTCTCATTTTGGGCTTTAAAAAAAATGATGACAAGACTAAGACAATGTTATACAGGAATAATTTGCCACCATGACCATCTACTTATTGCTTATGAACTAATTCCCAGAAGGTTATACTGAGATCCAGAACCATTTCACACATCAAGGTTGCTAATTAAGGCCAATCTGGTTATCAAGCCTGTTCATCCACAAAAGTGAGAGAGCCTGACAGATAGATTCAAAATGCGAAATAAGTGGTTGTGTCAAGTAGTCTATTTAAAAAGAGGGTGGGGAAAAAATTGGTGAATTTAGTACTACATTCTAGTTTCCACTGAATCTGTGCAGCAGCAGCAGCAACAGCAACAATCCCAGCTTCCCTGCTTTGCCTCATTACTGTTTCTCAGCCTTGACAAGAAAGAACCCCCTTTGGTATGCTAGAGGGTTAGTAATTCTCATAGTCCATATAGCACCAGCTTGTGCTTCACTTACTCTCATGGGTGAGCAGTTATATTGAAGTCTGTAGCTACTTACCTGTGGGAGTAAGTGATGCACAATCTGTCCCTTAAAAGATTTATTTTTAAGGTGCAGTCTCTAGGAAAATTGTACCTGGATTTGCTTTTTAACTCGAAATATTCATACAGCTAAATAGTCAAACAGCTAAAATATGTGGAACTAATCATCCTACAGGCCTCAGATGGCAGCCTCTTAGAAAAACTTTGGCCAATGCAATTGCTAGTCTTCACGTGCTGGTAGATATTAGCCTCCATACTACATCTCAAAATATGTGCTGTTAACATCCATCATCTTCCACCATTATCAAAGCATCACAAGAGAGAGACAGAGCCTTTCTGCTCTCTCAGCAGATTTACAAACTGGGAAGTTTTAGGTTTATTTTCATCAGCTCTTATTGATAGGAAGAGACAGAAAATACTGAACAAACAACAGAGTTCTCCATGCAGCTTTTCATAACAATTCCTCTGGAGGTGGTGGTGGTGGTGGTGGAAGTGGGGGAGACAAAATCTACAACCTCTACTAGGTCAGCTGCATGTCAAAATCTGTAATCCACATGACTCACTCAGATGGAATTCATTTCTGTTGTAACAAAGAGGCAATTATTGATTTCCCATGCTGAAATTTTATTCTCAATTGCTGTTTTATTACATCACAGCCCTGTACGGCCTTATGCTGAAGGTCATGTCCCAGGGTGCCAACTGCAGTTCATTGTTAGCATTGTATCTTCGTTTATTTTTGCAAATGTGAGCCACACCATTCCAGGAAATTTAAGGGGGATGAGAGTGAAAAATCAGGCTGCAGCTGGATCAGGAAACTAATATAGTGCTGTATCACCAGTCTGAATCCAGCCCAATTTGTGAATGGCTGAAAGTTGTTGCCATTGTATGCCCTTTTAGTTTCCTGTGCATAAATGCAGGGCCAGTGCAACCATTTAGGCGACCGCTGGGATTTGGGGGGGGCGCCATTTTCTTTGGCAGTGATTGCAGCGGCCAGATCTTCGGCCGTTCTGGTTGCCACCGGCATTTAGGTGGAGGGAGCTGGGGCAGGGGGGCACAGCTAGGGCCACCTGCGGCAAGTAAGGGGGAGGCGCGGCACACAAGGGAACTCCCCACTTCAGCCCCTCCTCCTCCCTGAGCATGCCGTGGCTGCTTCACTTCTCCCGCCTCCCAGGCTTGCGGCGCCAATCAGTTTAGGTGCTGCAAGCCCGGGAGGCGAGAGAAGTGAAGCAGCGATGGCATGTTCAGGGTGCTCGTGCACAGAGCAGGGGTGAGCTGGCGCAGGGGAGGTGCCTAAGGGCAGATGGTGGGGGGTGGGGAGAAGGGAGCTGTCGCAAGGGGGACACCTCAGGGCAGAGGGGGGGAGCTGTTGTGGGGGGGTGCAAGGTGGAAGTTTCACCTAGGGTACTAAACATCCTTGCACCAGCCCTGTGTAAATGCGTTGGTGGTTGCAGTCATTTCCCATTGAACATGAAGGGCAAGATTTTCAAGAGTGCTTGGTACCAGCTGCTCCTATTGTTCACAACTGGGGGTGGGAGAAAAGGTGGAGCATTCTCCACTTTCTCCTCTGTAACAATGCACCTTTCTCTGGCTCTTTTGCTGTACCTCCCCTTTGGGTGGAGGGCTCATTGCAACCCCCATGCCCTTTCCCCACCCCCACCACACACACTCTCTCTCAGAGTACCTACTACTTTCCTTGCTGTACTGTGCCTCTGCCTTTCCCTTGCTAATCTCTGAATGTTTGTTTCAAAGCCCAGTTGGCTGCATATTGGGCCCCCAATGGCAGTCAAACACCCTGAGCTCTAGCAAACTCTGGGGGCTTCCTAAATGAGATGCTTCTGATACTGCCTTGTGCACCCAAGTGTATAAGATTTGAACACAGCTGCTGGGAATCCAAGACAAGCAGCTGCATTCCTGTAGTTAACTTTTAAAGGGAAGGAGGAGATGAAAGAGAAATACTGGAGGGCTGTTGTGCTGAGGTTAAGGGAAGGACAGGAGTCTATGAGCACAGGAGCTGGCCATAGTATGGAGTGTTGGGGACGGTGATGGGGTTGATAAATGGCCTGTGAAGGGTCACAAAGGGGTCATAATGAGGTAACAGTGCAGTGGCAGGGTGGGGAAGGAGGGAACTAGAGGCCTCAAAGGAGAAAAAGGAATTTAAAGACTGGAGATCTTGCATTGCTGGCTATTGCTATGCTAACTTTCTCAGTCTGCTGGGAAGGAGAAAGCACCAGTTTTGCCTTTCCCCTCTACAGGCACACATCTCTCTCCTCACACTTTATCACACCCTCTTTGAAAGTGGAAAAAATATGCTCTGGATGAAGTTCAAATGTGTATTCATGACATGTTAACAAATTGGAGTCCCATTTGCATGGAATTAAATCTGCTTTAAAATTATAATAAAGGAGCCAGAGAGCTCCTGTTTCAAAGAGCCACATGAACAAGGTGTAATGGAAACTCGGTGACAGTCAGGAGCTGCTGCAAGAAATATTAATTCAGTAATGTGAAATAAATTCTTCTGATATATTCAGTGCGGAGTTAAATGTGGATTGTTAATAACGCTTAAGCAGAGCCCGTCTGCTTTTTCTATCTAAGCAGATGCTGTTTTCCATCTGAGCCACAGACTGTGAATGACAGAATGCTAGCACCTTCTAATAAACAGGAATTTAAAAAGCAAGAGTACACCCCTGAATATGTGTGTGTGTTTTCAATCAGACTGAGGGAGAGTCCAGGATAACCTTTGGTGTATAAAGAAGATGCATCAAACAGCTGCATTAAAAGTTATTATACTGGCCTCTGCCCTGATCCCTTTGAAGCCAGAATTTGTGGGGCCAGATTTTCAAACCAGCTCAGCTCCTCCTTAGGTACCAAACTAAGATGTCTGACACGGCACCGAACTATTGCACAGAAAGATGCTCAGACAAAAGATTCTATCTATAAAGGCACTGCTAGCTATTTGCATTTCTAATGTTGTAAGGAACTCATGCAGCCTGTGCAGAACTTGTAATTAAATAGCATAGCTTACCTTTGTTGATTGCTGCCCAAGTTGGCTCTATAAAAGAGCTCACCCTGACTGGCACTTGTTTTGTCTACACCAGAAATGCTACCACGACACAACTTCACCTGTGATACTGTAGTGTAGACACTAGCATAGTGATGGAAGAGGCTCTCCAAGAGGCAGTAGCTAGGTCAATGGAAGAATTCCTCCATTGACCTAATACTGTCTACACTGGGGCTGAGGTCAGCTTAATTATGTCATAGTGATGTAGCAAGATTGATCTAACTTTTTAGCGTAGACCAGCCTGCAGCATCTGCTCAGTGCTATGGCTGCCTTGCTCTTTACCCACCAGGTGCTGTGTTGTAGTCTAGGAATAATGCTTGATGCTGCTTCAGCTGAACCTGGGTCTGTTGTAAGTGTTCTTCTTCCAGGACGTGTGTCCATCATCACGGTATCTACAGAACTTATTACATTCCTCAGACGACACAGAACTCTGTAACCATACCTGGCACTTTACAACAGGTTTAATGTGACCAATAGAGCCCAGACTCCTGCTCTCCCACACTTATTAAGTGGAGGCATGAAATGGCACAATCCAGTGAACTGATGTGTTTATCACTGATGGACTTCGCAGAACAGGCAGGCTTTAAGGAGTAATCTGAAGGATGGACTAACTAGGAATCCATCAAGTTTATTAAAGTAGGCAGGAAAATGGGGTAGGAGAAGCAGCAGCAGCAATGAGCAGAGAGAGACACTGATGAGTAAATCGAGATCAAATGCAACATCTTGTTCCCAGCATGGTTCTGATTTGTTTGGGAGTTAGTCAATCCAACTGTATTTAAATAAGGTACAAGGACGATCTACTGAATCAGTGGTTTAGATAAGCTTAGAACCCATGTAACCTGACTCACTCCCCCTCCACTTCTCAACCGCCATTGTACATGGCCTTCCTCTGAATGTCAAATGATGGCAGAGAACAAGACATAAAGCATGAGCATAAGAATGGCCATACTGGGTCAGAGACCAAAGGTCCATCTAGCCCAGTATCCTGTCTTCTGACAGTGGCCAGAAATGGTGATGGTGCAGAGCTTCAGCAGAAGCATTTTAAAAGAAAGATTATTTTAAAAAATAACCCATTCAGTAACTGAGTTTGTAGGGTAAATGGTTGCATGTGTGTACCACTTAATATGTTTGTTGTTGATGTGCATAGACTTTTGAAACACCCAAGAACATAAGAATATAAGAACAGCCATACTGAGTCAGACCAAAGTTCCATCCAGCCCAGTATCCTGTCTACCGACAGTGGCCAATGCCAGGTGCCCCAGAGGGAGTGAACCTAACAGGTAATGATCAAGTGATCTCTCTCCTGCCGTCCATCTCCACCCTCTGACAAACAGAGGCTAAGGACACCATTCCTTACCCATCCTGGCTAATAGCCATTAATAGAATTTCATCTGGTGAGTCCCTTATCAGTAGTGACGGTTATTGCAGCATGGTGTATTTCCAGTTATTGTATTAGTCCCCACTCCTGAGAACATTGATGCATGTGTTTCACTTTATGCCCCAGAGTAATCACATTGACTTGACTTCATGTGAAGCACATGTATAAATGATTGCAGGAGTAGGGCCTTATTTGTTTTCTTTCATTAAATACAATCATACTCATGCACAACCCAGGAGAAACAAATTTATGGCTCCAATTGCAATGTTTCATTAACACCTTTTGTGCATTTATTTCTCTCACACTAAGCTTCGTGTGTTTTTTTTGTTTTTTGTTTTGTTTTTAAGAAAAAATAGAAGTGGAAAGAGCTAAGTTGTGAGGAGGAAACGTTGCCCAAAGTAATATAGACTTCTACTTTTCACACACTCAACTAAACATGCATGTACTTATTTGAATGTGCAATATAAAATTCAGACATGTTGCATCTGGTTTCCGCAGACATCCTTCCTCCTGATTCTTCCATCTTGAATGTACAGTACATTGTTCATTCAAAACCAGTAAGAAAGTGGTCACTTTTAATAGTATTATCTTTGCTAAATAGATACTTCCCTCAGTATAGGCCTCTCGCAGGGCACATCACTCACTGTCAGACTGGCACCTCCTCCTGGTCAATCTGGGGATTAGCTCAAGGCCAACACTCCCTGTCCATAGCTTGCACACTATCACTCCATCTCTGCATCTGCCTGCTACCTTAGCAAAGCAAAGTCCTCTTTGTGACTCAACCCTCCGGCTGTATCACCATCCGTGTTTTCCCACCTTTCAGGAGTTAGTGTCTCAGTCCAATAAACATACCACTTCCCTAGTGGCAAGTGTAGGTGTAGGGGAAACTGGGGCTCACCGACTACTTCAAGTTCCAGTCCAGGGATCTTGTGGATAGCAGCCTCATGCTGCACCTCTAGTTCCTCTCACCACTGCTGAGATCCCCAGGGCCACTTCACCATGGCCCCAGCAGCTTGTTCACCCTTGCCTCAGGGCACTCAACTGCTATTCCCTGGCAGCAACTGACCTGTCCCTGGTGCTTTCTTTCAGCAGGTTTGGGATACACTACTCACTCCATGGGCTCCCCAGAGCAACTGACTGCCTCTGATCTGCAGCTCCTTTTAAGTGAGCCCTCTGGGCCCTGATTGGCTGCTGTGTGCAGCCTCCTTCCAATTGGCTGCCTCCTGTGCAGCCACCCTAGGCTGCGTGGATGATGCACCTCCTTCATTCCTTTCTGGGAGAGGGTGTGGCAGACCCAGGAGGCCTCTATTAACCCCTTATTCTCCTTCCCTGGTGTAGGGTGAACATCCTGTCAAAAGGCCTGGTCCAAAGCTCATTGAAATTGTTGGGAGTCTTCCATCAACTTCAATGACTTTAGGATCAGGCTCTGTTTGCATTATTATCTATCCTTACCTAAAGTCATTAAAGGGAATATAGCATGTTTCACTTAGTTATCAAAGGCAGCAGGCAAATTTGTAAGAGTGACCAGTGTAGCATAGGACTAATCACTGCGGGTGCAGTAGCATTTATAACTCACACATGCAATCTTATCTTGCTGTTTGCCCAAACATTGGCTTGTTTCCAGTGTGCACTTATGCTATTTATGACCACTCCCATTGTAACCTCCCCCTTTCATTGTCTGCAATACAAAGCAAGAAAGCATTTATGGTAAAGCAATACTATAACTTCAACCAGCAATTGGAAACACAGTTGGGTATTCGCTCTAGGCTTCACAGTATAACGCACTGGGGTGCAAGGTGGCACTATATCATGTTAGAACTAGTGAGCAAAAATACAATTGCAGTTCATAATTCTTGCTAGAATAAGACACAAAACTCTTTACAGTCCTCTGTTCTAAACTTAAAAAAAATAAATAAAAAGGCATTGTAGCAAAAGTAAATTACTGAAGCACTACAGAGTGCCAGAATCAACTTTATACTATGGTACTTACAGAACATTGCATCAACATAACTTACTTTCAAAAATCATATAGGGTCTTGGCCTTTCTGTGATATTGTGCTCAAGATAAGCTCTTTGATGCCTCACTTGCAGCTTCATTATTTAATGCCCATTTCTCCAGAAGGACATCCTGCGGTACCACTGAAGCTTGCCAGCTGTTTCATTAGAAAATATGGCACATGCAAGTGCCTATATCACAAATAGGGAAAATGAGGTTACAGAACATGTTCTTGGTGCTAAGTCAAGGCCAGATCCTCGGGTGGTGTAAGTTCAGGATCTGGCCATTATTTTTCAAATGATCCTTAATGATTCCTTGTCCCCTATTCGCTTGAAATGAATTGTGGAAGAGGTATTAAGATATTATTGTAGCTTCCCCCCCAAAATATTTGTCATTTGCATGACACCCACAATCTTGTAGATGCCTTAAGACAAAAAGGACATGGGCTTGATCCTTATCTCCCTTACCGCTGTAAACAAGGAGAAAGTCTAGTTTGTAAGACTGCACACTTTTGGGGGCAGTGTCTGGCTGTCACCGTGATATTTACAACAGTTAATACAATGGGGCCCAAGTCCATAATACAATAAATAATAATTGAAGCAAATGATTAGGTTTGGAGAAGTAACTGGAGTCATTGTTGGAAAAGCCCTAACATTACTGGTCTTTCTGCTCTGTCTCTATAGCGTTTTGTTTCTTCTCAGTTATTCAAGTTAATGAGGTATCCAGTGCAGTTGCCTGGAGTTTTAGCTAACAACGTAATACCAATAACAAACATCTCCACAGCATAATAGCAATTTAAACTTAAGCATTAAGAATAGAAACCAATTTTAGGTTACTGCATTTCAAAAAGGCACAACCCTGCATTTTCTGTGCACTCAAATCTTCCATGTGACTTCAGGAGTGCACATAATGAAGGATCAGGCTTTAAGTGGAAGCAGTGATATATTTTTGTACATGGCACGCTTTGCTATATTCTTTATGGTAAGTTCTTACATTAAGGTTCTCGTAAGTACCAAAATCATGTTCACTTGCCATTTGAATTTGCTTTTTGCTTGTCTCACAACCCTCATGAACAAAACAAACAAGTGCTTGTTCTTTTAGATAAAAGTTAGAAGAAGTGAATAGAGTATCTGATTCTCATCTCAGTCACACCAGTATAAAATGAGAATAACTGCAATGAAGTCAATGGAGTTAGATTGGTATAAAACCATTTTAACAGGAGAACTAGTTTCCCTGCTAAAACAAATTGTAACGGAATGACAGACGTGTAGTGGCAAACAGTCCTCTGGTCCCTTGTGGTTTATAATGAGTGTCAGAATCAGAATTCTTATTACTGATGTCGCAAAGTAGGGGAGATTTGACAATTGCAGTTAAACCCCCTGGTTGACATTCTAACGAGGTGCTTTCCCCCGCTTTAATCTTACCACAAGCCCTATTGATTTTGTCAGCAAGATCTAAAAGGCTGAGGTAAGATAAGGCGATAAGCCTGAAGAGAAAAATGGTATGGTGACTGAGGCAGGAGCTTGAACAGTGAGATTACTTGCCAGTAATTGGATCCCTTGTTGTATTGTCATTCCAGAGCCAATCTGAAAGGCTGTCACCATGAGTGTAAGCCATGGAATAGTTTGGGTAGGTTTGGATGTTAGAAAATACTATTGGTATTCCCCCCCGCCCCACAACAGTCTCTGGTGCTGATATGTCTACACTGCAATTCAATACCCACAACTGGCCTGTGTCAGTTGGGTTAGACTCATGGGGCTCAGGCTACAGGGCTGTTTAATTGTGATGTTGATGTTGGGGCTCAGGGTGGATCCTCGGCTCTAGGACCCTCCCCCCTTGTGGGGTCCCAGAGCTCAGGCTCCAGCCTAAGCCTGAGCATCTACACTGCAATTAAACAGACCTGTAACCTGAGCCCCACAAGACCAAGTCAGCTGACACGGACCAGCCATGGGTGTCTAACTGCAGTGTAGACATACCTTAAAAGTCCCAGCACCTATATCCATCTTCAGTTATTGTTTTTTCCATTTGCAAAAAGGTTGTGTAACCACCACTCTCACTCAGCTAGCAGTAGTAAAAGTTAGCATTATTGTGGAACTAGTTTTAGTGCAGTTGTGTGCCTGGATCCCTGGGGGGGTGATTAAAAGAAATGTGCATCTCAGAGAACAGGAGTTATTGGTTTCTCTGAGAGTCAGTCAATCAAGTTGTACATTGGACTGACTGTAACAAAGTGAACCAGCCAAGCATCTTTATTACAACGGATCAAAATTACATCTGTGCTCCAAACAGTTGTAAACATAGTTCAAAAACAGTAATGCTTGACAATATAATAGCCAGCCAGCCCTGGTGTGTGAAATTACAACATTAAAGAATTGAGAGATTAATTTAATGAACAATTTAGTCACTGAATTTCACCATTTTTGTGTTGATGATGTAGCCATGTACAGTCTGATTTTTCTCATGTGCGTTCATTTTTCAAAGCTAGTCATCAAATAATTCTTGCCCTGTAGTTGGTTTGTAAGCATTTTATTGTGAATATTCAGTATGCAAAAGAGCTGATTTGAATGGATGCACAATGTACGACATGTTTCACTTCCTTAATTGCATGAACATAACTCTTATAACCATATTTCCTTGGTGATCCCTTGTAATTAAAAAAAAAACAAAACAAACATTTACCTTCAGCAAATGTTCTGGAATCTGCACTTAAATTCAGTGCTTAGATTAACATTCCTGCCACCAGTAAACTCAAAAGTGAATTAAAAGGGCATGAACAGAGCCAAATGATTTTGTATTGCACAAACTGACATTTGTATTTTAAAAAAAACTAAAATTGAAGGCAAATATTTTTGCTATATTTGCCCAGCTCTAGTTACTAGTCTGTCTCCACACAGCATAACTGGGGCTTTGTCCTCTGTTCTACTTTGCCTCAAGTAGCATGACAAATGGGAATCTCAGAAACCTTGAGGTTATGATTTTTTAAAACCAGCCTTCCGTGAGAGGATATGGATAGAACTCCATCAACAAACACCAATATAAGATAGCTCAGCATGTTGTCTCGCTCTTCAAATTTGGCAGTTGCAAACTCAGTTGACTTTACCTTGTCTTCTTATTTAATTTCACTTATTTTTTGTGCTTTCCTTAAGGAGTATAGCCCTTCAACTTCAGTTTTAAAAAAGGATGAAAAGTGTTAACGGATTTTAAAAAAAGACAAACCATGGAAACGGAAAAAAGTCTGTATCTAGTTCTGTATTGCTCCCTTCCTCCCTAGTGCATAGAGTCTAGGGATGCGAATAGACATATTAGCCTAAGGCACCTGTTTAGATCCTGCTTCAATAACAAGAAAATTATACTTTTATTTGTTGATGTCACAGCACTTAACGAGTGTTACCATCCCCGTTTCACAGGGGGAAAACAGTCAGAGGTGAGATGTCTTGTCCATTGTGACAGTGAGTAAATGGTAGATTCTGCAATTGTCCAGCTCCAGATTCAGCAAACAAGGTTGAACAAGGCTGTTTCTCATCCACAGAAGCTATGCTGGAGCAGAAGCTGAACTTACAATTGTTTTTAAATGTTCTATAGCTGCCACCAGTCCCTTGAGCTAAAGCCCACTAAGAAGTCAACCTTTCCAAGCCAGTCCTGCCTTGGGGGCAGTGCATGGGTATACCACTACTGAAAGGACTCAGGGAAGCACAATGCCTCCCAGAGCTCAAGAAACTACGGCAGCTCTGCAACCCTTTGTAACAATGCAGCAAGTATTCTCCTCTGTCCACCTCCTTTTATTGGCCAAATGTGAAGGGGATAGGTCTATAAAGGAGCCTGTGAAGGCCTCACACAGACTTGGGTTCAGGGCTGTCATTGTGCCCAGCCCATGCATAGGAATGTGTCAGAGAGAGCTCATTGTGCCCTCTTACCTCCTTGCACACCTGATCAGGGCCGGGATCAGCCTTGCGGTATGTCAGCATGTCCTCTGGAGGCTGAGTCTCTGCTAGTCAGTAGGAGAAAGCTGCCTCTGGAAATGCAGCAATGAAAAAGAAGCATCTCAGGTAAATTGCCTTAAACAATGTTAAATGTTTCTGCAATTAAGTAAATTTAAATCTGATGTAAGGCAACACCTGCTTTTTGTTTACAGACACAGTAATTAGGAGCCTGGAGGCAAATTAGACAAATAACGGTTTAAGAATTGCATAACTGCACTGCAGGAGCTGGAGTATGTGTTCTGGTCCCCTACAAAACTCCATCCACAACATCCTCCTGCAGGGTATCTAGTGACAACACACTCACCGGGAGAAACTCTACCTTAAAAGCATTATGCATCATTGTCATTATTTATCATTTGTATTCCAGCAGTGCTTAACGGCCCCCAGAACTAGGCATTGCATAGTCACAGAATCAAAGATGGACCCTGCCTAAAGAGTTTACAATCTAAAAGATAAGACAACCAGCTAAAGACAGACATCGAACAAACAAACAAACAAACAAAGTTGCCAGAAGTTAAGTACACTTTCTCCCTGCTTTCCACATATAACCTCCCTCACCCTTCCTCCTCTCTCTTCAGCCAACCCCAAGTTCTCTTCTTCATCTCTACCCATCTCCCATAGGGCAACATTCAGCCTCACTCTGGTTTCATCAGCACTAACTTCCACTAGCTGGTTGATTAGGGTACAATGCTGTATCGAATGTTTTCCAAGAGTTGCCTTTTGCAAGTTAATCCTTTCGTGGCTGTCACAAATAGGAACTTCAGGAGCAGCTATAATATGAAATTGTGTGAAAATTTTTCAGAAGTGACTCAGGCTAGATCAACACTGCAGTCGGGGGCTGTAGTTGCAGCACGTGGAGACATTGCTGAGCTAGCTTATTCTAGCTAGCCCAGATATTAATATAGCAGTGAAGCCACAGCAGCACATACTTCAGCATGGGCTAGCTGCCCAGGTAATGCACTACCAAGGATACACTGCAATCCATACCCAAGCTAGCTAGACTAAATCTAGGTTGAGTATGTCTACATGTACTGCAATCACCTGATTGCAGTGTAGACATACCCTAAACGCCAACTGTGCTAGCCCAACATACCCACACTAATGATAGCAGTGCAGATGCCATGGCACGGCCTTCAGCGTGAACTAGCAATGCATGTATGTATCTGTGCTGCTGTGTCTATGTTACTATTTTAGCTGTGCTGCAATCACACCTTGACCTGAAGGGTAAACATACACCTAAAGATTTGGCACCCTAAGTCACATGGAAAGTCATGCGCAAAAAGTCAAAACCGCATCAAAGTCAAAGGCTACTCTGTGCACAAAGCCAGATCTACACTGAAAACTTTTTCTGTCATCGCTGTCAGTCAGGGATAGGAAGAGAGGAGATCCCTGACCATCATAACTGGGCACCGACTGTCAGTGCAGTTATATTGGCAAAAACACTCCCAGTATAGACCTAGCCTAAATAGTTTTTGAGAATAGGACTGAGGCTTCTATGTCACTTTTGAAAATGTACATTGGATGTCCTTAAAATGCATTATTGTGTTAAATGTGTGACAATTCCACATTCTGAGAAATACCACAATTACTATCATTGCTGCAAACATCATACATAACGGTAGTTGATGCCCACTGGGTTGAACGTATTTGTAAACACACACATAGCTATGTCACTACAGAAATGTTTAGGACTCAACCTACCTGTAAAAATAGAGTGCTCTGAAAAGCATGCAAAATGTTATGGGGAAAGAGAAAAAAAGGACAATTAGGGAGACAGAAAAGTTTTCCAAGAGGGTTTGTCCTCATGAAGATATTTAAAACTGTATCTGTTACTGGACACATACACACTAACATATAGAACATTTCTGAAAATCAGAGAAGTAATACTTCCAGACTCCATGAACTCTGCCCAACTATGTTTTCAAAAAGTTCCTGCAATTCTCCAGCTTGTGCACGCAACAATAAATCAAAATTATAAACATGTAGACACTAAAGAACTCAAATATAATGGGGGAAAAACAGGTGTCTGCAGGGAAGAAACCCATCTGTCCAAGAAATGCATTAATATATTGGAAAAGAAGCTCTTTCCATTTTGTGCACTGCAAGATTATCACCTACCTCACAGACTGTAACAGCCTGAGATTATCATCACATTTGATTTTGCTGGGTTTTCATGAGACTGAGAATGAAAAAGAAAATTAAAGGTTGTCGAATTTATCTTCATTTCGTTCACACCTAAGAACATCCAATTATTCAGATGAAATGTGATGCTTTTTGTGCAATACTTGGTCAGGGTGTTTTTAGGTGATAAATGAAACGTTGAGCTTTTATTTATTTCAGTTTTGTTACATAGCCCCAGTGCAATCTGAGTAGCAGGTCTTCAAGATGCAAAAGTGCCTTGAAGAAATTGCCACATCTCCTCTGCCAGTTAAAATTGCCACTTAGTTAGGGAAGTGAGATAAGATTTTATTCTGACCTCATTACATGGCATTTATAAATGGCTGTTCTTTACACTTGCATCATAAACCCACAAAATGTATCCCTAGCAGTTCAACATAAATGTTTTGTCTTTTGAGTTAGAAAAGTACTTGCAAGCAGCAACCCTAACATTGATTATCAGGATGACTTAAGGGTGGCTTCACTGGATGGTAGGTTAAATCTTACCAATGCTAACATTTGCTGACCATCCATTTTGGTTTTTAAATATTTTAGGTGGCTTATCATTTCATTGTGTATGAATAAAAACAAGGTGGACAATACAGCATTGAATTCATATTTGCATTATGCAGTCCATTTCAGTGCTACGGATATATAGTGTGCATATGTAACCTGCCGTATTCTCTCAAATATCCTTTTGTAGTCCATTCATGTTGTGCAGAGAGCTGGTGGGGAGAGGGAAAATAGAGAAAGAAATAGAAAATAGAGAAAATACTCTGGTATAGAAAGGCTACTTTGCAGTGCTCTGGTTAAGCAAACATCCCTAAGTTGAGTTTAAGTGGCTGCTTGGGGATTACATGTGTCTAGGGGAATCCGTAAGTGGTACAGAGCCATCTGCCTCCCCCAGGTAATGGACACAGGGAGTTAGTGCAGTGCAAGGAGGGTGGAGAGGGGGTCACCTATCCTTTTTCCCCTGCCCTGACAGCCAGAGATCTTGTCCAGGCTCTTATCTCCAATCTTAATAATAATAATAATCTTGGACACTAAATTCCTCCTTTGCCTTTTTGATACTCATGTTGACCCCACTCAAGTCCGTGTAAGATACAGCTTCTGCGATGCAAATGTGCTGTGTATTCCCAGATCCTACAACCCCATGTACAGCATTTGTGTAGCCAGGGAATCTTCCATGGCTCTGGAGGAGGACATGAGCTGTGGTCTTTGCTTTACTCAGAGAGACAATTGTCTCCTTGCCCATTTCCTCATGGGCTCTCTTGACCCTGCTACAGCCACCTCACAATATTCTAGAACACTTCACCTGGAACAATGCATTCCAGTGAAACTGAAATTGGGCAGTGGCGCAAGGAAAAGAATGGAAGAGAAGGAAGGAAGGAAACTAGTAGAAAGTAGAAAAATTGAGGGCAGGCAGAAGTGTCAGAATAGTCCAAAATAATTAATGAGGTCAGTCCTGCCAATCAACAACATTCTCTTTAGCCAAGATCTTAGGCAAATAATGGAAATGAGTAGATGCCATGCCCTTTTGCAAATAAATCTCTTATAGATAAGACAGACCAAACAAACCAGGTATCATTCTTACTCCCTTACCCTCTTTCCAGAGAAATATACTGCACAGGTACTGGCTGTTTCTAGGGTCTGGCATATAGATAGGTTCAAACATTAAAGGAAGGGACAAAGTCAGCCTTTGTGTTTCCACTGAAGAATACATTTCTAAAGAACCTCTCTCAACATGATAGAAAACTGAGTCTGCTGATACCTATCTCATTAATTACCTTCTGGCGATCTTGTATGTGATTCCACCTACTGCTTCTCCATCTGCTAGATTTTTTTAGATCAAAGAAGCCTTTTTGAATTATACAATGAATGTCAGGCTTCTTGCAAAAAGGCTTATGGCTGGTTTCAAGCAGTTTAAAAATGCTCATTATGAGTGTGTGATGGTTGCACCCCTTCTTTATACTGAAGTAACTAAATTAAAAATAGTGAACCATCAAATACAGATTAAGAATATGACAAACACTATGCGAAGAAACAAACATGGAGCTATTTAATGCTAAATCTTCTCAATTGCACTGGTAATTCAGGAATGACTGTTGAAAATAATGTACTTAGGCCTGATTCACAGCAGTATAAATGAGAGCAGCTTTCAATCTGTTAATATGTGACTCATATCTTGGACATATATTTATTTTTATTTGTATTACAGTAGCATATAAAGCTGCACTTGAGACGAGAGCTCCATCGCACTAGCCATTTGACAAACAGACACAGAGTGAGATAGTCCTTGCCCTGGAGAACTTAGACTAATTAGACAAGATACACAAAGGATTATCTCCATATATTATAGACGGAAACTGAGGGCCAGAGGACTTGTCCATGGTCACACGGGAGTCTGGCAGAGCCGGCAATCAAACCCAGATCTCCTGAATCCCAGTTCAGTGCTTTAACCACCAGATGATCCTTCATCTCACATATTTTAGATTTTCTTTTAGAGTGGAAGAAAAAGAAAAGGAGTAGATTATTGAATATTCACCCTGTGACATCCATTTTCTTAAGCAGCAACTCAGGGTTGCCTTCCCTGAGAATGAAGCCGTTCTCTTCAGGCACATAAAGCAGTATGGGGCAAAAAGTTCCTTGCTGTGCTTTCCAGCTCTACATCTGAGTTGTACGTACATCTGGGAATTACATTTACAGTGCCGAAAGGATTGATCGTCCCATGTTCTAGCAGCAGCAAGTTCCATGCTGATGGAAGAGGCAATGGTTTTGTCATGTTAAACTCAATCAATAATGGATGATAGCAAACGCTGTTCCTTAGCTGGTGTAGATGGGTGCAGGTCTGCTGAAGTCCATGATGTTGTGCCAGTGTAGACCACCTGAAGAGCTGGCCCCACCATCAGGGCTGGCTCTCTTTAAGGAGCCTGACGTACTGAACTTCTACCATCCACACCTTCCCCCTGCATTTTAAAGAGGAAGTATTTGGGTCTGATCCAAAGGCCGCTGAATTCAATGGAAAACTCCCATTGACTTCTGTGAGCTTTGAATCAGGTCCCTGGAATATCCCTTCAGCAGTGGGCCAGCTGGTCAATATAAGAGAGGCTGGAGCAATGACACATCCCACACATTTTCACTTAACATTCTCTAAAGTCATAGGCTTCAGTCTCAGCCCTGCCAACACATTCTGCTATTGATGAAGATACTACCTAGACGAATGGTATCTTAATCCCCTCATCCCTCCAACAGTTCTTCCCTTCCCAGTATGGAGAGAAGACCAGGAAACTCTTAGAAATCCACTTGGATCTCACCATGTTGATTTGCTTTGCCTGGGAAGAGCTTAGATATCATGTTATGGATGCTATAGAAGCCACTAAGATGGAGGCATGTTTCAAAGGCCATTGAAGTCCACAGGAGTTTTGATTGTAACTGGGCTTTGGATCAGGTCAGGTCCCAAAGTAGCCAGATAACTTTGTATAATGTATAAATATTTTATGGATACCTGTAGGCAAGACCAGGAAGTGCAGTTGTGGACAGTATGAAGAAGGGCTCCACCAACTTAACAAATAGTGCTTAGCATGTCTACCAAAGCCTTTGGAGACAGTAGCCTCCACTTCTGATGCTCTGTATTCGAGAATTACTCTTTGATATCCATTCATCGCTGCTGTTAAGCCAGGGATGAATGTAACCCAAAGAGTTTCCCTGCTAGTCAGGAAACATCTGGGTTTGCTATTAGGCTTGCCAGAGTGAAAGAGTCAGAACTATTACTTACATTAACACTCAAGACAATGCAATGTGGAGGTGAGTCAAGGACCAAAGAACCCCAGGAAAGCACATGTATGTCCCAGTGAGTAAAACAAGTACATCCTGAGGAGTGTTAATCATATGCAAGTTATTTTTCCAGATACACTACACTGCAATTTACCCTAACCTCATATTGATGTCTAGAGGGAAAGTTACGGCTGAAGTCTCAGTTCATTATTTGTGGTGGTCATTTCATGCATTTTTTCCTTTGGCAAATACAGTTCTCTCAAAACCATTGCATCAAAAGCATGTACAGAAAATCTTAATGACACCATGATTTACAGTAATAAAAACAATGAGTCTAATTTGGAGTAATTAAAACAGCAATTAAGGCTGTCAAAATAGGAAAAAAGCATCACACTGTTTTCCCTGGAAGAATGGAATACAGAGAGATTTGTTACTGATCATTTAATCAGAGGATAGAGTATTGCTTTCAATTCCCTTGATAACCTGGAAACCAGACTCCTAAGTCAAGGAAAAGAGAGAGCTTTTACTGTCTACTTACTTTAAACTGTACACTATTCACCAGCAGATATTGCTTAAGCAAACAGTATCACAATTGCACTACTGCTTTTAAATATATATACACACACACACACACTCACGGCAGACTGTTTTTAAGATCATGTTACTGTAATATTTGTTTAGAACTTGCTTTACCAGGGTCTAATTCAGTTCTGACATTTGCAGTCCACACATTTGTTTTCATTGCACTGCAGGAAATAAGACAACTTGGCATTCAGCGTACCTGGAAAAGATGGTAAGGCAGCCCTAGAGGAAGCTAATTAAAATACAGCACAGTACTATATGACTGGATCACACTGTGTTGCCATAGCAACAGTGAACTTATGGGCCTTTTAGGCCATTTGAGGGCATGTTTTCCAAGAGGTACGTGAACTAAACATATCACCTATAGTATATTAAAAATATTATTCTATGAATGATTTACTGATGTTACACTAAAAAGAAAAGAATTAATCCTTAGAGGCACAGAGGTCTGGCCCATCACAGGGGTGAATTTATATAGTTCATATTTTTCATGAGCCTGTCCCAGGGCTTGTTTGAGGAGTTGGGTTCACTCCCAGCAGCTGGGCATATCTTCCCTAAATAATTCACTTTGATTTCCTGACTCAGAAAAATTAAGGCTACCCCCATCTGATATGCAGGGAAGACAAGACACTCAGAAATGTATGAGATTTTCAAAGCTTCCTATGGAATTAGGCATCTGATCCCCCTAGGTAGCTTTGTCAATCTCAGCCCTAGTCCAACAGTTCTCAAATTGTTGCCCACTGGTGGCCCATGGAGTGTTTGTTGTTGGCTAGGCTCCATGGCGCTGGATCTTCTCATTTGCTAATGTCTGCCAAACCACATCATAATTATAAAACTTACATTAAACATTCTTCTGATATCAATTTTACATTGATGCAATTGCTATAGTTGCCCTAGCAATGTTATGCAACAGCTAAAGGGAAGGAAAAAGGACTTTCAATGGGAACGAAGGTGTCTAGTCTAAGATACTCTATTGTGATGTGGTTCATACTATGAAGATGTCTGGGAATCCCTGATCCAGTGGATAAGTAAGAGATTTTATGAAACATTTTCAGTATGATTTAGGTCCTCAGCCAAAGCTCAGTGAAGACAATGGAGTAAACCCCACCCCATAAATTGACATTAGTGAGCTGTAGACCAGGAGCTATATTATTACTTTTTCTGATTTTTAAATTCTGGAGTTTCAGTAGGGAACATTCTTGTGAATGAAAAATCATGAGCTGAAACAATTGAGAAAAATTTTAAATGTCATTTAAAAAAAAAAAGTCCTCTGTTCCAATTCTCTCTCATTTCAATCGTTTATTTAGAAATGCAGCGCTGCTAAAAGAGATTTAGGAGTGATAGCAGACAGGAAATTAAATGTGAGGTTGCAATACAAAATGAAAGCAAAATACCAATGTGATTTATTTTTTGACTGCAGAGACATCACCTCAAGTACACAATTCTAGTGAGACCATGCCAGGAATTTGACCTTCAAATCTGGTAATGCCAATACCAGAAAAATGATCAGTGTTGCCTGGCAGATAAGACACTGAGTCAAGACTCAGGAGACTTGGGTTCTATTTTTAATTTTGCTACTGACCTACTCTGTGACCTTGGGCAAGTCACATCACCTCTTTGTGACTCTGTCTCCTCATCTGCAAAATGGGGATAATGATATTTACCTGCATTAAGATCTACACATACAAAGCATTATACACCAACAAGGTTTTATTGAAAAGAGAGGGTATGAGGAAAGGTAAAAATCCTACTTGTGACAATATGCAACATAAAAAATTAGGTTAAAAAGTGCTGTCACGCAGGTTAGAGGTAAAACTTGAATCCAAGAGAAAAGAGTAGCCTGAATAAGAAGGGAAAGTAAAGTAAAATGTCTCTTTATATTTATATAATCTCGCTACAGAGAAGTGTACCCAGTCAGCACAGTAAATATAGAGATACTTAGCTTTAATAAAGAACTAACATTCGGTGCTGTAAAACAGCAACCATACAATTGGGTCTATTTTTGGGAAAACAAATTATAGTCAAATTTTACCTGACACAAATATGGTGCAACCAATCCATCACTCAGCTGGTTTCTCCATATCTTGGTATTTTAATCACCTCTAGACAATGATTCTTCATAGGTTCTTACAATTTCCTGATAAACTGCTGCATTAAATTGTTGATGGCCACTTTTGTTTCTTGATTCTTTATTGTCACTATCAAAACATCTATTTTGTAAACTTTTATTTAATAAACCACACCCACAAGCATAGAGGGCCATATCTTCAGCTGGCGTATAATCCATCCTCCCATCTTTTATACTGTTTGTAATATAATTTTGTTTGCTGCAACTCCTTCACAATGAGATACTTATCCTGAATTATTGAATATATACTCTTAGAAAGGAAAGAATGTGCTGTAAATCACCACTAATATGAAAGTTTATTTTTTAGTGAATTACATTTTATTTGCTTCAGTTGAACACCATTATTTACAGACATACATTAATAAAACACATCACAAAACAATAAAAATGTTAAGTTAATATTTATAGGTGCATAGTTCATGCTCAGTTACTTTATATATGTATATATAAACAGTTCTCACAATAAATTAATCTCGAAACAGAGTAATAAGAAACAAAAACAAAATCCTTGTATCAGAAACAATACCAAATTACTGACAACCTAGCAATAAAACATGTACAGGTTTAGAAATAAGCAATAGACACTTAGGTGGTTAAATTTTTTTTTTTATACTTTTAAAACCTGAAGCCACAATATCCACAGCACGACAATGGCCCTGCCACCCAATTGTTCATTTCAGTGGGAGGGAATCACTGGAATGAAAGCAGGGCGCAGACCCAGACACTCCAATCATTGCTGATGGAAGACTTCAAAATACACTGTAAAAACTATAAAAAAAAGTTTACAACTGGGCACATTGGAACTCAGCACTTGTACAGGACAGGACGTCTTTGTTAGTAGATTTCAGAAGATAGAAAGAGGGAAGAGATTTTCATGCTTCAGGTTCATAATCTTGATACTCTTCCTATTGAGAAGAGCAAAAATCAAAATTGGTAACACTTAGAAAAAGTCTCATTTTAGGCCCAATTCTACTCCCGCTGGGGTAAATGGAAAAAAGGTCACTGATTTTATTTAGAACACAATCTGGCTATTTATCTTTATTTGGTTGGCATTACTTTAGCTGGTTTTCCAAATACCCAGTACTTAATTTACAAGAAAAAGGTGTTTACAGATTAATTAGACTTCCCCTGAGGTTAACTTGCCATTCAACTTCCATATCAATGGCTAAGATTACTTACAGCTTTTGATATCTAGAGAATTCCCCAGAGAACTAATAAGCAAAGAGAAAATCACATTTCTGTATATAACATGCACTTAAGCCACCTCTATGTATTTCTATAATGTGTTGAAGGAAAAGCTTCATTGCTGCTCATTTCAGTGGCAACATATCATCAGTCTTAATCTAGGACAGCATTTAGGCATGCGCTTTACTTTAAATTCATTAATAATCTCACTGAAATCAATGGGATAATTTATATGCTTAAAAATTAAGTACATGAGTTTGTATTGGAAGGATCAGTACCTAGGATGGAAAACTGCTCTAGAAGAAACAACGAGGAGTCCTTGTGGCACCTTAGAGACTAGCAAATTTATTTGGGCATAAGCTTTTGTGGGCTAGAACCCACTTCATCAGATGCATGAAGTGAAAAATACAGGAACAGGTATAAATACACTTGGTAAAGCAACCCCCATCCTTTCATGTAAGGGCAGTCTAACGAGATAAATCAATTAACAGCAGGATACCAAGGGAAGAAAAATTACTTTTGAAGTGGTAAGAGAGTGGCCCATTACAGACAGTAGGGAGAAATTAGTATTGGGGAAATTAAGTTTAGGTTTTGTAATGACCCAACCACTCCTAGTCTTTATTGATGGTGTCCAGTTTGAAAATTAATTCCAGTTCTGCAGCTTCATGTTGGAGTCTGTTTTTGAAGCTTTTTGTTGAAGAATTGCCACTTTTAGGCCTGTTATTGAGTGACAAGTGAGATTGAAGTGTTATCCTCCTGCTGCTTTAGAAGAGTTTACTGTGAAAATCTACAAGTCTGAAATATCATGGCAGATAAGCAGACTGTACGCTTCAAGTTATTTTCATGCTCAATAGTGAATTAACTATTTTCATCCAGATCTTTCGTATTTATAGGGGACCTGATCCAATTCGTACTGAGCTAAATGGGAGACTTTCCACTGATTTCAGTGGGAATTGGATCAGGGTCTTAGTGGCAATTACTATATTTGTGGACTTAAATTATTATTCCTTTACCAAGAGATGTCCAATTATAGTAATTGGGCATGACCTTTCGAGGTGCTGGGTACCTGAAATTCCTGTTGCCCTGTGCAATCCAGTGGGAGTTGCAGGCACTCTCACTGACTCAGTAAATCACTTAAGCATGTGTAGTCCCATTGATTTTAGTTACTCAGGTGCTAAAAGTTAATTATATATCTAAGTACTTTGCTGGATCAGGCCCCAGATACTCCTGGCCTTTCATGATCAAACCCATGAATGGCAATTCTGTGAAACAACCAGTCTGATTACTCATGCTGGTACCCTATGCATTGTAGCAATACTATATATAGTGGGACCAAAGTAATTCAGCATTAGTGGAAGGAAACTACGAGACAAAAGATTTTACTTTCTTGACAGCATGAGCCAAAGGGAGTAAAAGTGATTTGCTGTGTCTTATAAAATGTTATCCACAAAATTAGGAAACTGTTGAAAGAAGATACTGTGAACACACATTTTTTTTTCTTGAACTCATACACTGACAAAGGTCTAATTTCCTCCCATCTCTTACAAAATACAAGAAAAAGGGACTTTATTGTGGATTATTCTGGAATGTGTGTGTTTGTGTGTGCGTGCATGCGTGTGTAAGTATACTTGTTCTCTCAAATATCATTACTGCAAGGAAAATATTTAATAATGTAATACTGTGTTTTGAGAGAAGCTGGGTGAGGGAAATCAGAAATGCAAGGGGTGGTGCTACATATGCACTGGATTAGGGAGGTACTATTTGGGGGAAAGCAGGTGTTCTGGCTGCATTAAAAGGGTTTGGTTAGACTGGGTGGCCTCCCCTCTTTTTTCCAGGTATCCCACCGCTACAGTACTAAAAGCCACCCTTTGCCTTCAAACGAATGAAGGAGCAATTCCCATTAATTTCATGCTGTTAGCATGCTTCCAAAGACAACATTTGGCCCTAAAGAATTATTATTTCCCAGGAATTAAAGTTTCCTGCTAAAGTCAGCTGGTTATCCAAAACAATGGGTTGGCAGTCATCCTAACAATGAGCTCTATCACACAGAAATAGTACGGATTCACTTTTACTTAGTAATTATATAACAGAGCACTTATGCACAGAGTCCTACAGCCAAGTGTGAATCTGATGCAAATCTCCTCTGTTGGGCTTGATTGTGCCATTTTGGCTCAAATCAATGGGTGGTGTGGAGCTCCAGGTGGGTGTGCTGCCTTACAGATGCATTCTGAGTCCTTGAGATCCTGGTCACAGAGGCTGCATGTCTGCTACTATACTGCAGCTTCATATACCTCTGCATGGCTGGCCAGCTCCACAGCATGGAGTGAAGAGGATTGGAGTCATGGATCTGCCTCCTCTTTGCAACCTCTCAGCCACTGGGCACCCATAGAGGGGAAGCACCCCTCTGTGCATCCATATAAGTATCATCATCATTACATTTCTGCACCTGGATCACTTTGGCATAAAGTCCCCGTGCTAAATGCTTAGATGTCCATTAGCCACATACATTCAGAGAGCACAGCAAAGGAAGATTTACCTCAGGAGGCATTTCATATGCCTCATTATCTGGGTCCACTGGCATATCTGTATTATCCATCATTCCTTCCTGCGAGATTCCTTCTTCATTCTAATGTTTAAAACAGGAGAGAAAAGCAACAGGCTGTCACGGGTTTCTTTACAATTCACCTTGAAAAATATGTTTATTTCAGTGTTCTTTTTCCCATTATGGACAGAGTAGTTGGTTAGTGAAAGCAAAGGGCCATATCATCCCCTCTGCGGCTTGACAACAGGAGAACAAAACCTGTGGAAATCCCAGAACAGTGGATCCCAGACAGTCAGAGACTGGGGAAGAGGAGCCAGTGCAGCATCACCCTTCCATGTTAACACGCCATTGTCCTTTATGAATACTGTTCAGCTTGTGTGAGTATTTTGGCTAGGGGACATAGACAGTTGGTGGTGGAGCTCTAGGAGGCATCATCTCCAGGCAACCCCATGGAGTGACCTCAGAAAACCCCCATGGCAATTAATGTTGTCCTTGTCATAATTCAGGTCTACAAATTCTATGCCCTCCACCCAGGCTTGATAGTAAGTACGTAGCAGTCCAGGACCCCATGGCAGCACATCTTATTAAAGAGCCATAATGCCAAGTTAAAGGTGGCACCGACTCTCCAAACATATGGCCTTGGCAGACGTAGGCACCTGACTCTGTAGATGCTTTGGGGCTCAAGTACCCATCGAAAAAAATGTAGGGGGTGCTCGGCACCTGCAGGTCCAGATTAATCTTTTGTGGGCCCTTGTGCCTGGACCATGCCCTCGCTCCCCAGTCCACCCGTGCTCTGCCCCAAGGCCCTGCCCCTCAACCTCTTCTCCATGAGGCTCTGCCCCCTCCCCTGAGGCCCCTCTCATGCCCTAGCCCCACTTGGCATCTTCCCTCAAAGCCTTGCCTGCATCCAGCATTGAGGGGAGGGGGTGGAGAGGAGTATCCACCAGCAAAGAAAAAAAAGTCAGCACCTGTGATAGCAGGTACCACAAGAATACTGCTGAATTCCCCTGTATTGCTGGAGGGTTACAACTTCACCCCCGCCTACCCCAATACTCCTCCACCCGCGTGGATGTGCCCAGAAACCTCTCACCTCATGGGGATGATATCAGTGTCAACTTCTGGAGTTTCCCTGAGAAACTTTCCAGTACCATGGGGACTTGTCTAGCTCAAAATCAGCAAATAAATTATGTTTTGAGGATTACACTGGAAGGGCCCAATCCTGGAAACATTTATGCCTATGAGTAACTTTAGTCAATTGAGTAGTCCCATTGACTTCCATGTAACTATTTGTGGGAGTAAAATTATTCATGTGCTCAAATATTTGCAGGACTGGGTCACTAGAGTAGGGGAGGTTTTAAGATACAAATAAGGCAAATGGTTATTCCACAAAGATTATGTTATAGATGATGAACCGGTCCTATTTACATGAGCATCACTTAACAACAGTTCTAACATGTTCACAGTATGTGCAAACTATCTGGTCAGAAGGAAGAAGTATATCAAAATACACAGCATTATGGGGTTTTTTTTTTTCAATTTTAGAGCATGGCACAAAATGAAGGATACTATGGGCCAGATTCTAATACTCATGCATATTAAATAGAATAAGTAGTTCCATTAGAATTAGTAGGACATACAAACAGCCCTAGTGGGTCAGATCAAAGGTCTATCTAGCCCAGTATTCTGTCTTCTGACAGCGGCCAATGCCAAGTGCTTCAGAGGGAATGAACAGAACAGGTAATCATCAAGTGATCTATCCCCTATGGCCCATTCCCATTTTCTGGCAAACAGAGGCTAGGGACACAGGACACCATCCCTGCCAATACCCATTGATGGACCTATCCACCATGAATGTATCAAGTTCATTTTTGAACCCTGTTAGTCTTGGCCTTCACAACATCCTCTGGAAAAAAGAGTTTCACAGGTTGGTGTTGTCTGAAGAAATACTTCCTTTTGTTTGTTTTAAATCTACTGCCTATTAATTTCATTTGGTGACCCCTAGTTCTTGTGTTATGAGAAGGGGTAAATAACACTTCCTTATTTATCTTCTCCAAGCTGAAAAGTCCCAGTCTTATTAATCTCTCCTCATACGGACCAACAGTAAGGTGCAACTCAATGTCAAAGATGTTGGATTCAAACTCTGTAATTGAAAATATTATTTAGTATCTACAATAAATTAAAAGAGAATGAATATTCTCAGGGATGCCTATTCTGTATGGGCCAAATCCTATAATTCTTGTTAAGGCAAAACTCCAAATGAAGACAGATACGAGTTTTGCCTGAGCAAGTTGGTCCTAAATTGAAAGATACACAACTCTTGATACCAAGAACCAGATCTTAACTGGTATAAAAATGACATAGTTCTTGTTAAATCAATGCTGTTATGCAGATTTACACGTGTTGATAAACCTGAAACAGATATAAAATCAGTTTACATAGACATAGATTTTACATAGACTTTAAAGGAAATTGACTTAAAATATTTTCACTCAATAATTTCTAGACTTGCAGTATGGCGTTCAATGTAAAAATAAAACCCCATGGACCAATCTAAAAGGACAATTACTGATTGTCATCTAAATCATAGGCTGCCATGCTAAAGCCAATATATGCTACAGATAAAATGTGGAAAACCAATTACATTTAAAACCAAAAAACACATCTTCCCAGGTTCATACAGATTAGAGACTAACAGGTCCTGAAATGCTGCCTCTGGAACTAATGTATAAAATGGGTATCATTATACCCTGGTATCCTATCATCATGATTCATTTCTCAATGACTTTTGATGGTACCATGAGGGTGGCATAAACACTGAGATCTGGATTCTGAGAGTTCCGCCCCCGCCTTCCCATATCCACATTTGTCACAGCTGCTTGGAACAGATGCATAAAATGGAACTGAAACTAGGCATAGGACTTTAAACTTCATTGTTATCAAAGATGAGTCTAACTGGGGCATGGTAACCCAAACACCAGTAGTGAACCCAATGGGGGCATGTTACCTGGGAATTCTTTAAAGTGTAACATGAAAAATGCAACATTCTGGTACACTTAAGAATGCAACACAGTAGTTTCAAATAATCTATTATTCAGTTCATAATTAATTTTCTTCCTAGAATTATTTGAAATAAAGGAACACAGTGTCAAAGTGCTGTGGTGGTACGTGGGGTTTAGCAGAACATGCTTCTGTGATTTAAGGTAGTCACATATCTAAAACTCTACACAACACTTCAAAATGATGCACATTTTACAATGAAATTCATAACACATTTCACTATCATACAAACTTTAACAGCAAGTATTCTTAAAACAAAACTCTATGGATCTTCTTTGTTCTCTTAACTTTAATTTCTCTTCCTCTTTACGCCATATTCTGATATCACCGGCTACAGGCTCAATGGAACAGATCTCCTGCACTCAGCATGGAAACCCCTGTGTTGCAAGAACAGCATGAGAAAGGCCCCACTTTCATACCCTCTGTGTGTAAGTTTCAGAGTAGCAGCCGTGTTAGTCTGTATCCACAAAAAGAACAGGAGTACTTGTGGCACCTTAGAGACTAGCAAATTTATTTCAGCATGAGCTTTCACTGTAGCTCAAGAAAGCTCATGCTGAAATAAATTTGTTAATCTCTAAGGTGCCACAAGTACTCCTGTTCTTTGTGTGTGTAAGTTATTTTCATTATCATTAATCATGTTTACTACCATAGTGCCTAAGGACCAAGCAAAAATGGGGCAATCTACAAACAGATTAAAAGACAGTCCCTGTTTCAAAGGCCTTAGACTCTAAAGACTTGTCTAAGCTCTCCTGCCGACAAAAATCTTTCACCTCCCACAAGCGGCAGCAGCTTTGTTCGCAGGAGAGCGCTTTTCGTCAGTAAAACTTTTGTCATTTGGGGTGTGCGTGTGCATTTTTTTTTTTTGAACATCCCTGAACGACAAAAGTTTTGCCGACAAAGTTCCTGTGTAGACAAAGCCTAAGTAGACAAGACAGACACAGGATGGAGAAAGAGATAAAACACAGAGACTGAACTCTGTCATGGCAGCAAATGCATGTCAGTTGATAGATAGATAGATATTTGGTTAGGGGTTTAGCTAAGAGAGGATAAGTTAAATGGAAAGAAAAGTGAAGGGAGAAGGAACACTGAAGGGAAAAGGGGTGGGCAGGACAGGGGAGAAAAGGGTAAGAAGAGCAGATATTACATGAAACTGAGGTGCAGAGACTGTGAAGGTGGCAGAGAGGGAGGGTTGGAATAAATAGTCAGGGGCGGCTTTAAGGCTTTTGCTGCCCCAAGCACGGCAGGCAGGCTGTCTCCGGCAATTTGCCTGCGGAGGGTCCGCTGGTCCCGCAGATTTGGTGGACCTCTGCGGGAGGTCCACCGAAGCCGCGAGATCAGCAGACCCTCCACAGGCAAGCCGCCGAGGGCAGCCTGCCAGCTGCCCTCGTGGCGCCGGCAGCGCGCCCCCCGCGGCTTGCTGCCCCAAGCACATGCTTGGCATGCTGGGGCCTGGAGCCGCCCCTATAAATAGTCAAATCAGCACAGGGCACAGAAAGACTGCTCCAAAATGTTGACAGTTCTCTGACTGTCCGAAGTTCCCTGCTTTGGTTGCTTCTGATTCTACCAGCTGGAGTCTCTGGCTTGTTTCTCCCCTGAATGCCAAATGACATAAGTGACAGAAGGCACTACTCTCATCCCAGCTTCCCCAGACTGCGTGTGTGTGTGTGTGTGGGAGCGTCTCCCTGCACAGTTCATTCTCTACTTCCAGCTACTAATTTGCCAGAGACAAATTGCCCATCCTGGATATAAAATATTCTGTCTGAAGGTGTGAGACCCCTTCAAGCCTGTTGTGATCAGCCCCACTGCTCCTCCTGGAGCACAACAGATTTAGGTCTATTCTGGACACTTCTCAATGTTCCACGCAGGTCTCTAGCTATGCCTGCCTTAACTGAAGAGAAACTTTCTAGTGCTTTGTCTGTGTTGCTCTGTGCAACTGCAATGTATAGGGACTCCAACTGATGTGTGCAACCATGTGTGTTAGAGCCACTGCACCACAATCCTAGAAGTTGTTACTGGACATTTACAAGCCATTTTATTGGTATCTTTATTTAGCCTGGCATTTTCAAAAGTGACTAACAATTTTGGGTTCCCAACCCGACACTTGATTTTCAAAGCATTGTTCTGAAAAATTGGGCCTCTTATAGGTGTCAGACAGGACACCCCCAAAATCACTCATCACTTTGAAAATGTAGACTAACTTTTAAACCTTTTTAAAGGTCTTTTAATTATTGTTGCTTTTCTGAGCAGCGCAATGCCCCAGCCCACAGCTACCCTGAAGGCAGAGCTGCCACTGACTGCTCCCCAGCAAGTGGCCTACACTGAATCTGATTGAAGCAGATCAAAGTGTGTTCTTGTGATGAAGAATTTAAAAGGTGTTATTTAACACCTCATCCAGAACTTTAGTATTTAGGGCCTATATTTTCCAACTACTGCACTCTTTTATTCAGAATCAGAAAATTCATTTCTGCCTTCCCTATCATTAAAGAACAGATTTTGCTAGTAATCCATCTGCCAAGTCAAATTGTGCCTGAAATTGTTCTTGAGGTTGCACAAGAAAGAAGGCATGCAAGCTCAAGTTATCTGTAACAGGACAACAGAAAGCAACTTAACTTGCCAACGCCATTAATAAAGATGAAGTGAATGGTGTGCCAACAGAGTTTTAAGAAGGGCTTCTCAGCTCATGAGCAGCTTGTCTGCTAAGTATCTTAATCACAGACCTGAAATGCCCATCTGGATTATGATGGACAGAATGCCTAAAGAGGGACCAAATTTCCTGCCAGCCCAGTGGGAAATTCTTTCAGAGGAAGGAAAATTCCTTTATAGCTCCAAGCCCAGGAAACCAACAGAGCTGGTGAAACAGAGCACAAAGCAGCATTCGGAACAACATTAATGCCTCATAGAGTCTAGACGTTAAGACCAGAAGAGACCATCTAGTCTGCACATTGCAGGCCACAGAACCTCGCCCACCCAATTCTCTAACAGACACATAACCTCTGGCTGGGTTACTGAAATCCTCAAATCATGATTTAAAGACTCCAAGTTACTCTAGTTTAAACCTCATGCTCTTTTTCTTTTAAAGAAGCAAAAAGATAGCCACGAAACCAAACAAATGAAAGAGCTGCTGCCTGGGAAAGGTTTATCAGTGTTGTTCATTTGTAACCGCCATCTCCAAATACCACATGTATCCATTTTGAGGTCAAGTTGAACAGAACTGGCGTTTAGTTAAACCGCTAATGGTGCTTCCCAAGGTCACATTTCTAATTGGTTACATTGAAACACTGCTCTACAGGTTCCCACACTTATTTTTTAATGACAGCATCACTGCCCAAGCCATCTCTTCCCTCTGCAATTAAGACTCAAAAAGAGGAAACAATGTCCCTGAAAACATTACAATAATGGAGGTGTGTCCAGGATCATTATTTATTTAGTGTAATAATATAAATAAATGCACCAGCTTTACTTGGAGCGTAAAATCATTTCCCTACCTACCTGCATGATGAAGCTAATAATTTAACATCCCCATTCATTTATCAAAGGGAATTGCTTCTGATATTTCAGTTCTGTTATTAGAAACTTCCTCACAGAACATTTTCCAATAAAAATCAACATTCTTCTATTTGAAAACACACAGAAAGTTGAATCCTTAGGGAAATCTTTGCATCACAAGCCTTAAAAAGCTCACATACGTGGGTTCTTGAAGACCATCTATTTTTAATACAAAAGCTTGCTCTTTTGCACAGAATTTTTTTTAAAAAATTAGAGTATTTTACAGAAAAGTAAAGCTGTGATAAGCATGCTGTTAAAGGCAGAGCATGAGGACTCAATCTTGCCCCGTAGTACCAGCTGTAAGTAACCAGAAATGCTTACCTTGGCTTTTCTATTGGCTACAATCTTAATGAAATTGGGTGAAACGGGCATTGCCTCCTTCAAGTCTCTGTGGTCTAAAACATGAGGTGAAGACACAGAGTCCTAACCTAGGCATGAGGCAGAATATAAAGTACCCACATAGACATTCCTTGGCTACTGCTAAAGCTTCCAGATTGTAGTAGTGGCCATGATGTGATATTGCCACCCCTTCCTCCTGCCTTGGCAGAATCTGTGGCTAGTGGATCTGCTCAGTTCAAAGACTCACAGACCATGCTCCAACCAACCTGCCTACATGCCCTGTTACACATCTTTGTGTATAGGGTTGCTACTGTGCATGGTTCTGCAGTGCAAAGGAAGCTGCATAATAGTCCTTTCTGGGGTTCTCCACTTCCTGGCCCCCTCACACAGCAGAACAGTGGTCATTCCATTTAATGCTATCACTTCCATAATCATGCAGGTGAGTGGGCAAGGAGTCATAATTTCACCCTTTAACAATTTAATACAGTGTATTTACATATCATGGATTCCAACTACATTCTACATCCATTAATAGTTACAATTGTATTTGACTGCAGCTGAGAAAATCCAGGTAAAGGTTTCTCAAAATTCCTCAATGGCATTATCACTACAAAGTCCACCTTCTTTTCTGGGGATGGGCAAAATGTCTGGTTCCCCCTACATAACATTGTGTGGGGAGAAACCTGGCAAACATTGTGCGTGGAAGTTCCCAGTGACCAACTTTTTCAGAAAGTATTGGTCAAACTGATAAAGTCAATCTCGTGTTTCCTTGGAGAAAAGAAAGGGATTTTATTTAGGCTTTGCTCCTTCTATTTTCCATGGGGTAGCCATCTGCTTGTCCTGTCGCATTTATTATAGCACCATGTGGGTAGCTGGTCAGCTTAATAAAACACATTCAGAGTCTCAGTAGAATCCAACTGCACTGAATGCAAGTTATTTCAGTCAGGCCAGGTCTACACTGCGACTTTAAATCGGTTTAATGGCCGATATACCGATTTAACGCTGTATCCGTTCACACGACGTCGTCATTAATATCGAGTTAAACGGCTCCTTAAATCGATTTCGGAACTCCTCCCAAACGAGAGGAGTAGCGCTAAATTCGATAGTGATAACTCGGATTAGGGTTCATGTGGACGGAAATCGACGTTATTGGCCTCCGGGCGGCATCCCAGAGTGCAGCACTGACCGCTCTGGACAGCAATCTGAACTCGGATGCAGCGGGCAGGTAAACAGGAAAAGCCCCGCGAACTTTTGAATTACATTTCCTGCTTGCCCAGCGTGGAGCTCTGATCAGCACGGCTGGCGATGCAGTCTGAAATCGAAAAAGAGCTCCAGCATAGACCGTACGGGAGATACTAGGTCTGATCGCTGTATGGGGAGACAAATCTGTTGTATCCAGCTCCGTTACAGAACACGAAATGCCAAAGCGTTTGAATAAAAAACTCCAGGATACACAGCGCTGCGTGACAAGCGTAACGGGAAGCCAGAGACTCAAATGGACGCTCATGAAGGGAGGGAGGGGGTACTGAGGACTCCAGCTATCCCACAGTCCACAGCAGTCTCTGAAAATTATTTGCATTCTTGGCTGAGCTCCCAATGTCTGTAGGTTCAAACACAGTGTCTGGCGTGGTTCAGGGAACAGCTCCTCAGTTTATTTCCCCCCACCACCACGTGAAAAAAAAAAGGGAAAGATTGCTGTGCTATGGCGTTTGCTCAATGCACTCCGCGAAAAAGGCGCCAAAGGGTTGTCTGCTGCCTTCACAAAGGGAGGGGTGAGGCTGTACCCAGCACCACCCGGGGCAATGTTTTCTGCCCCATCAGGCACTGTGCTCTCAACCCGGAAGTGGGAACTATGGGATAGCTGAGGAACAGCTACCCACAGTGCACCGCTCCTGAAATCGATGGTAGCCTTGGACCATGGACACAAGCAATCGATTTTGTGATCGCATTGTGGACGCGCAAAACCGATTTTATAACATCGGTTTCGTAATATCGGTTTAAACTACTTCGAAATAATCGTGCAGTGTAGACGTACCCTCAGAAATAGGTTACCTCTTCTCTGCTCATTGACAAAAGCAGCTTATAAAATAAATAAGTTAAATTTGTAATATCAGTAAGTACAGCAGCTCCCTCAAAGTTACAATTTACTAACTCTTCCAATCCTGACACATTTTCCTTCCCATTAAGAATGATGAAAAAGTGCTGTGATCACATATATTCAGATGATTCTTAGGGCTGGCTTTTGTTCACAAGGTAATAGTCGTATTCTGATGCTGAAGTGTTTATTAGCCAGGATGTATTTCTTAGTGAGGGAGCAAAGGGCAACCTCAAAGTCATTTTTATACTGACATATTTAATGCTTATGAGCCATTCATGAAAAATATCTAAGACATTTATGCTGACTTTTTTTTGAAGATTATTTTATTGTAAACATGCCTGGAGTCCCTTGTCAGAGAGGGGGTCCCATTGTACTAGTCACTGTATGTATACAGAAAAAAAAAAAAAAAAAAAAAAGACTGTCCCTACCCTTAAAGGGCTTACAATCTAAATATAAAATGAGGGACAACAGGTAAATCACAACAAACAGATGTTATTGTTACTTACATATATTGTTTCAGACTGAATACAGTATCTGATGAGTATCTCCTATGTCCTCCACCCTGCACTGGAAGGGTGTAGCTTTGACAATTGAATAGTCTTTTCCGGGCTAGATTCTGATCTCAGTTACAATAGCAGAAAGTGAGGCATAATTCTGCTGAGGACAATGAACTTATTCTGAAATTTATGCCCATGTGGTCTCTGTGTGAGAGCCTTCTTACAACTCTTCTGTTGCTCCCCCCTCCAGTTTGGAATAGGCCAAATGGCAGGTATTTTGAAAATATAAATGAGTCTTTTGACGAGGATAACCCACTGCCCATGCCGTACTTCAGATTAAACAAGGCAAACACTGTGATACATCAGGCAGTAATAGTATTGAAAGTATCAACCACTCTTCAGTAGTTAAGGATAGAAAAATGGTTTTCATTATAAACCCATTTTAGTCAATTTAGTTTTCAGAGATAAAGTAAAAATATTCTCAAGAAGTTTACAGTATTATAGGTTTGTTTGCAGGTGCTGCTCCCTCATTCCTTGGTTATGAACAGGTATCTAGATTTAAATGACAGAATAAGTGATTAGATTCCCTCACCTCTGCTCTTTTGAGCACACATGGCCCCTGGTACATAATGAGCCATCACATGGAAAATTCCAGTATTTCCAGATTCATTTTTGTCCCAAATCAGGATGAAGAGTTATAATAGCCAATTTGTTCACAGAATGGGAAGTTCCTAAAAATTCCAATTCAAATAATTTTGTTCCAACTTTCCTTAAATCAAAATGTTAAATTTCATCTTGGTTCAGCATTAATCTGGGTTCCCTCAAAATGCAATGGTGCCTCATGGAAGTTGTAGTCTGGGTGACCTCCTGCTGCCATTCTGTTTTACGGATTGTGCTCCCCAGGCGGACTCTATGTCCCATGATGTACTGTGTTAATGAGACTCCTATGATGCATTGTGTCAATTCAGCCAGAGGGGAGACTGTAGTGCATCATGAGATATGTACTTGAATCAGGGATTCTGTTCCACAGAAAAGGGGGCACAAGGCAGCCAAATTACAGTATCATTGGGCTCCTAGGCAACTCAAGCAGACAGAGATTAATACTGAATTGACCCAGAATGAAACAAAACATTTCAACAAACTAAAAAGTGTTTCAATTTGGGTCAACCCAACCCAAAATGGAAAATTTCAACAAAACTAAATTTTCCCAGGGAATATTTTGATTTAGCAGAAGCTTCATTTTCCACAAAAAAAAATATTCAGTGGAAGATTCCCAACCAGCTATAACACAAGATTTATCACATAGTCAGGGAAATATTTGTGGGAGCTCTTTGTTAAAGTATAGGCAGCACATCAATAATAATTTACTCTAGCTAGGCTCCCCTTTATTCTAATAGTGACAGCAACAGTATAAAAAGTTCTTCCTGCCCCTCCACTTGTAGGTACCTGATGCGATCAGCAGAGTCAAGGAGATCAAACACAGACTTTCAATATCAAACTGTCGGAGCAAAAGGAGAGCCAAGACCCAGAGGTACCCAAGGTGGGATAACAGCATAATCAACATGGTGAGAAGATCAATGTAACCACTGACAGGTCCCCCAAGGGAATTGTTACAGCTTGACCTTCACCAGCAAGAGCCTTCTGTTTACAAAGCCCATTTAAGATTAGCATTTAGATCTGCCTCTACAGAGTCTAAGAAGAACAAATGATGGCTCATAATCAGATTAGCTAGAACAATCCTTCTCTCGTCTGTTATTAACCACAACCATATCCCCAAATGGGACCATTAGGGCCAAATTCTACACATTGCATACAAAATGGCCTTTCAAGTCATGATACTGCAGGGAGAACTCCATGCAGAACGGGTGCTGGCTCAGGGCATTCCACCCCTCCTCCTGCAGTTCCCAGGAGCATAACGTGATGTACACATACCTTGTCCTTAGGATAGTGTCGTATGTGTGCTCTCTTCTGTGTTTCTCTATGTGGAGGAAAGAAAGGGGACATAGCCCTGCACGTACCCTACCTGCAGAATGATATGTTGACAAGTATGGTATAAAATATGCACCCTCCCTATGCACTAGGAGGATGCAATCCTTGTACTCTCCTGGGTGCCAGATTGTGATGGTGCCTAGCCTTGATCAAGGAGCTTAAAGGGCAAGACTCCTTGCACCATACAGAGTCTGGCATTGAATGGCTGGGAAAACTAGGTTCCTACTAGCATAGTATATTGTCCTGTTTCCCTCTGATCAAGCTGAAGTACCTAAATTACTGCCTTTAAGAAAGATAATTCAACTCTTTGGGGTGGGGTGGGGGCATTTCTGTATTTCATTTACTGGGACCCCTCGTAGCCCATACTAACTAAAATACCGTGGGAGGTTGTCCCGATCTCAATGATAACCATCATTATCTATTATAGAGCTCTTTTGTCTGTTTATTTTTAAAGAGCAATGTGTTCATGCATGGCTGTAACAGGTGGGTCTGTAATAATGGGCACATAGTCATTGTGCCTGCAAGCCCCCTTGGTGCATCATGGGATATGCCTCTCATCAGGGAGTCTTATCCATACAGAAGAAAGGGGGCTTGGATAGAAACTGTGACTGTAGCTGCTGCGCCACAATGAAAAATACGTCCCAAAGTGTTTCCAACCCAACTAAATATAAATTGTGAGGGGATGCAAGGGAAGTATTTGTTTGTTAGGCAGTGAGATATGTGCTTAAAAATATAAATTAGACTAAGTATTCATACCCGTTCAACCATTTAAAACACAGAACAGATACGGGCCAGATATTTTCTGATGAAAGGAAAAGTATTAGCCTTGGAGGTGTGCTTATTGCCTCCAACGTTTGAGAGACAAAAGAAAAAAACCTGTTTTCCTCTGATTTCATGGCGTGAACCTCAATTAAAGCTAATCTACAACAGTTTAACTGAAATTGAGCAAGGGTAACCTTCCCCATTACCATGCAACACAAGATATTATCATGGGCTTCTATCTATAGAGTTTATAATATACAGTTGAAAAGTAGAGTGGAAGAGTGTGTAGTTCACACACACAGTACTAGAAAATTGAGGCTAATAACCACACTTTTCTCCTACACATTACATTTGCATTTGACGTGATCAGTACTGACAAGCTGTCTAGAGCAATATAGTAGCTTCAGTTTTTAAGCTTTCACTGTTGCTGCTGCAGAGCACTTTTGTATTTTACACGTGTACTCTGATATTCAGGGCTGGGGGTGGAGGACAAGAGTAACAGGATCAGTTTACCCATCATTAGAAGTCCAAAAGATTTCCTGCTGCAATTGACATTAGTACATCTAGTTTGAAATAATACATGAAACACTGCTTGCTTTCATTTCTTGCAACTTTAAAGATCATCCTCTGCATTCACACTAACTGCTGATCCTTCAGATACGCACAAGATCCAAATCTTCAAAATCATATATTCAGAAAGGAACAGGCACAATTTACTTGCCTGTTTGCCACAACTGGTTGCCCAAGAGGAGTAAAAGCACAAGCAAAATGATCAGTTAGATGCTCAGCTGGTTAAGTTATGTACATATGCAGTTTAGAAGATATGGGTCTGCCTAGGCATAGATCAAGGCAGGAATATGAAGTTACCTGGAATATGAGGCTAAGAATAAATGTGGTGTGTGCATGAGTGCGCGTGCACACAGATAGAAATCCACTACTAAAATGTGCTTAATCACCTGTAAATAATCTGGCTTTAAAACAGCTCATCTTCATTTCAGTTCAGTAGCGAACTAACACATCTACAAGTGTTTTCTTCATGGACTACTACAATGGATGCCACTATAATGTAATAATTTTTTGTGTTACATTTACCATGATTGCTCACAGACCAAAAAGGTCTACCAAGCAACCCATTTTAGCTCATGTAAGCCCTGTTCCATCAAAGCACTTAAGTGCATATGTAACTTTAAGCAAGGAATCAGTCCCATTTAATTCAATGCATTTCCGGAGACATAATACTCAAGCAACAGAGTGGTGAATCAAGCGTCTTTATAACTTTATATAGGTGAACTGTTGTCCGATTGTTTTGTTTGCTTGCTTGCTGCTTTAGGATATTGCCAAGGATTACTTTATTGTCACCAATTGGTAAAAGTAAACAAAAACAAAACCTTCACTTAATGAGTTAAATATATGCCCTTCTAAATATGAAGCAAACCCGCTTTCCACTGAAATACACAGGCTCAGCATTATCTATGTGCGTTTATATATGTTAAATTACCAACAAAAGGGCTGACCTATTGTCCTTTCTATGAAATAGCAACTGAAAATTACAGGAATAAATTAAAAATATATATAAAGAGATGAAATTCAAAGTATATTCTCTAGTTCATAACAAGACCTATGAAGATGCAAGAACTTATGCAAATCATAGACAATCTGGCTTGATATTTTTTAATTAAAATGTGAGAAGAGAATGATTTTTCCTATATTTCAGCTGTATATTTCTCCATAAATAGGACACCTATGGAATTAATGTGATTTTTCTACGTGATGTCAATGATTAGCTCTGTGGGAAAAAAAGTGGGGGGGGGGAGAGTAACATTCCTGCGCTTTGTATAGTCAGGTAGATACCCTCATTGGTCATCTGGAGTAAGTCCTGTGTAGACAGTAATGATAGTTAACGTGTCCTAAATCAGCCTATGACACTACAATGACTCACACCTCATTTAAAAAGTGAGAGGACTTTAGTCTTGTGACAGCAGCAGCATGAGATGTGATGTCAAACTACAAATATTAGAAATTGTAAACCCATTTTATCTTGCTGCTTTAAAATCATAAGACTTTGATCATTAAACAAACAGTTTAAATATTGAAAAGGAAGTCCTTTTTTCTGATTGCTTAACCATTTTTAATCCCTGACATTAGTTCTGATGAATGAACTTGAGTATTAATATAATGTACAGATTTCCCCAACAAAAATTATGTTAGGGTTGAGAAATGACATTATTCATCACCTTTTCTAGAAAAAATAGAACTAAGTTTAAATGCAAAAGAATTAGGAGTTGTCTTGTAGCTTGTGAAGATCTTTGAGGCAGTGACTCTGCCTCACAACAAATTTATGCATCACACAGTAGACCATGAGTGCTAACCTAATACAAGGAAGCTCTGCCCTTTATTCCTGCCAGACACCTTGCAGGTAATGGCTGGAGAGCCACTCAACTGTCATTCATCACCACAACATTCACTTTGTAATGAATGGCCTCGATTCTGTAGGTAATGCTGAACACTCCTTCCTGCCCCCCCAGCAAAGCATTTGAGGCTCTGCTTAACTTTAACTATATGCTAAGTGCATTGAGTTGAATGTGACTGATCTTGAGCTGAAAATGAAGCACACGCTTAAATGGTCTGCTGTGTTGGGGCCAGAATGCTCAGCACCTTGCAGAATTGAGCTCTATGGATCTCATCCAAAGTCCAATAAAGGTAGTGGAAAAACTCCTTTTGACTTCACAGGGCCCCAGATCGGGCCATATATGCATTCTGAAAACATTATTTTCCTATAAGAGGATTCACATACAGCCTCTCCATCAAAATAGTGGAGGGCATTCTCAGGTGCTTAGCAGAGACTTGAATCTTTCCTAGCATCAGGTCACAGAGGTGACACTATTAAGGGTTTGGGGCCCTGATCTCAAAGTGTAGTGAACGTGGGCCATTCTCATAGACTAACAAGAGCTGCAGGTACTCAACACCTCTCAGGACCTTAGTCCCTTAATAATTAAGACCCCAGTCTTGCAAAAATGCACATGGACTTGGCCACCATTGTAGGACTTAGAGTGGAATGAAAAACCTCATATCATCAGGCTAATATGGGGAAATATCTTTCAATCTTAACCTTTTTTGAGCCAAATAGTGGACACCACTTGGAGGCTCAGAAAAGGCCACTTTACTCCAAAACTTTACTTTAAAAAACAAACATTCACTTATGCATAAATAAATGCTCATGTAGCCATCTTTGTACTGTATGGCAGTCATTTATTCCCAATAACATGAAACAAACAAACAACAAAAATCTTACTGTATCATAGCCTCACTGAAATTTCCTATGGAAAAGAGTAAATAATGAATGCAGTGTTTTAAAAATAACTTTATGCTTCAGGGAAATAGAAGTGTGAACTTAATCTCTCAGCACATTCTAAAACAAGGCACTATATGACTCATCAGTTTGAGAAAGGCACTGGGAAAGTTCAGTTTAGATGTTTGAAGTCACCCATTCCACTTTTCTCCCACACAAAGTGGACTTTTTTCTGTCTGTCCATCTATATGGCCGGCTGGCTCCACACCCTCCAACCATCTTACAACAGTGGGGAATAAATGTACTGCAATAGAGGAATTTCCTTCTTTCTCTTATGCATAGGATGAGTCATGTCAATATGGAGAGCACCCTTAAAATAATGCTAATTCATTTTTTTTTAAAAAGTAGTTTGCAACTATTTGAAATAACAAGACTCTTAGGTTTAAATTAAAAAACAGGGGTCCCTTCCATCTAGCACGCAGGTACAGAAGGCTGCCATAATTTAATTGCAAGTGCTCTGGCAGAAATAGGGAGGCGGCCAACCAATGTTGACAGCACCACTCTGGCTCCCTGAAGGAATGTGTTGGGCTGGCACAGGAGTGTGGCCATGACTGACAGAGCAGCTTTGGGCACATGCTCCAGGTTTACTAACAGCCTCTCTTAGGCATGGCCTTCCCAGAATATCTGAAGCATTTGGCCAGCTCCTCTCTTATTTTAGAAAAGCACCTCTCCCTTCTGTTCCACCATGGCTGTTGGTCACAGAGACCTGTGCCAGATGCTGGGAATCTGATAACGGTCCATACAAGTGAAGTATTAATTACATTAATAATTACTGCAATTATTAGGAGGACTTATTTTCATTTAATGTAACCTACCTTCACAACAGGGTTCAGTCTTTAAATCCTGGAACTCAGGTCTTGTGGTTTAATTCCCATGCTGATTAACCTTTTCCCATTTATTTCTGTACTTTATTGTTTCCAAGTAGAGAAATTACTTCCTTACATTGGTTTGGCCTCATACTCTAGATTAAAATAGGTTTCTCTCTCTCTCTCTCACACACACACACACACACACACACACGACAGCTAGATCCTCAGCTAGCATATTTTGACAAAACCTCATTGACGTCTATGAAGTGACAACAATTTACACCACTTGGTCCATTAAGTCATTTTCTGCCAAAACTTCAGACCCACTATCAGTCACAACTGAGACCCAAACATATCCACCACTGAGACTAATGGATTAACTTTCCCTTTTAGTGTTTTTGGCAATTTATTGTTTGAGATAAGATATTAGAGATAGGAGCTCTGGCACATGATTAAAATTTTTTTGGCATAAGTCACTTTTCTTCTTAAAGATATTTGTTTTATTGGCATATAGGGCTAGCTCCTCAGGGGTATAAATCTGTTTAGCTTCATTTACATCAGAGTACAGAAAGTGTTGCATATTAACTAAGGTTTTAATTTGTCCTAAACCATTATAGTCCCTAATGCTAAGTTATTAACCCAGCCAATTCTTTTGAAAAGTAAATTGTACATTGTTACAGAATTCTAATTAAACACAGGTGTTGCATTAACCAACTTGAAAGTAAGATAGCGATGTGGCTTTGGGGAAAGATTGGCCAACCATTCAATTGTTGTACACATCCGTCTCCCAAGCAGTTTCATTTTCACTATGTACACGATACCAGTAGTGCTGAGACTGTCCTGACTAGGCATATGTACTTCCCCATGTCATCATATTAGATCAGAACAGATTTTCTAGGCCCTGATTCTGCATGATTTCACTTGCACCAGTGGAAAGTAGGAGTAGCTCCACTGAAGTGAATGGAGGTATGCTGATGTAGAAGTGAGAACAGAATCTGGCCCACATGTTTAGTCATCCATTGACTAGTTTATAAAAGAGAAAGTCAAAGTAATAAAGGAAAGGATATAAAACCTCTAGGAACAGTAGTTACATAAAACAAACAAAGCGAATGAACAATATGGTATAAACAGGAAGCCATGAAAACAACTATTAAATATTTCCTAAATACTACAACTCTGATTAACCACTGTACTACTCTAGTATTGTCAAGGGTAACAACTGCATAAAGCAATAAAGTATAAAGTACTGTAGTGGTGAGACAGACCCTAGGAGAGGAACTAAACTCACTCCTTTAACCCCTCCAATATGCTAATTGCCAAACTGTGGTTGTTAATCACTGGCCAGGCTTTGCTCTGTGAAAAATTGGAGAAATATCTATTTTCTCCCTTCCTAGCTTCATAGCTAATACACGAGTTATTTGGATGCCAGCTTTTTGGCATGTAAGAAATATTAGCCATTGCTTATTTTTAATGTCTTTATTGTTCCAGTATAACTGCATTTCATTGGTACAAAACCTATAAAAACTTTTAAAACAATGGGTATATTAACATTTAAATAGCACTTTTGCAAGATATACTCCTATTGCAAAATCTCTCTCTATGGAATGGCTACAGAGTTTATACATGATCAGACCAGATGCTCAGCTGGTGAAAACAGTATCTGGCCCAAACCATTGGAGTGTTTTTCTTGTGCCCACAAAACTTCACTCAGCAGCGATTTCTGCCCCCTCCCCCTCGCCTCACCCTACTGTGTTTGTGTTTCCTGGATGCAGCTCACTCAGGATGTTTAGAGTTTGAACTGAATGTTTTTCACTATCTACCAATCTGACTTGCTGGTTGCCACCGCCAAATACATTGTTGTGACCTATGAGCAGACAGGGAGACTTAGACTTAAGCAGTGGGATATTTCCTTGTTGGGAAAATGTGACAGGCAAGCTAGAGAGGAAACCACGATTTGACATGCCTTGCTAGTGTGCCTTACTGTAAAGCACAACAGGACATGAAAGGAATGGTCTGTCCGTTTAAGGGCTAGACAAATAGGACGTGGTAACCCCCAATCAGAACAAAGGTGAAAATGTGGCTACTTTCAGCCAAGTCCAAATCACAAGTCTAAGCGTGATTCACTTCAGCAGAGTGTCTTGAAGGAAAAGGAACCTCTCACACTGTCAAAGTCAGCCCACAAAAAACCCTGATGCAGTGCTCCTGCTGTGTGCAGGTGTAAGGGGCTAATTCCCCCACACCTGCATCTGAGTGCTGTTCTGCTGCAAAGCCCTGAACTCCAGGCAGGCAACTGCAGCCTCCCTCTAGCCAAAGAGGAATGGTTTAATGCTTCCCCCACCCGTCTGTGTACAGAGACATACATCCCTTCAGATGGACATGGGTAGACACAGAATACTTCATTCCCATCTACATCTGTTCACATTACATGCACTGGTAGATAGTGAAATCAGATGGGTGCATGCAGCTGAATGGGGCAGCACACAACTCAAAGAACTCCCAACCCAGCCGTGGGACATGGAAGACAGAGGGTCCAGTCCCCCTTCTCAAGGGACTCTGTTTAGACCCAGTGGAACAGTTTCAACAGGAGAGAGTGAGTATTTTATAGGCCAGTGAGGGCACGCTCCTGAGACGTATCAGAAACCCCTGTTCAAATCCTTTCACCCCCTTGCATCTCCTGGGATATGCATGTGTTGGTTAGGTCCTGACTTTTGTAGAACACATACACTGTTGTGTCACACTGAACTTTAAATTTAACATTTGTAGTGGGCCATGGTGTCTTGGGACCACAGAGTCTGATCGGGGCCAGAAGCTGACTGATCTCTGGGGAAAAGTAACAGGAACAGACTTTTTCTTTTCAGGAGTGCTGCTTTCTTAGGTCCAGATGCATCAAAGCATGTAAGTGTGCAATCAGGTACCTGAGTTGTCCTAAAGAAGTCAAAAGACATCAACAGGACTATTCACACACTTACAGTTACACATGTGATTAAGGGTTTTGCAGAACTGGGCCCTAAATAAGGAGAACAGAAAAGATATAAGGAAGTTAAGAGAGATCTGAAGTTATGTGCCCATCCATTAACCATTCTTCAATGGGCTTATCAAAACACCCTGGTGAGGAATTATCCCCATGCAGAGCTGAGACTCAGAGGAATAGATCATTTACGTGAAGTCCCCCAGGAAGTCTGTAGCAGTACAAAGATTTCAACCCGGGTCTTCTAAATCCCAGATTAACACTCTAACCACTATTTCCAAACTTTTTCCAAATTGTTGATATACTTGGGGGGAGGGACAGACAGGAAAGAGGAAGGGGAGTTGAAAAGAGAAACGAAAAATGAGAGTGGGGAAGAGCGGAAGGGAAAAGTGTCTCCTGATTTGGTTTGGAGGAAAGTGCTTCTCTCTCTCTTCCCTAAGAGCTGATATTATACTGGCAGCACAAAATCCAAAGCAACCGGGCTTATGAAATTAAAGCAAGATTGGGGGAAAGGTAAACAAAAACACATGAGATCAAGTGATCACTTCAAAAGAATATGCCAAGCTATGCATGTGTGACATCAGGGGATGGAAGTATTAGAGAGAGGGACACTGAGATCAGCAATAGAATTCAGCATTACATTGCCTACTCCCTCACATGTTTGAAAAGTAAGATCTTCGAAGTACAAAGATAATGAATTTTTATGGTACAAGACTGGTGTAAAAAGGTGGAGAATCAGGTTCTTCACAGATAAAGCTATCTTTCTGGAATGAACCTGGGTGCTACAACACACATTGTCCCCCAGCTAACACAGAGCCTGGGGAGCTGTGATGTTCTTTGACAGCTGTTTCTTCAGTTCAGTTATTGAAGTGCTTCCCTGTTTTCCTGATGAGTCCCTCATTTCTGGTCTTCTTTCAGGACTATATTTTGCACCAGCTACATAGGCCTATGAGTACCTCCTCCCTAACATACACACAGCACCAAAATATCTTCTCAATTGAAGGGAATTACTGATTTCTGACTGTAATAGATATTGTTAGTGATGTGGGTTTCATATGAGTCAGACATTAGTCATACGGAGTGCTTTTGCACTTCTTAAGATACTGGCAACAATTTATTGCAGAGGGAATCAATTGATTTCACATGGCTCCACTGACTCTGAAATGTTGTCAAAGATATGAAAAGCTTACTTTTGGAGTGATAAAGACATTATAACTTGGTGACAAGGGCCTTGCTCCCAGGCTGAGGGTCAGATTGTGGCTGGAATCCTTGCTCTTGTTCAGCTAGAGGAGGATACAAGGACCGCATCGACTCCCACAAGTGAAAGGACTGTTCCTAGCTAGCAGTGTTATAAGTTCAAGGTGAAGAAGAGCCAGGCCCAGGTCAACAACATACTGGTTGGTTTTGGTGGAGAGTACCTGTTACATCCAAACAACATGAGCAGCACTGTGTGAACTTGCCCTGTGGTCCTAACAGATTCAGGATGCATGGTGCATGCCTGAGATACAATGTCTTCTGGACTTCCATCTAGACAGTGCAGACCTGCGCCACCCTTAATGCAACTCAGTGCCTGCCAGGCCCAAGCGAGTCCTGATGGATGCTGCTCTGTACTGTGCGGTGACAGTAATTGCTATAATGTGACCATGACATAAGCTCTGCTTCTAATAAATTTGTTCATCTGTTTAAAAAAAAAAAGTGTGAACCTGCTGAGGAGTACCAAATGCTGCAAGTTCAGCAATTGAGACAAAACTTTCACTCCTGTTAATGAGATGCTGATGCAGGCTGTACTTGGACTAGCAAGAAATAACGTGTATCAGCTTTAGGGCTTTGCATTTCACCTTCCTTGTACGGCTGCCAGACACAATGGGCCCAATTCAAACACTCTACATCAAACATAAAACTTTGGTCTTGGGACCACATTTCTAAAATCTTCAGCATCCACAACTAGGGCCAGATGTTCAAAAGAGGTTAACCCTCAGCATGTCTAGCTGTTTTCAAAGATCTGGCCCCCTGAGGTTGGTGCCTAAAAAGGAGAGGAGTGCTTTTGGAAAATCTGGCCCTTGGTGTGTATTTGACTCCACAGGTACCAATACTGCCAATGAAAGCATAATCCCCAAAACAACAAGAATGGCTTAAAAAAAACATTTTTTTAACTTTTGGTTTGTGAGCCTTAGGGTTCTTATTTTCAAGCTTTTCTCTGTAATCCTGTGGGTTGAACTTCTTTTTTTTTAAATGAAAACTGAAATCGTCATGTAATCACGACTATAGGAACTGGAGTTCTAAGAAAAACACCAAACATAATGAGGCTTGCAATTTAAAAATCACAAGAGTTGGCCACTCTGATGGAGTTAAAGTTGCATGTGAAACCATGTGGCCCTTCCAGACTTTTGAGTGCTTCTCTTACATGGGCATCTTTACAGTAGCCTTTTAAAAATGGAATTAGGTTTTTTTGTTGTTTTTTTAAAAAAACAGGAGGTAAAAAAAACAACAAGCAGCACTGCACACTCCAGGGCTTCTGGCTTACAAAACAAAGAATGTATGCATGCTGGTGCCAATCTTCTGGAACTATTTGGGTTGTTACCACTGGAATGCCTAGTCTCTCACATATTTTAGTAGGCCTATAGGAAGCAGCTTGTCTCCTGAGAACCTATGAAGCCGTGCATCTGGAGAAGGCACTTGGGTCCAGATCCTCAAAGGGACTTAGTCACTGCGATGCTAAGTATTACAACAGCTAACTTTAAGTGTCTAGAAAATCACTGGAACAACACTGGAATCCACAAAGCCTGAGTTAGGTGCCCAGGCTTCCTGTACAATGATTGGGGAGAGATAGGTGCTTGTGAATCAGTTCCACAAAAGCCAGCATGCTAGGCAAGGAGCTGCCTAAGCTAGCCAATGAGAGATGTCAAGGGGATGGATGTGTCCTAAACTTACCCTCCTCACAGAGTTTGGCACCTAAATCCAGGCTACTGGTAGGCACCTATCTCTGCTTGCAAGCCACAGCTTGGAACCCTCTCCTGGAGTGAGGTAGTTTAGGCACTTAAGTCGCTTCTTGTAAGAATGAGTTTTGCACCTGCCTCATTCCACCCAGAATTGAGAGGGGGAAGTGGTAGTACCAGATCTCAAATAGAAGTTGTCAATGGAGAATCATCATTGAATGGGAGTGTTTCTAGTAAGTCCCCTCAGAGATTAGTTCTCAATCTGATGCTGTTCAATATTTTGGAAGAAAATAATCTGTAAGAAAATATAAAATCACTGCCAATGAAATCTGTAAAAGGACCCAAAGATTGTCAGAATGGTGAAGTTATACAGAATGATCTAGATTGCTTGGTAAGCTGGGCCCATTCAGAATAGGGGACTGTATCCGGGAAAGCAGTGGCTCCAAAATAGATATAGATCATTGCGGAGAAGCAACAGAACATGAACTGCCCATGCAAAGCTGTTGCAAAAGGGATCATGTGATCCTTGGATTTATAATCAGGGGAGCAGTGAGTAAGAGTCAGGAGGTGATTTTACCTCTGTCTATGCTACTGGTGAGCCCGATACTGGAATTCTGTGTTCAGTTCCGGTGTCCACATTTTAAAGAGCAAATTGGAAAATTGGAGTGGGCGCAGAGAAGACACACAAAAGTGAGTCAAAGGCAGGATCAGATGCCATACAGTGAAATACTCAGAGTTCAAACTGTTCAGCTTATAAAAAACAAGATAAAGATGTGACTTTATTATAGGATACAAGTACCTTCCTGGAGAGGAAATACTGGGTACTAAACAGCTCTTTAATCTAGAGGGAAAAGGTATAACAAGAACCAATGGATAGAAATTAGAGACAGATAAAGAAGGCACTTTTTTTTTTTTTTAAACAGCGAAGGAAATTAAACATTGGAACAATCTACCAAGGGAAATGGTGATTATCCACCTCTTGGTGTCTTCAAATAGAGACTTGATACCTTTTTAGAAGATACACCTTAGAAAACACAAATTATTGGGCTCAATACAGTAGTAATTAGATGAAAATTGACAGCCTGTATTATGCAGCAGGTCAGACAAGATATCTAATGGTCCCATCTGTCCTTAAAAATAAAGTCTACAAAGTACAGGCCCAGTGAGTACTGTGCAGTGCCTTGAAGGGTAGGAAATTTGAACTTTTCATAAACTTTCCAAAACATTATAAAATATGGTGATTTCAGCCAGAAACCAAAGAACCAGCTGAATTTTGTTCAAAACCCAAACCTGAATCTTAAGGGAAGCAAATCCCGTATGAACTGTGTAGGTAGGTGAGCTTACCCCATCCCATCATCCAGACAAACATATCTCAGTTTCCCATCTGCCAGTAGTGAGGTTTGTCCCTCTGGCTAAACAAATGAAAGTTGCCCCCTATTCATAGGGCAATGAAAAGCCAACAAAAAATTATGCACAAATAGCTCCTCTGCCCTTTTCCCAGGCTCAACTCTTTGGAGAGCCTTACTGAAGGGATCCTTCCCAGTACGCACCTCCTTCTGTGCTTCTAGCAACTGATCTCCTACATAGAGCCCACTCATTCCTCTCAGTTGTCTCCACCACTCGAGGGCCTTTGCAATCAATACAAACAGCTATAGGCCTTTCTAGGGAAAGTGGGTTAATTCTTTCCTTGTCAGCCCAGGAATGGGGTGTGCACACCCTATCACACACCTCCTCCTTCAGAGCATGGATGTCAATACACATGGTGAAAGTCTAGCTCCCTGCCAGCCCAGGGACACCCCATCAGATGCTGGGAAAAGAAAAATAGTTTGCACACCACCAGCACCCACAAACCAAAGCCACCCAGATTTGCACAGGTCTGCTCCCATGGCATAAACTGCAGAATTGAATTGTATTGAATCTGGCCTTTAGACAGTGACTGTTAAAGGTCATCAGATTTATATGGCTGGTAGGTTGGGTTTTTTTGGTAACCTCCCAAAAGGAAGATAACTGCAATCAACATAAAATGAAAACCACAATAAAATACAGTAAAATGAGGAAGATGGAAGAAGGAGCAACAAGCTGAGTGAAAAGGTTATTTTTTTAATCATGCTGTACTATCTTGTAGCCACTTATTTAAAAAAAAACCGCATCAGTATCCTATAGTCTCGTAGGAGGGTAACACATGAGACTCTGCCTCTTCTTTTATTAGCTTTCCTATCACATTGTACCCATTTTGTGCTTCTTTTTAGGGTCCCAAGAGACACCAAGGTGATACCGGCAAAAGGACCACATTGGTGTAGCAGCTTGCAGTTAGCAATGTTTTAACTAAAGGGTCAGATATTCCTGTTTCAAAAATGACTTTGAAATGCAATCTTCGCTCCTTAGACTGCAAGGTGAAGAGCGTCTGCACTAGATCTGCAAGCTGCTTTCCTAGGGTTGCAATTCAAGAAAGCACTGAAGCATGTGCTTAAGTCCATCCTTCTTAAGCAAAATATTCAAGTTGTGGCAAATTGCCGGTATTGTTCTGCTGGGTCTCGTGCTTTCTCTTCTCTGGGGTAGGTTCAGGGCGATATTGCTTGCCTCTGAACCAGTTCTTAATCATTCCCCTAGTGTCCTTGGAGGAGGGGAGTGGAGAGGGAGGGACCTGGGCCCGCCCTCTACTCCAGGTCCCAACCCAGGGGCCCTGGGGTTGTGGTGAA
>NC_133773.1:22524075-22530695 GCF_003597395.2 Chelonoidis abingdonii
TCTCGTCATAGATAGAGGGTCATCTGACCAACCCAAGTCCTGAGTCCCGGTGTACCCCCGCATATACCGTCCAATATTAGTACCTCCACTTTCCTCAGATCTATGGGCTTCAGGGCGCAGCCATTCGCGTCAGGTGGATCAGTTCAACAACTGCGTTCGGGGTGTCTTGTCCTCCAATATATCGCCATTCAGGAACCTTGAGCTCGTAGGCCGTCTGCACTACCGAACCTTGGCCAGCGATCTCTGCTTAGCTGGAAATTGCTGCAGCTTCTGCAGACTATCGCTAAGACCTTCTGGCTTCCCCACATCGGAATGGGGCAAGGCTTACCAGACCATTGTTCTCGGGCCAGGCCTCTCCGCAGGGCGGTTCTCTCAAAAGCGCAGGAGGTATGCTTCCACAATCCCAATCCTCCCTGGTCATTTTTTGTAATAGGCAGCCCGTATGGTCCGGCGTCCCTTCCCGTAGTGTGATTCGGTTCAAGGGTCTTCATCTGCTATTAGGTCTCTCAGCAGGGCTGCGGTCCCTGAGCAGCCTGACCAGCGAGCAGTGAGTTGTCTCTTGCTGCAATCTAGTCGCCTCTTGTGGGCGGTTGCCTGGAGCTTCCCTGGAGCCTCCGCTGGCCGCGGATGGTGTAAAGGGCCTTGACACAGTCGTCCATCTTAAGGGTGGGAGGCGTTATGCTCCCCCTGCGGAGCTATGTCCCAGCGCGCGATCCACCCCTGACACACGTGTGCAAAGTTGCGGTATTGTTCTGCTGGGTCTCGCGGCTTGTCTCTTTCTGGAGTAGGTTAGAGGCGATATTGCTTGCCTCTGAACCAGTTCTTATCATTCCCTAGTGTCCTTGGAGGAGGGGAGTGGAGAGGGAGGGACCTGGGCCCCCTCTACTCCGTTCCCACCCAGGGGCCCTGGGGTTGTTGGTGAACCACTTACTGCGGTTTCTTCCCTGGGTTACTTCCCTCTCATACCCGTCAGCTTGTGAAGGGCTTCTCGCCTCCTTCGTATACAAGCCTGTGCCCCTTACCTAGGGTTTCTGTTGGGCTTCCCAATCCACGCACACACTCCTCCACCACCTTCTATTTCATCTTGGACAAAAAAGCTTTCTTTTTCTTTTTTTTTTTTCTTTTCATTTTTTGGGGGCCCCAAAAATTCTTTTTTGCCCAACTTTTCCTTTGGCCCTTTTTTTTTTCCCCGCACTCTGCTCCAATCCAACCTTTCTCCTTCAACTACCACCCCCTGTCTGACTGAAGCAGGGGTTTATATCCCATGACTGGAGTCAGGTGCTCTAACTGGAGTCAGGTGCTCTAACTGGAGTCAGGTGCTCTAGTTAATCTAAAGCAAACCTTCCTCCCTTGGCAGGGAATAAGGCCCCCTGCTAACACTCTCATGCTGCCTTCTGGCCATGCTGTATCACAAAGTGTGTGCTTAAGTGCCTTCCCTGTTCAGAGCTGCTTTTCTGAAACTGGACCTACAAGGATGAAAAATTCTCATTTGTACAGATTTCTAGAGCATAAAAAATAAAATAAAATCAGAAATGGAGGAGATGGGAGCGAAATCAGTGCAGGAATCATCCTAAATACACGTTTATTTCTGGTTTGGGAAAAGTATGGCAACATATGTGCACTGAGCGGCTTGTATTGTAGTTTAATCATACATTAAATGGTATTATTACCATGAAAACATCGATATCATTAAAAATATAATACATTTATAACATTGTCTAACAATATCTAATGAAGAGGCATACTGTAGTGTAGACTGAGACAAACTCCTATGGCTGGAGCATTTCTCTGGAGAGAATACACTTATTCAAGGCCTCCCCACCATCCTAAGGGATGGTGTAGCATGCACACTCCCCCTGCATCCTAGAGAGCTCTCTAAGTCATTGGGTATTGAAGCTCCCTGAGAGACAGTGTAGCTGCACATTATCCCTTATTTGGGGCCAACGGCGGCTCCAGGCCCCAGCATGCCAAGCGCATGCTTGGGGCGGCAAGCCGCGGGGGGCGCTCTGCCGGCGCCGCGAGGGCGGCAGGCAAGCTGCCTTCGGCGGCTTGCCTGCGGAGGGTCCGCTGGTTCTGTACCTTCGGAGGACCCCCCTGCAGGCAAGCCGCCGAAGCAGCCTGCCTGCCATGCCTGGGGCGGCAAAATGCCTAGAGCCGCCCCTGTTTGGGGCTGTTCATAAGTCTTTAGGGTTTTCTCCTTCCAGTCATCAAGATCCAGCTTCTCTGGGTTAGTCAATACCTTGAACTCCATCTTCTTTCTCTCAAGCTGTAATTCTGGTCCTTTGCCCTTTTGGGGCTGGACATTTTGTTCCCCCTTGGCAAGTAGAATCTGGATCTCCCTGGTGTCAGCTTCAATTCTCACGGTCACACAGCATCTCTACAACGTAAGTTTTCCTTCACCCATTTTGTCAACCTGTCTTAACCTAACCAACACAGACTTAAACTGGTCCCCACCCCCGAGTCAGGCCATGGATCTCAGAAAGTCTAGACTCCGTTTTGAGATCATTGTACTAATACCCTCTCCTCCCCTCCCCCGATCCTGCTCAACTAATTCAAACAAGCTTTTCAAAGTTTGTTGAAGATATCACTTTAAATTCAAAACCAAGCAAGATTCAAGAGCTTCCTTCACCTGTATATTCCCAATGCTTAGCTTTCTCTTTTCTGCATTAGGAGCCTGATCCAATGCCCTCTCACACCCTAACTAAATCACATTAAGTTTTTTGTTAATGTGTCTGCATACCGTAAACATCCTGAGAAATCTCAGTGCACAGCAACCTAAAACCTTTGGGTAAGGATACTTATCAATGAAAGTAGATCATCTTGGGGCCCTGATCCCGCAAACACTTACACACACATTTACACCTTACACACTCAGAGATCACTTCTGAAATAAATGGGTTTACTGAGGCATAAAGTTAAGCAGAAGCACAAGTCTTTGCAGAATCAGGACCACGGTTTGCTTTTGTTTTTATTAGGGGAGGGACTGTTCAGAATTGCATTTATTTTATTTTCTGCATTTTCCAATGTGATATACTGACATTTAACAAATTATTTTTTATAACACTGATTATTTTTCTCCCACTGGTCTATGAAGGAAAAAAAAGTGTTTTGATCATTTTTAATACATTCCTTTTTCTTTGTTTTTTCCTGTCTGTGGAGTATTTTGTCCTAACACACACACACACAGACACACACACAGACACACTTCAAGAACTATTGAGTTGACTGAGCTATTTTATGAATTCTGTGCATTGTTGTAACGTGGCTGCAGGCCTGAGCTTTTTTGTTTTTTTAAATGTAGCAACTTTATTTTGGGGGGCGGGGGGCATTTTCATTAACAATTTCTATGCATTGAGATTTCCCAGGGTGTCTGGCATATGGAAACACATTTATCCACAGCAGGAAACAGAGAAGTAGAAGTAACTGAAATATTAAAACATTTATTTGATATGTCAAATAAAAATTAACTCACCGGCTTCTGAAGTTGTTGGTTAAATTATATTGGTGAAAGAAATATGGACCCCAAAATCTCCTTTTTATTTAATATATTAAAAAAATACCCCTTGCCCGCCCCCAACTTGGCACTGAAGATTTTTAACCTATAATTCTTCTCCCTCTTTCTGACATCTCAATCACATATATAAAATTATGTTTTGCAATGGAGTTAAGTCTACAGCACAGCAGGTTTGCATTGCCTGAGCATTAGGAATTTGATTAAGCCTTTATACTTTATCTACAACATATAATGCAAATTCAGTTGCCTAGAACTTAGAACCTAATATGTGAGTAAGAAATACCAGGTGCCAGGATTTTCAAAAGTGAAACTTGTGATTTTGGGTGCCTAATTTTTTGGGCTATCCAATTTAAGACATCTTTAAAGGAGCCTGTTTTTCAGAAGGTGGCTGTTCAGCATTTTCTGAAAATCAGGCCCCCTTTAAGGAGTGTCAAGCTAGGCAAACAATAACTGAACTCTCCAGAATCACTAGTGACTTTTGAAAATCTTGGCCAATCTTTTAAATCATGTCCAGTTACTTAATGACTATTTTTAGAAACCCAAGGAAAGATGACAGATCATGAGGAGACCTGTTACTTTATCTCAGGCCTCTGCAGTGGTAAGATATCAAAGTACAAACTCTACTGGGAAAATAGACATCTGAGACATGTGATGGTCTACTGCACTGACTCACTCTAAATGAGACCCAACAGCCTGAGCAACAAATCTGGTATCCAACATGGTAAGTCAGAAACGCTTCCCAAAACATGTTAAGAATGCTCTTCAAATTAACTGTGAGCCCACAATTTGCAATATCACCATGAATAAAATAAGTCTCTATTGATTGGAGTTGTAAAGGCTCAAACATGTAAGGCTAATTGTGATATCCAAAATATAGGATTGGGGCCTATGGGCCTGGTACAATGACTCTCATAGACTTCAGTGGGCTTTTCATTTTTCATGGAGTGGACAGTCTCATCACACCTTATCTGCATCACACATAAAGCTGGCACTACCAAAATTCACAACTAGCGTGCCAGTAAGTACTGGATGAAAAGTGTTAGTGAAAAGTGTTGGCAAGTAGCTCTGATATTGGAAAGTTCTGCAGTGTCAAACATGTGAGCAGAGGTTATAGGAGCCAGGAGTTTCAAGGAAATCAGAAGGGGTGCACTATTTACCCCTTAATTGGTACATAGGCCTTGAGTTATCACTGTGTACTAGGGTGAATTTCATGCTCAGTGAGAAGCCCAGCAACAGAGGAAGTGCCTCGACTAGTGGAGGGAGCCTGATGAGAGATTTGCCAAGAATAAGAGACCTGTAGAAGTAGCCAGATTCATGGAAAGAACAAACCGACTCTCTGCAAAGGACAAAGAATCAGTGTCTTTTAAGTTACAGTTCTGTCTCTGATATTGACTTCCTCTGAGGCCTTGGGCAAGTCACCTGCTCTGAAGACTTTACAAAATGCTATCAGATCAACACACAGAAGGCCTTATAATTGCTAAATATTAAAAACCCATTTTCCATCAACTTTTTGGGTAATTTTTCCCTGGCACTTTTGTTTCTGCAGCATTGCACAGGAGTTTCAAATATAGTACTGTGGATTGGATTTTGGTCTTTCCTGTAAAGAAAATGCTGCTACATGTTTTAAATATCCCACTCAGCAGTGGCCGTGTTTATCCATGTAAAGCAATTCCTGTGGCATGAGGCAAAGCTAAGCTGGCACCAGTGCTATCTTTTGCTCTAAGGATCTGATACTGGAAATGATGGCATTAAAAACAAACATAACAGATGTTAAAGAAAATGTATAGGAATCAAGACAACACATCGTTAGGAATCCTGCTGCGTACAATGAACGTGAAAGGAATAAACTGACAAAAGCTATTGTTACTAATCCAACTTCTATGCTGTAATGAAAGGAAATGTCTTGCTAATAGCAGGTGTGTCATTGCATTTGATTGCGCAGTTCCTTATTACTTTCTGCTGGGAAATATTTATGCAAACTGAATGGGAATACAAGAGAACTCTGGCTATTTATAAACAAACAAAAAGGAAGAGGAACTGAAAACTAAAAGATGGACTTTTGCAACACATCCCCAGTATTCTAGCCATACCGCCGGGTGTGTAGTCCTTGCACTCTATTTTCAGTTATTTTCTAAGGTTGTTATTAAGTGCCAACAATGCTTATTGTGTGCTTCACAGATATACAAATAATGTGTGAAGCAACATATTGGTGCACTGTTTTCAGTGAATCACTTTAACAGAAAGAGACCACAAGGCACAAATCACAGGGGGGTTAATCCTTATCCCGCATTAATTAAAACTCCACAGATTTTAATCACTCCTGGTTTACACTGGCGTAAGTGAGATCAGAATTAAGACCCATCCATTAGAAATAAGCCCACTGATGTTCCAGCATTTGATATCGTTTTTATTACTTACTCTGTGTATTATGGTAACACACAGAGGCCCCAGCTGAAAATGGAATCCCATTATGCACTGCACATACATATAGTGAGAGAAAGCCTCTGTCCCAAAGATCTTAAAATCTATATATGTGCAGACAGAAAGGTAGTATATTGATACTCCTCATTCTACAAATTGGGAACCAGGCCATATAAAGATTAAATGACTTGCTCAGGGCCACACAAGAAGCTTGTGGTAAAGTCAGGAATTGAACCCAGATCTGCCAAGTCAGTCAACTGCCTTAACCCTAAGACCATGGTTTCTACTACTGGAGGAGTGACTCTCTCTGGTTGTGGCTGCAGCTGCCGTGTTAGAAGGGACAGTCTTTTCCTTCTGTGTTTGTACAATGCCTAGCACAACAGAGGTCTTTGTCCATGACCAGGTCTCCTAAGTGCTACTGCAATACAAATAACGATAGTAATGTTGTCTGCAAATTAATAAACAGTAATAAGTCATCAGGACCAGATGGTATTCACCAAAGAGTTCTGAAGGAAATCAAATGTGAAATTGCAGAACTACTAACTGTGGCATGTAACCTATCACTTACATCAGCCTCTGTACCAGAAGACTGGAGGGTAGCTAAATGTAAAATCTGTTTTTTAAAAAAGGCTTCACAGGTGATCCTAGCAGTTTACAGTCCAGTAAGCCTAACTTCAGTTCCAGG
>NC_133773.1:22531993-22540194 GCF_003597395.2 Chelonoidis abingdonii
CCTAGGGGTCAGCTACAAAGCGGAACCACTGCAGGACCAGGAGCTTCCTGTCCAAGGGCTGATACCCAGGAGCCCTGAGTGACCTGCGACTGCTTCAGTCTGATTCCTGCGCAGACTGGAGGCTCCAGCTGCTGCAGAGCGACGTGGTGAGGGGAGCGAGTCACATTATTTTTAGGGCCTCCTGAAGTGATACAGTATGAGCAGGAGGTGCACAGTGCAGACAAGCTTTCCCTCCCTGCTGGTGCCCCTCACTGCACCCCCCGCTAGACCACCCCTGGCCCCCCCAGCTCTGCCGGTGCCCCTCACTCCCGACCTGCAGCCCCTGCCAGCCCAGCCCTGCTCCCCTCCCAGCTCTGCCGGTGCCCCTCACTCCCGACCTGCAGCCCCTGCCAGCCCAGCCCTGGCCCTCACAGCCCTGCCGGTGCCCCTGACTCCCAACCTGCAGCCCTTGCTAGCCCAGCCCCTCGCAGCTGCCCCCACAAAACTGTTGGTCCAATACAGTGCTGTCAAAAGCAGGGGACCAGCACACACAGATGCCTGCTTTTGCCTTCCCACTGTTGGAAAATTTGCCAGATTGAGCCAACTTTGCGGTTTTGGTCCAGCCCGCGAAAACACGATTCGGTGGCGCAGCAGCATGAAGGGTCCTGACCCAGTGCTGCCATGCGATCGCCCAGCCCCCGGGAGTCACGTCACCTGAACAAAAAGCCAGGAACGCCCCAGCACCCCACTGCGGGAGCGTCAAAAGCGAACGCAGGCAGCGGTTATACCCCAGCACAAATCTGCTCACACAGGGAGCCAGCAGAGATGATGTGTCAGTACCCAGAAAGGGGGGTGAGGGTGCAGTGTGCGCGCAGTGTGTGCGCGTGCACCACAAAGCGCCCTTTTCATTTCCTTGGCACGGTTAATCCACTACCCACAGTGTGTGAAAATCAAGCACCGGGCAGATTCGTTACCAACACGGGAAGCCCCTTTGGGATACAATTTTGTAATTTGCTGAACACACGGAGGAAGCCAGGGTTGTGCAAAGACATTTGCAATGAAAACCACAGAGCAGCAGGGGTTTCACGCTGGATTTCCAGTTAGTCTAGTCGAGCCGTTTCAGCTTTCCCATAAAAAAAATAGGAAGAAGGTTTTCAAGAAGGCTGAAGTTTTAAAACGTCGTGATAAAAAAACCCACCACCACACGTTTGGAGGTAAAAACTCCCACTCTTTCGTCAGCTTCTTTTGTAAAAGGCAGTTCTGGAGCTGAAGGGCAGATCAGGAGGCAAATTCAATTGTCCTTCTGGCAACAAGCGTGCAGGAGAATCTTCCTCTTTGGATGAGCTCCGAGGGTCTCGGGTATCAGGAAACACCAGAGCAGAACAGAAATCAGTTCAACTAAACACAGCACTGGCCACAGTAACAGGGCTACTTACATTTATTCTCTATAAACTGATGCAGGAGACAGGACTTCCCGGTACCAGCACTTCCTATCACCAGGAACTTGAAGAGGAAATCTGAAGAACAAAATAAGCACAGATGTAACACTGGAGCATGGGCTGTGGGGAAGGGGCAGCACGTTCTGTTTAAGGGGGCTGGGGAGGTTGACGAAAAGCAGAGCACCTTCTTAACTAGTCTTTAGAAACACGCACGGAGAAACATTACGCGCAGTGCTCTCCTGCTTCAAACTCCCCGGTGACCTCATTTCCCCACACCTCACTACAAGGGATAGTGACGCTTCCTTTGGCCCCGTGTCTCGTTAGACAAAGCGCGCTGAGGTGGGGACAGTCTCATCCTAGGTGTACGTACAGCGCCCAGCGCAACGGGGACCTGACTCAGCTTGGCGTCTTTTGGCACCGCTGTTAATTTAGCATTATTTACACCCCACTGGGCGTTAGGCCAGCTCCCTTCTACTCGCACCAGGGCACGGATACCGATCGGCATGCCGCGGCCATCACCAACAGCCAGGTGTGCACACGAGGAGCAGAGACACAACGCTGCTCAGCCCAGAGAGAGGCCTCCAGGCATTAGGGGCTTGAGCCTCCCAGGTATTAAGCTAGGCCCCAGTCCCACTGCAGTCCAGAGCGTGTGAGGTCACAGGTTCAAAACCCCTACAAGTCTTACTGGCAGGAGATGAGGTTATTACCGAATTAGAAGGCGTTCACAGGAGGCCAGTCAGAACCATCAACGGCCTGGACCAACAGTCCTGTGAAGACAGTGGGACTGGTTACCTCAGAAAGGAGACGAGCATGGGGTGGGGGGTGTTTGATAAAATGGTCAGTCTAGAGAAGGGAGACCGGGAGCTTCCGTTCACCTTGGCTGGTCACTCACGCACAACGGGACCCCAATGTGATTCAATGGTGGGAAATGCACAGCTGGCCAAAGGACAGACTTTTCCCACACACCATGGTTAGACTGTGGAATTCCCTACCACATGAAGTTGTTGAGACCAAGAACTAAGGAAGATCCAAGAAGAACCAGAGTCATTATAGTTAATGAACAGTTTTAGAAGGGTCATTAACCCTCCTCCTACTCAGGGCTTAAGCAAGTGAACTATTAGAAACCAGCATGAGACATAACGCGGGGGCAGATTATCCCATGGCTGCCGCTGTCCTTGAAACTTCTAGCACCAACCACTGTCAGAGCCAGAACACAGGCTGAGACAGGCCTCGGGGCTCCTCCATAAGCACCTGCTTCGGCCAGCTGGAGCCAGGCTGCCCAGCACCATGAGGTGGATCCCTGGCATGGCAGCACAGGCAGGGGAATCCAGGCCCTCGGCCTTTCCCCAGGGCTAAACGCAGTGTGCAGAGACCTTAGGGGCAGTTCTTGCCACGGTCAGAAGGGAAGGCCAGAAACAAAACACGAGTTCGAATGAGATCAACGGATTTCCCAGAGCACTCCGCGCCATCTGCCCTCCCGCGGGTGGGCACCGGACAGAACCGTACCATATTACCCCCACTCCCGAGAGCCTCCCATTACAACAGCGTCCAGGGAGATCTCTTGGGCTGAAGTCCCACACACTCCCGCCAGCCACCAGCCAGAGCCAGTTCCTTCCGGCTGCAGTGCGAAGCGCGATCTCTGGCTCAGATTCTAACTGTCCCCGGTGGCACGACGGTAAAGCCTAGAGACCCCCCTCTGCAGGGTGCCCCCCACACAGAGAAAGGCCTTACCTCCATGCAAAAGCCGTGCCACTTTACCTATGCCAGTCTGATGGGGGAACAACCCAATCCTAGTGTGGGCCCAGTCACCCCGCGGGACATGCTCCACGTGGGAAGGGGAACGAGCTGCCCCGGTAGATGCTAGGTCCGGGCCAGCTGGCACGGCCCACGCGGACAGTCAAGCTGCTCTGGCTATTTCGACCATGCTAGCCAGACTGAAGGGAGAACTGGCACCACTATCCAAGTAGTGATCCCCAGAGCCATACTCAAGCTCACGCTGCCGGTCGGCCCGTCAGCCTGGGTAACCCACTTCCGAGAGGCGGTAGCGAGGTCGACAGAAATTCTACACGGGGGTCAGGTCAACTTAACTGTCTCTCAGGAGGTGGAGTTTTCACACGATGCCGACGTACGCACCCAGCGTAGACCAGCCCGCAGACTCCCATGGGCGGAAGCTGTTTTTAAGTCTCACTGGTGCTTCGCTTATGAATCTAAAGTCTTTTTCATTTACCAGAGGCACATTTGGAAGAATTTGCAAGCAAGAGTCATTGCGTCGAAGCCCACATCAATGCTACTCGACTGGTGGGTCACAACCGAAGGCAGCCGGGGGGCATAAGGCACAATTCTGGTCCAATCTAAAGCCACAAACCCCTCTCTCCGCCCGTCCCCACACACCTTTCCACTTCCAGAGCAAGCCTTCGCCCTCAGGATTACAGAGACTTATTCTCATCAGTGGATTTTTGGCATCAGATGAGGGGTTGCCATGTGGAGCAGGCTCCATACAATACATGGAGCATTCCCTGCTCCCGCGCCAAATTACCACCTGACCAGGTATTCACACCGTTTGGATCTGGAGACAGCAATTCTACTCCTCACCTGGGTACCCGCACCATTAAAAACACATGGGTGGGGGGAGGCGTCAGTACATATATGGCCCCACGACTGTGGTACCCGAGCACGTCGATCTATACCACTCGCCCATTGGCAGGAAAGCATTTTACAGATGAGGAAACTGAGGCAGGGGCTCACTCTGTGTCTCTCCCTCCGGTCACCGTTCCCAAGTCAGGCTGTTTGTTTACACTCAGCTCAGCAGGCGGTTTCGTGCCCCATTCCCTCTCTGCCATAGGAGCACTGGGCACGGCTACGTCAGCTCTGACCAGCCTCCCACCAAGCCCATCGCCTGTGTCCACAAAGGCCCAGCTCCCAACGCCCAGAGGAAGGTGCGAGAAACCTCGCAGGGAACAACGATGGAATAACGTACGGGGGGCGGGGGTGCTCCTTGAAACACCCTGATTTACAATCCTCTCGTAGAACAGCTTCCTACCAGTGACCCTGCGGATGCTGTCGAGTGCACTGGACCCCACTTGTGGGGCAGGAGACAGTGGTGTTAGGCACCCTAACACGTAGGCCAGGAGACAACAGGCAGGTACAGCCAGGGGAGGTACCAGGAACTAACAGGTCATGATGAGCCATGGGCTCAGCTACCGTTCCCAGATAAACGTCTGGTCTTCGGCAGAACCTCGCGGTGTTTGAGTCACAAACGCCCTCACGATGAAAGCGTGAATCATTGAATAGCGGTCTCTTCCTCTTTGGGTTATTCCCTCTCCTACCCTTCAGAAAAGAACTTGTGAAGGGCTCTTGCACCCTTCTACACAAGCACTGGTGCCCCTTACCTAGGGTTTCTTTGACTCACAATCCCACGCAGCATCCCTCCAAACGTTCTATTTCTCTTTATCCAATCTTCTCTTCTCCCACACTCTGCAACCTGCACTTCTCTCCATCAAACCTTTCCTCTTCAACTCCAACACATGTCTGACTGAAGCGGGTTTTAATCACAAGACTGCAGTCAGCGGTTGCTCCAATTGGAGTCAGGGCTGCCTAAATGACTACAGGTTGTTATCTAGTTATCTAAAGGCAACCCGTTCCTCCGCTTGGCAGAGGATATAGTCCCCGCTCGCATGAACCACAGCCTGCTGCCCTCTGGCCAATGACTGCTATCTCCTATCCACCCGCCCCCCGGCTCAACCCGCAGGTTGGGCTATCGGAGCATGGAGCAGTGTCGGCCGTGCGCAGAGCCATCGAGCAGTTGTCGTCGCCCTCTGGCGGCACCCGAAAGGAAGACTGCTAGAGAGCCACCTCATCACTTCTGGCGTTCCTTTCCTTTTCCTATGCATCACTCGGAGTGGGGCGTAGATCTCCAGTCACAAGGGTACCGCCGGCCACGCAGACCGTAGGTTCAGCGTCGCATCTTCAGATCCCAGCAGGTGTTGCCAGACATATCCTTTTCACAGCTGTACTTTTGTTCCCTTGGGGAGAGCTTCGGCTGAGGTACAGATGGGGTGCTCCTCCTCCCTACATCTGGATAAGGACGGGCATCGTTCCCACCTCCGAGCTTCCGTTCTGCAGAGTGAACTCCTTCTCGAAGTCCGGCGGCATGAGTATCGGATGGCGGCAAAGGGCTGTCCGCTAAATCTAGCATTTTCTTCCGCCGCATCCTCCACTTCACCTATCTCGGGGCCCTGACGTTTTAACAATCGTCGAATGCCCCGCCTTTTGTGCAGAGATGTAGGAGATGAATCTCATAGATCCTAACTATCGAAAGAATTGCTCTGACCTTGCTTTTGCCGTATTTGCGAGGCCCAACCGTGTATTGCCTCCACCTTCTGTTTTGTCTTCCATTGGCGGCGTCTCTTTACGCAAACCTCTTCCCTATCGCATCATGGCCGAGGTCCTTTGGCTTTCATGCTAGTTCCTATCCACGCTCAGAGGCACTTTAGCCGCGTGGTGACCCGCCCCTTTCGCCAACGTTGGCTCCAAGCACTGCTATCTTTGCTAGGTGTTGTCTCCCATCGGGATGTATTAACTATGTCGTCATAGATAGGCGGCGGCAATTGGGCATGGGCGCCTTCCCTCCCTACCTTCTCTCCGTCGTAATAACTTCATCCTAATCTCTCCTGGACTGTCTGCAGGTGCCCCATGGAGTCGAACATGCTGCATGAGGACAGTGTATTGTTCACCGGCCACTCGGCTCTCCCGGCGCTGAGAAGGCAGTCTTTTCCCTTGCATACCTTCGACCAGCGGGACATTGCACTCATCTTTCTGGTCAGACTCCCTAGTTGGGCTGGTAGGTATTTGGCCTATGCCTAAGCCTGCATATGCCGTCTCGTGCCCTGCTCAATGTGCCTCTCTGCATGGTCTCGGCAAGCTGGAGGTGTCGCGCAGCCTGTGAGGTGTCATGGTATTGGTCCGAAGTTGGTTCAGGCGTAGGCATATTCTTTTGTGGCAATTTCCCGGCGAAAGTGCGTGACATCTTGAAGCCGTGCGGAGAACCACGCCGACAGCCTCCCAGAAACGCCACCGGTAAAGCGCGGCTCCGCCTTGTCAGAGCTCTTGGCCAGTGCTTGGCGAGCCTAGTAGCGCGTAACGGGAAACCTGGTAAGCAGCTCGGCTTGTCACTGGAAATCTTCTCAGTGCATGCGTGTTTTGTCTCTCACTCACTGGACGTTTCGCGTATCCCAAGACTCACTGCTAAAATTCATGTTTGGTCCTCTCTGCACAGTCCACATCTCTTCCTCGAACTTTCTCATAGTGGAAACGCGGTAATTTTTTTCCCATTGTTACTGACTCACCGTGGGTTTATTCTGCATTCAGCTTTATCGTCCTATTATCATCCCGTCTTTCTTATACTCTAGAGCAGGTTGTGTCAACTTCACCGCGTCGACATACTCTTGATACTCTCGCTCCTGTTTTACTCTCTGCTATTCCTTTGTTCCTGACATCGCTTTGCTCATTCTGGGTTTCGGTCAGCGAAAATGTATCTGCTCATTTAGCGCATTTGACCACGGTTGGTATCATAGTTCGCCACTTGGATACTATCGTGCTAGGTGCTTGATTGCTGCGGGTTGCATTGCTCTCTTAAGGAATGACTTTATATTGTATCGAACTAGACTGGTGCATGTTTGCAGGAGACAGTTTTTACTTGCTCTGTGTTAATGGTTTATCCAGGTTTTATTATATGTTCCTCTCAGAACTGAGTGTTGTCTGGATCGATGTGGTGGTGCGTACTGGTGTCATATAGCAACTCTAGCAAGTTCTCTGTTAATTTTTGGAAAACTTTCGTATGTTACACGCTTTGTCACCTCTGACTCTACATTGCCGCTGTCCTGTGTTCCTGTTTTTGTTCATAACCCCAGCACTATCTTTTTTGTCACTTCTCGGGCTCGCTCACTGTTCCGGTGTTTCTCCAGCTACTATGTACTTCTGTCTGTGGAGTGTTTTGGCCCACGCCACCTGGCTAAGTGAGTTTGCTTTGTCTCTTGCTGCGCTTTCCAGACTGATCATAAATACTATCCTATCTCACTCTTTCCCTCGCTTTATCCGGTCGTGATACCTTTCCTATCTGATTATGTCTCTCGCTCACATGCCACCGATTCCTCATCGGGTGGTTTGTTACTTGTCGGTTCTCGCCGCTGCCATTCCATCTATCTCGAATCGTGCTTGTATTCTCTTTAGATGTGTTACCCCGGTGACTTTGCAGTGCAGTTTATTGCTCTCAGATTTTTATTGCCGTTGCCTCCATCTACTATCTCAAGCCATTACTGTTAATAGTCCATAAAACAGGCCATGTTTATAGGACATTCCCCTTTTAAAATTAGTGGTATTTTCTGTCAATCGACTTCTCACACCACTTATTTCTCTCACATTGTGAACTTGAGAGTTTCTATTTATTCTCCTCGTTTGTGCTTGATGTGTTCTGATTTCTTCGCCCAGACTCTCCTAATTGACCTCTCACTTTACTTATGCTATCTTATTAGGTTAATGTCCGGCTACCCATCTAGTTTCAGATTAATTCTTTGAGTGCTCACATTATTGAAATTAGATATCGTCTACTCTTTTTGCCTCCGCTTCAAGGACTTATTCTTTCTCCTTACTGTGATAGAATGATATCATTCTGCAAATAGCATGCACCAAAGTGGCGTCGAAGTATAAGGTTCGAAGGGAGAAGAAACCGTGGGTACGCCTGGGAAACTTCCCGTTCTAGCGAAATTAGATATTGGTTAAATAGAG
>NC_133773.1:22552189-22578909 GCF_003597395.2 Chelonoidis abingdonii
GATAAGTGGGATCGGTTATGCGGCGAAGAAGCAGCTTTGCAGATTGCTACGTGATGCTGTAGGGCTGTTTGCCGTCCGGTATCGCGGTAGCTGTGCATGCCCCGGACCGTCGAGACTGACGGAAGGGGGTGTTTAGTTGTTGGTGTGTAGGTGGTATGATGTCTTCGTCGGTTTTGTTATCTGTTAATTTTCTAGTTCGCGTCCGCTTTGAGGGAAAATGCGGTCAAGCCTGCAAGACGGATGCCTCGCAGGTGGACTTACCGATGCGAGCGTCCTTCTCCCGAATGGTAGGGGAATGGAGGAAGCCCCCATCTTAGTACTCAGCCGGTAAGCTTCCCCAGGGAACAAAACGTATAACACGGGTAGACAGGATGTCTGGCGATAAAATGGGGTCTATGGAAGCTTCTCGCGCTACTAATCTCCTGGCGCGCGGTTTAACCCCTTGTGACTGAATTAACGCCCCAAGGCTCCAGTGGATGCAGTATCAGGAACAGAAAGGGGAGTGGAGCGGCGGGCGGGAGAGCGCGGGGCAGACAAGTTTTTTGGAAAGCAAGAACCAATTATTATATGGGTTAGTCCCAAGGCAAGAACCAACACTACCATTTGATTGGCCACTGATGCAACACACAAACAGCTCTTCGTGTCTCAGGTAAACCTGCATCACTTCAGCATATTACACAGTAAAATAGGAGACAAAGGGGCAATCCTTTTACTGGGACCAATTCTTGGTGGTGGAGAAGCTTTGAGCACAAACATTACTACACAACAGGGGCCACATCCAGGGCACCCAGTGCTCCATGCCTGCGAAGGTCCGCTGGTCCCATAGGTTGGATGGCAGGTATTGCGAGGCAACAGAGAGCACAACCTCCCAGCATAGCACAGCGCTCCGAATCCGCATTATACAGCAGAAATCTTGCAGGCGCGTCCGAACAGCTGCCTGACTGCTGTGTGCTTGGGGTGCAATTATGTACTCAGCTGCTACTCTGTTTATAATACAGGCTATATTGTAACGGTCTCTACTAGACCTGAATACCGCAGAGCCATTTGCTGCACAGGCCAGCCAGATGGTTGATGGTAGGTGCATGTGGTAGTACCGTACCCTCAGAGTATGACAGCTAACATGATATTAAGGCGAAGGGAATCAGATATCTTAGGTTTTAGTAGCTGCACTATCATCGATATGAGGTGCACCATTTGATTAGAGATGAAGGGCCCATTACATCTAGTCGACGGGGGGAGAGGAGGGTTATAGATGTGTAAAGTAAACACTAGAAGTCCAGTAATGCTCAGTAGACAAAACTCATATACTCATTACTTACCCAGCCTTTCCTTCCTCCCACCATTAAGTAGAGAGGTGTCTATGGGTCACATGAGAAATCCTTGGGGAATGTGTTAAATACTGTGTGCTAATCAGTCTTTCCACTGTAGATTTAGTGTGACACTTAAAGTACATTTTCCAGATCGAGGAGTGCCTGTGTAAGCTCCACACCCTTGTCTCTTCACGAAAAAAGGCTCAACAACACAACCGGACAAACCGGAAGTCCAGGCATATGGACGGCTAAGGAAGGAAAGATTATGGTAATACATGAATACCTAACAAGAAACGTCCGAAGACAAGAATACACACCACAGTAAGGGACGAGAGATGCACAACGCACCAGGAAATAGAAAACCTGAGAGGAAAGAGAGCAACAAAGCGACGTCGTAAGCGAACAGTAGATGAGATTGGCCGAGAACCGTCAGGACACAGACGTAGAGCGAAACCGACGACGTGCAACTGGGATTACAAGACCAAATAAGCTGGACGAATGAAGAGAAAATCCTAGTAGAGAAACTAACGACTATCAGGGACGAATGAAATGTTTAACGTATGACATCTGTAGTAGCGTTATCCAATCCGTTGAAAAGTGAGATCGACAACGCTGATCGGCCAACTCACGTCACGCCGACACTGCCATGCTCTCATGTGTTACCCGAGTAGACCCAACCCACTGAGAATAGCAGAGAAAACGGGCATGGTAGTTGAGCCGGGGGCCGGGGGGAGGGAAATCAAAAGAAATAAGAAAGTACAGAACAAGATATGAACGAAAGAAGACGGGCATAAAGAGGCAAGGGAGGTTAGCAGGACGATGTGAGGAAGAAATTGCGATAAATTTAACAGCATAAGGCCGAGAGGGCAGAGACATCAAAGGTCAGTGTGTTAGCAGAGAGGGGAAATCACTGTATTCGTCCCCTGCCAAGGAGAAGTGCAAGACAGGTTGGCTTTAGATTACTAGAACAAACTCTGTGGCTATCATTTAGAGCACGCTGAACTATCCAATTGGAAGCACGCTGACTTACGTCATGTGATTAATAAACCTGCTTCAGTCAGCACGAGGTTGGGCAGTTAAGAAGGAAGGAAGGTTTGATGGAGTAGAGAATGGCAGGTTGACAGAGAGTGGAGAAGAGAAGCAGGTTGATAAGAGAGAAAATAGACGTTTGGAAGGAGTGCTGCGGTGGGATTGTGGAAGTCAGAAGAGAAACCCCTAGGTAGATGAGGGCACCAGTGCCTTGTGTAGAAGGGAGAGAGCCTTCCAACGCGAAGGGTAAGGAGAGGGAAGTAACCGCCAACAGAGGACGGAACGCTTATCAACGTGAATATGCAGCGATTCACCACAATCCTCAGGGCCCCTGGGTTGGGACCTGGAGTAGAGGGCGGGCCCAGGTCCCTCCCTCTCCACTCCCCTCCGCCAAGGACACTAGTGGAGTAATTAAGAACCAGTTCAGAGGCAAGCAATAGCGCCCTGAACCTACCCCAGAGAAGAGAAAGTGCGAGACCTAGCAGAACAGTACCGGCAATTTGCCACAATACCTTGTACAGAGAAGGGCAACAAACATGATTAAGGGTATGGAACAGCTTCCACATGGGGAGACATTAAAAAAATTGGGATTGTTCAGTTAAGGAAAGAGGTGACAGGGGATGGGGGGGGGGTATGATAGACATCTATAAATCATGAACCATGTGGAGAAAGTGAAAATGTTATTTATCCCTTCACATGAACCAGGGAGCACCAATGAAATTAATAGGCATCAGGTTTAAAACAAACATACAGAAGTACCTCTTGACATATCACAAGTCAACCTGTGAAACTTGTTGCCAGGGGATGTTGTGAAGGCCAAAAGTATAACTGGATTCAAACAAGAATTAGATACATTCATGGGCATAGGTCCATCAATGGCTATTAGCCAAGATGGGCAGGGATGCAACCCCATGCTCTGAGTGTCTCTAAACCTCTGACTGCCAGAAGCTGGGACTCGATGACAGTGGATGGATCAGTTGATAAGTGCCCTGTTCTGTTCATTCCCTTTGAAGCATCTGGCACTGGCTAGATGGATCAGTGTTCTGACCTAATATAGCCATTCTTATATTCAGTGTAATTTAGGAAACGGCCAATGACACATTTGGCTGCATTTGTTACTCAGATATTTAGATAGCTAAGAAGTGCCATGAGTATAGTGTTGCTTTGGGAATCCTGACAGTTCTGGAAAGCTTTATTTTCATTCTTCTCAAGCCCTAGCAATCTGAGTTAGATGCTCCTTGAAATTTCTCTCTTCCACTCCCTTCATTCCTTATACTCTTATCCAAGAATTTCACTACCACACTTCTTCCACAACCAAATTTTATCCTGCTGGCAGAACATATTAGAAACCTTTGACAGATCACACCACCCTCCCACCTCATCTTTGCTTTTTGTCTCTCTGAATAGAGTGTACTTGTTTAATTGTCATTCTATTTGTGAAAATCTCACCAACTCATTAAAACCCCAGTTCATTATGTTTTCCTGTGCTGAATATCACTTCAAGTTCTTCTTCCCTCTTTCACAGATTCCTTCCATAGTCTTTACTTTTTGTTTCAGGAAAACTCAACCTGTAACTTTACTATGTCGTGTTGTTTGGAGTGGGCAAAAACAATACCTCATCCAATTTCCAGACTAGTTTAAAACGTGTCCTATACTTTTGCTTAAGAGGAATCTGTTCTTTAAGTCTCGTCTCATTACTGAAGGCATTCCAATGATCCAAGAATACAAGAGCCTCTTCTCTATAACATCAGCTTGTCTCTAGTATCAGTCATCCCTTATTTTCACACACTCTTGGTATTGGAAGGATGTAGAAAAATTCATATACATCAAGCCAGCCTTCCCAGCTTCCTAAACTCATCTTTTATTTAACCGAATTGTACTGTTCTCGGTCTCACAATGGCAACAATTAGTGGAAATTCCTCAGCACTCATTTAAGAAACACTACACCCTTCTTGTCACATCATCACTTTTGGCATCAGGGAGGAAGAGTACAACCCTGGGTCCTGTTTGTCCTGGTTCTTCACTATGGAGTTACCAATCAGGAATGTTGCTGCCTATTTATTTATGAAGGCTCCTTTTTATTACTTGATTCTTGGTCATTAATCAGGCTACTGTTCATTTTTGTCTGGGGTTCTCAGTTTACTTATTCGTAAAAAGGAAGAATATCTGTTGTCGACAAAGTTACAATGCTTCATTGCTGTCTCCCCTCTTCTCTTTTTTTACACTCCCTAGTTGGTAAATTTTTCTAACTTCATTCTGTCACCTCCATAACTATCCCTTGCATGGACTCAGCTTGCAGTGCCTCTGATAGCTCCTTGGTTCAGGAGGCCATTTAGCTTCCATGGTTTCTCAATGTGACTTCAATCATTCTTTCAACTCTTCCATCTTCTCTTGCTTGAAGGAAGTCAGATTGTGCATCACACACACATAGCTGTCCTGCTCTTTGTTCAGGAAGAGAAACAGAACATACGTAGGGAATATATTTTCCACCAAATCCATTTTTCATCAGAAAATTTGGTTTTGACTGAAATTTTTTTTTGCATGAAAAGCGTCTGCTTGCCATATAAAATTTTGACTTTTCATTGCAAAGCCACACACACCTGATCAAAAAGTTTCTATTCAGAATGGCAATTGCAGTAACTCATGGGAGCTGTAGTTTGGTCACCTCACGTCCCATTCTCTTCTATGGGGCAGACTCCCCAGCTGAACTATATCTCTCACGATGCACCACAATGGGTCCGCAAAACGTACATCATAGAAGATGCAGTCTGGTCATGGATCCTGGCACACAGCGGTGAATTTGGGTGCCAAACTACTTAAAGCACCATAGCAGCATTTCTGACTCAAAGTTTTGGGTTGAAAATTTTCTGGGTTTGATTTTTTATTTTTTTTTGCCAAAAGTCTACATTTTTGGCAGAGAGAACTTATTTTCCAATCACCTCTACACACATAGAACTACACTGCATCCTTTTGTGACCATTCTGTATCCCACTGACGTATTTACCTCTAAGAATCTCTTCACCTCTGATGGAACTCGTATACATCCAGGCACTTCTGCATCTCACATCTTCTGAACTCCCCAGTTTGTCTGTTTGCTTCTTGCACCATTTCTTTAGTCACAGGCCTTTATGGCTGTCTCAACTCTCCCCCACCCCTTTAGTTATCAAGAGTGGGTAACTCTCCCCCACCCCTTTAGTTATCAAGAGTGGGTAACAACTTCTGCTGTTCACTCAGCCCCCACACAGACATTTCAAACACAGGAACACAGTCCTTAAAGCACACAGCCCAACAATTACTTATCTTTAGTCACTCACTGCTCTTTTAAGTACAGTAGCTGTAGTTATTTCTGCAATCCCTGTGAAAGGCTGCTGTTATCTTACCCCTTCCTTTTTTTGTTTTTAAAAAGAGACTCACAGGAGTATTTCTTGGATTCTGTGCCATTTGGATTTTTAACATGGATGGTTCTCTCTTTATTCTACTACCTCCACCCCCAGTATATACGAGTGTGACATCCCTCACCCCATGTAAGAGTACTGTCATCAAAGGAAGTTATTCACTCTGAGACAATACATCAGTAGGTAACTGTTTGCTGACTCCAAGGTTTGTTCTGATAACGATAGTATTCTGCTGATGAAATGTCTCTATCCCATATTTCACTGGTTTAATGTATTTTCAATCAGTATTCCACTGGGTTATATTTCTTTAGGATGCTTACAGATGACTCCATCTCAGATGCATATTGTAGGTGAATTAATCTGTCCTAGAGACAGTTCCATTTCTGAATTTGCCTCATGATTTTTGTGCACGTTATTCCAAATTCAGCACCCCTTATAGATAACAAACTGTTACAAGATATGACTAAGCAACCACAGTGATAAAGCTAGATACTTTGTCATTTTAAGAGATGTATATATAGCCGTCAAGATGTTTATAGTGGAACAGGAGTTAATTAGAAGATGTAAATTCAGTAACTTCTTAGCAAAGTGACAAAAATTAATACACCAACATAGAGTGCAATATGTGCTGGAGTGCTTCCCAAGTCAAAGTCCCCCCGTCTGTTTTGGGTATATGTAGGCATTTTAGAAAACCCTGTGTTTTGAAGTCCTCTCTTTCCTGGTCTCTGTCAAAAATACTTTAGTATGGTTCTGTTTTGAGACTGGGAGCCACTTATATATTTCTAGCAAATGCTCATGGGAATGAAAGCTGCGCTATTATTTAATTTCCTCCCCTAGAAAGTGCAACAATTTAAAGGCTAACGTGGCTTATGGAACAATATGTCCTACAAATGAAATATCAAGGGGCACAGTTTCTAACAACAAACTGCATAATGCAGTATTTAGAGAGATTCAGACTGTTTTGCATGAATCTTTCATTGTACTGTACAATACTATTCAAGCGGTAGAGAATCCCCTGTATTAGAGAAGCTCCTATACACTCTGTGCTAACAAAGGAGCCATTTATGAAAGCTTTATTTCAAGCTTTTTATTCCCTTTCTACTTTTATAGAGGTGGGAGTGAATAATGTTGCTTATCTATGGTATGCAATTTCGTGGAAGCAGGGGTTTTTTACACTAGCTCTAGGAATTCTTTTTCTCAGACATGTTGAACAAGATTTTTCATGAGTGGCTAGTGATTCTGGATTCATCAATTTGTGGGTGTCCATTTGAGACACTTTAAAGGGCCTGATTTTCAGAGTGTGGTTGGATGAGTGCTCAGTACTTACTGAAAATTAAGCCCTTTTAAGGTATTTCATATTGGGCCCCCATTAACTGGAGGAGCCCCAAATCATTGGTCACTTTTGAAAATCATGGTCATTGCCTTTAATTACTACTTAAAATTCAATACTTTAATTATGTTTTCCCAAAATATTTTATTTAAGTTGTTGCTGTACATAAAAAGTTATAGCCAATAACAAAGGGTTACCATGTGTGTCACTCAGTACAAACAGAAACACAATAGGATAAGCAGTAATTAAGTTTCCCTTTTCTGAAAAGGTTCAGAACTGATGTCCTTTTAGCTTTAAAAATGCTTTCCTTTAGTGCTAGCCAGCCAGGGATCTGTTCCAATGACCCATAATGTACAGTTGTCCTTTATAACTAACACTCACTGATATTCATTGAATCACGTGCTATTAGGTGCTTTTACAATGTTGAATTGAAATATTACTCTCCTTCCTCAAACAGGGCCTCATGAGTAAGAAAGCCCTATGAAAACTGGAAACCTTCCCTTTACTGAGCTACAAGAAGGGAATAGAATAACTCACACAGGAGGTCCACATGCCCCCTCAAAAGGCTTAAAGCTGGGGGTAAAGGTAAGAAGCCTGAGAAAACTCAGCACTAAGCCACATGGGTTTATAAGAACAAATCTTTTTTGATCAGACTGCTTTTTTTGGACAGAATTAGTGGATTATGGGCAGGAGTTAATGGATTTGGATATTAATGAAGCATCCAGTGCTGTGCCTCACAAAATCTTAACTGAAAAGATCATTCAAATTGTCTTACATAAAAACAAGGTCATGTGGATTAAAAATTTGCTAAAAGACTGCAAAGAAAGGGTAATAATAATTGACAGTGTTTCAAGCTAAGGGGAGGTGACTAGTGGCTCACTGCAGGGACTGGGTTTATTTAATGACTTCATTAAAAGATCTGTAAAAGGAGTAATCAGCATGTTAATGAAATTCACTGGTGGTAATAAATTGGGAGAAACTGTGAACACCAGTGAGAATACAGAGCCCTATAGCTAGAGCCCTTCTGCAATTCCACAGTTGCAGAATTTGTTCCAAAATCCACCCTTTGCTGCAAGCTGTGTGCTCCAGAATTTAAGTTTTTTTGTAACATCGCTATGGTTGGGGGGGAAAAGAAAATCTTTGAAAATGTGAACCAGGTCCAGCTGAGGTAGTAATCTCAGCCTGAGTTTGAAGACATCTCTGAGAGATGTAAACTCTCCCATTCACTTCTCTGGGTTAAGTCTGAAATCCAGAGGTGACAATTTAAATGTCAGCAGTTATCTGTTTCACCAGGAATCTCTAATGCACTTATTCCACAATCCCAAACTTCCTCCCACTCCTCTGCACGTGCCAAAAGCCACAGCTTCTTCCATCCCAACTGCCAAAAAACTCCAGGTCTGACTTGCACAATATGTTAACTTATCTATACAAACTTCTTCAGTACACTGATAATATGGGATAGCATAAAATTAACTAACACACACACAACACAGCAGCTACACTCCTAATTGTATTGCACATTTCAATATTTAATTATTTGAAAAGCTGTATTTTAAATGAAGCTTCTGCAGAATTTCCAGTCTGTTGCACCAGATTGCCAGAGAATCCAGAAAATATGACAACCAAATTTAGGTCCAGTTTGCCTTACATTATGTGGGGCCTTTATTTGTTGGGATTAAAAAACATGGATATAAAATAATTAAAGGAGGTTTGTCTTGGGAAAATGACAACTAATACTAATTCCAATCTCACAGTCTTGGAGTAAAGGAGAGATACCTTAGAGCAGGGATGCTGAAAAACACCTATGGTAAGGGCTGAAAACATACTGTAGGAAATATTCAAGAACATTGATGGAAATTAAATTATGTACTCACTGCAATAGCATTCAGAACTCCTTTTATTTACTTTCTATTACCATTCATATGGAAGTGTGATGCAAATAATCATGCAATAATTTATTTGCCAGAGTATTTGCACAGCCTTTTCACACATGGGTTTGGATGTCCTCCAATCAAGAAGCTTGAATATGTGACCAATCACATAGCACAAATAGCAAATTACAGATAACAAGAACTCCAAGCAATTGTCATGGTGAACAAGCTGCCATGGTATAAATCATTCACCAAAGAATTTTTTATAATAAGCAAATTCTTAGACGACAATTGTTCAGAGAGATTTTTATAGCCACAAAAAGCTGCTAAACTTCTCTCCCTTTTGCCTGAGTCTTTAAAAATGAGACTGAGCAATACACTAGAAATGTACTGTAGAGGGAAATCCTCACTGAGGGTATGGGTGCACTGCAGCTGAGGGCATTATTTCCAGTTTGGGTAGACGTACCCACTCTAGCTCTGATCAAGCCAGGATGCTAAAATAGGAGGGTAGCTGCAGCTATATAAGCAGGCTAGCCACCCAGGTATATTCCCAAAGGGTCAAGTGGAATTGTACTCAAAACAACTAGTTTTTGCCACCACCTGTGTAGCCACGGCTTCTCAGCTATTTGTAGCACGCTAACTCTCTTGCTGGAAATTATATCCCCAGCTGCAGGGCAGACATAGCCTAAAATGAAGGACAGAATGATCCTTTCCCCCTTTTCCAACTTCTGACATTCCTATTCAGGTTCTGGCCCAATAATGGCAATGAGAATACAAAAAATTGCCCAAGTTAATTTATTATATACAAAGGTTTCTTCCAGGTTTGCTCCGTTTTCGAAATGTCCCCTTTGAACATCACAAAACCCCCAAAACAGTGAACCATATAAAGCTCTGAAAAATGCAAAGACTAAAAGGGATTGAAAGACGCTTAGATTTGGGTTATTTTGATCACACTTGCCTCATCTTGTCCCTTGTGTCAGATGCACATTTATAAGCAGAGAAACACCCGCTTGAAATATAATTTTCTGAGCTGGGTGGAGTTTTTGGTTGTCATACTAACTACCACTGTAGCTGAACATCAAAGGTACATGGTAAAGGAATGAGAAGATCTGATCTAAGCTAGCAGACCCCAGGAAAAAGGGTGAAGGGAGAAGAGTTTGAAGTTCTTCTTCATATAAAGCAAGTTGTTATAAATAGCCGACAGTCATGGGATGGAGAATAAAGGGAAAAAAGCAAACAGAGCTTTGAATGAGACTATTTTACCACTCTGTGTGATAAATAGCATAAATTCACAAAAATGGACGCATTTCCTCTGTAAGATGAATTGATGCCTAGATCTTCAGTGTGAGTATAAGTGTGAGAGAGTAATCGGAGGATACACACTAGAACTGGACAAATAATCTAATAATAATATGATACATTCTTTCAATAATACTATTTTTTTCAACTAGTATTTTATGTAATTTTTTTCCTCGGAAGGAAGAGGTAGGGCTGTGGCCTATATCAGCCCACAGCATGGGTTGTGCTCACTTGAGGCAGCAACAACTGAGAGGATAAGCAGGTGCCTGGGCTGAGATTTTAAAGAGCCACAAGTTCAGCTGTGGGTTGTCTGCCCTGCAAGGCAAATTCCATCGAATAACACTGAGTTCCTGTAAAAGGGGCATTCCCTTGTTGCAGGTCAAAGGCAGTTATTTCCTAGCAGGGGTTAATTCAGTCTGTGACCTGAAATATTTGTGTGTTTCCATTGCAATTTCTTTCTTCTCCCTCTTTGTTTGCACTGATGTTCACCTCCCTGGATCCTTTGAGTGAGAGAAGCAAGGATTTCCTGCTCCATGACTAACCCGTGCCCCAGTCCTTCCAGGGAGAAGTGGAAATGGAAGCAAGGTTGTGTCTGGCCTGTCATCCCACCTCAACCCCAGATATGATCACAGTATGCTCCACACCACACTGACGAAAAAACACCAACAGTAAATATACAGAGATCTATTTGGCCAAACTGAGACTACTGATGGTCTATTTATGTATTCCTTTATAGATGTTTTGGGATGGGAATGGGAAATTGATGAAGCAATGCCAAATTATACCAACTGAAGATCTAGTTCTCTAAGTCCAGCAAAGCTGATGTTGAAGTCAGAGGGAAGATTTCAACAGGAGACAGACACGCCCAAAATGTAGAAGAAATGTTCTCAAAAAATGTGGAAATATTAACAACATGGTGGATTCTCTGGAACTTGAAGTCTTTAAATCCTGATTTAAGGACTTTGGTTACTCAGCCAGAGATCAGGGGTCTATTGCAGGAGTTGATAGGTGAGGTCCTGTGGCCTGATATGTGCAGGTCAGACTAGATGATTCTGATAGTATCTTCTGACCTTAAAGTTTATGAGAGCAATAGTTTAGTGGTCATAAAATAATTTAAAAAGTCATGATGAATCATTTTCAGCTAATATTGTAACTCTAGGCTAACTTTACACTTTAAAGAAGCAGTACTAATTAGACTCATTTTCCAGACTATGTAAATCAATTGCACATATATTTTTGAAAGGGTAGTTAAAAAAGTAATACATGACCTTACAAAGAGCATCTTTTTCCACTTAAATGAAAAACTTCAATAGTATTGCTTTCAAAAGGAAAAAGTACAAAAGATTTCCCTTCTTCTGATGTCCAATGAACTTTGTCTTTGAAATGCATGAGATAGATAACAGTCTAAACATTATTCACCTTACTTAAAACTAAAGAAGATCAGTCATTTTGGGCTTAACACAGACCGAACTTCTGAATTAAAATTTTGCAAGTTCTCCACAGCTTTATTATAGAAAGGGACAGAGCCCCTTTTTCTGATCTATACACTGTTGAAAAATCAGAAATTATGCATGAAGGTCAATATCTTAGAGGTTCCTTTTTACATCTCAATATCAAAAAATTATGTAAAATATGTAAATTAACAGGGCCACTCACAGAGAGTGAAAGTGAGAGAATCATCGTGAGTGCTATTCAGCTTAAGTAAAGGTAATAGAATTTGACCCTATGTGAATAGTCAACTGGCATAATGGAATCCCCAGTATTCTGAAGTGCATTATTAATAGTGTTGTCTTGTACAGTTCTGAATGGCCTGGGTGATTGCTAGTTTTTCCTCCACGTGGACCTGCTACAAGTTGCCCACTCTCACTTCCCAGAAAGAGCAACGTCTACCTACTGACTGTTTCTTTTTCCTGCACAAGATCAAAGCCCCATGTATTCTGCAGTGAAATTCCTGGGCTTTCCAGCACTCTGGTGTAACAGACTGGAAATTCTTTGCAAGCCTAATTAAAATTAAAATCTGAAGGTTCTTAGAATAATTGGGAACTCCAATTTGGAAACCTGGATGTCTGAAACCATCCAAACCCTCTCTTTGGATGTTCACTGAGGCACGTAAGTGACCAATCTGTACATTTCACATGTATCCAGACATCCAAATATGGGAGGCTGTTCATGCTCCCACATTTGAAATCAGCATTGTCTACAAAATCTGTAGATTATATTCCTATTTCTGTCCAACAGTAACTTGAAACCCAAGCTTTCTGCCCTGCATTGCAGATGGACTGGAAACACCTGCTGAAAGGTGACATTTGGCTCTTACCCTCTGACGTAGTGTGCATGTTTTTCAGAGTCTATAATAGACTGTGATGATCAGAGTCAATTTAATTGTTGTAGCTCATTTAGGTGTGAGACTAAATTCAGGTTAGATTTCTGCAACTGGTTGGTATATCCTTTGATTTTATTCTCAATGTCTGAATAACTTTGTATTTTTTCTGTCTTCCTGAGACTACTCTCTGTGGGCTAGTGTGTGTCTTCAGACACAGCCCGGATCATGGGGACACGTATAAGCTATCCCACTTTGACGTTCCTGAGCAATGGGAGATCCAGGGTGAGATGAACCATTTGTAACGTAGCAGGTCTAGGCTCTTTTACCATTTTCCTTTTTATTTCAAAATATTTGAGAAGGCACGGGGAGGGGCGCTTAATGCTCATGAAAAATTTGACAGCACTCAGCCAGTCTTTTCCACCAAAAAGGAACAGCACTGGCAGCAATAAGCTCCCTTAGAGTACTCTGTCAATGTCACCATAATCTGACAGGTCGGGGGTTGGTCATTCTCTTTATCCAGTGATATAAGATGCCAAGCACTTCATCTTCTATCGGCCTGGCTCTGCTTCCACTGACATCAATGGTATAACTCCAGCTGGGAGCAAGGCTAAGAGCACTGCCTTGAAATGGAGAACCTCACAGAGGATTCTTGGCCCTTTCTAGGGTCAAGCCATAGCTTTAAAAAAAAGCAAGAGTCATGTTCATATGGAAGGTCTATCAGACTGGCCAAATAGAAACAGACTCTACAGAGCTCAGTGGAGCCAAAGTCAGGCTGGATGAACTTTTTTTTGGTAATGTGTCTGATATCTTTAAAATGCCTGCCTACATCCTAGGTGTATAACAAATGAGGCACAGAGAACATATTGTCAAGAGACAGTATGCGCAGAACAATGCTGCTAATATATTTCATCTTGCTGGAAATAAGTTCATGTGTGAAATGTTTTAATCAAGTAAAGTCCAGGTATTAAGCCATTACTCAAATCCTGAGGCCACAAAGAGAATTAGTATGCACTGGAAGGCATGGCAGAAAATATTCTCCTTGTGAAATTTGGAAGGTTTATGACACTGAAGAAAACCTTTACATATTTCTCACTGAAAACTTAAAAGCGACTGAAAGGTAGATGAAGTGTGTGACCGACTGACAATATCCTGTAATATGCTGAACAAACTTTACGAAATTAAGCTAAGTGTTATTAAATTAAGGTAGATCTTACTGAATTAGGGTTAACATCTTTGGGGTACATTATATTAAAATGCAACTGTGTATGCGTTGCTCTGGCATTGTATATACATTCTCTAATAGGGATGAGGGATGCTAATGTACTTCCTCCATTATCAACCCTCTGAAGTCACCCCGTGGAGAGAAAAACACACACACTATTTCAAACTGAATAAAATCTTGAGATTTAACCTGCCTCAGGGCCTTCTTCCTGCTCCAGCAAATGGACAGGACCTCTGGTCAACAGATGGCCCCCATCTTTAAGGGAGTATTGGAAGGACTTGTCCTACTGGGGCTTCATAAGACTGGGTGCTTGTTCTGAGCTGAAGTTCTGATGAACTTGTAACCACATGGAGGCTGTTAGAGTGGGTTATTAAAAGACTGCACCTGCCAGAGCCCATAAGAGAGTTCGGATGCACTCTGATAAGCTTATTAGCATGTGGGGGGGGTACTTTTGTTGCTTTTCATGTTTACTCTGTAATGCTTTTACCTTAAGAACAAAATGTGCTTGCTTAGAAAGAGCTGGGTGATGAGTTATATCTGCAATAATTACACTATTATCTGTCTCTGAAGAGAAATTAAGTCAGTGTTTTAGCGCAACCTGTCTGTGCTGGGAGGGAGATTCCACCGAAGAGAAGCAACAGCTGGGGAGCTGGAAACCTGAGACTGTCTGCCTTTGCTGGACCAATTAAGGGAAATACAGTTGCAGTTGCCCTGAACTGTGACAGATTGCATATATTTGATTACCGTGGATTAAATCCTGCAGCTTTTCTCCTTTGACAGCAATCCCTCCTGAGAATTTGGCCCCATACTTGATAATTACCAATGATAGTCTAATCTGATTTTCAAAAATGCTGAGCACCTGCAGCCCCCATTGACTTCATCAGGAAATTTGGATGCTCAGCAATTGTGAAAATCAGACCCGATTTATCTTTAAGCCAGGGCTTCCTTCCTCACAACCTATCATCTCTGCTTAGTGCTCTGACACTGATGTTCTAATACAAGACTGACTTCAGAGTTATTTCCAAAACAATGGACTGATGTCATAAGCACACAAGTACTACCTCACTGCAGGTTCCAACAGGAGGCAGCACTGGTCTGGGAGAAAATAAAAACTCTTTACAGAAAGAGAAGTTGATGGAGAGAAAGGACAGTCAAAGAGAAAGAGGAAAGAAGGAGAGAGCATTGCCTAAGAAGATAGAGATGAATTTTAAGAGGGGTGGGAGGACGGGGGGGAGGGGGGGAGAAGAGAGAGAATGTATTTAAAAAAAATGGCATGGGACCCAAATCTCACTCTCTCCCCTATGATCATCTCCTGGCTGCTTCCGTCCTCCCCCACCCAGTATAGTGGGTGTTCTTTAAGTGCAATGAGGATCTAGCATACTGTAAAAGACTAGGGAATCCAGATGCTGAAAAATACATGAGTGATGCAATGGAGAAAAAAACAGAGAAGAAGGAAAACCACAAGCAACACAGACATAGTAAGTTACCATTATTATTTAGTAAAAATATCAAAGCCTTCAGGTAGGAAACAAGCTGGTCTTCCAACAAGGAAAATACAGTTCAGTCATATAGATGATGTGCAAGGCCTTGAACACCTTTACTGACCATAGAACATGCAATATAAGTGGATATTACACACAAAATAATGTTTCAGGGAAGCACATGCCAAGACCACAGAATATCTGAGGAATCATGCTACTGGAATTTAGGCTGTAGCAACTGGGAAGCACTGCTGTGCAGTACTAGCCTGAATGTTGTTTCATGTATTCACGGCCAAAGAAACGAGCAGTTTTGCACTGATAAGAACATCCTATTCTCTACTTCATATTTCTCAGTCCCTAGTCTCACAGTTACACCAGCACTGCCAATCAGGAAGCAGAATAAAATGCCAAATTAGGTTTCTGGCCAGGCACCAAATTATCTCTGATGCTTATTTCCCCCCCAATCTTGGAAAACAAAATTATCTTAATCTGTCTTATATTTAAGTACTCTTAAAGGGAAGAGTGATAGCCCTGAGTAGAAACAGCCCTCATGAAAGACAGGTAAGTGGGATTCTCTGCTCAGCATTTCCAGCCCTGAGCTACAACATGCTTTCCATTCCTGAACTCTCATTAAAATATTTTGGCATGTGCTGCTGCAATTGGAAGAAAAGCACCCACTTTAGATAAAGCTGAGAACATTAAATTCACAGCACCTGTCACCTAAAATGGGTTATGTCCCAGATCCAGAGTTAACTGCCCCCCTGCCACTTCCTTGGTCTGCTTAAGGGTGCCTCTTAGGTCTCAGGCCTCTAGATGTTACCTCTGAATGGGTGGGGACCCACATCCCTCTCCCTCCAGATTGAGGAATTAAGTCTGCAAATCCACTGTGACTATCCCCACAGGTCTGACAGTAGTCCAACACCTGTGGTTCATGCTCTCTCAGGAACAATAACTGTGTTGACCAGTGACCAGCCTGCTTTTGCAAAGCAGAGTATTTGTATTTTAGGACCAAAAGCATTAGTGAGAAAACATCAGATAAAACAACAAAGAGTCTACATGCATGCTGTACATACTAGGTGCCTCCCATATTCCCCATGGAGACCCTGGCAGATTTTCAGCCCTTCAAACACTTCTAACCATGTTTTGTTTGAGTTAATTTCATATTAGTTTGAGGATCCAATAAGGTTTCCAAGTCAGTTCAGGCTGACCCAAAGGTTCTTTATCTCTTGAGCCTCTTGAAGCCAGGATCTGCAGTAATTACCCTCTTCCTCTGATTTTAGCTCCTGGAAAAGCTCAGACATCCTCCCCTGCCATGGAACTCAAATACAATTCCTACTGCCTTCTTCTGAAGTTTCTACACTTCCAAGGTCTCACATCTGGCATAGATTACTAAACTGAAATGCCAGTGACACCCAACTAATAGCACCCTATAATCTTCAGTGACTTGTCCTTTGCTCCCTGACACAAACATGCCATCGCTTCCTCAGGAGCGTCACCATCACCAAGAGATGCAGGATAGAGCAAAGACATAAGAGTGCCTGGCAGGAATACTAGTATTCACACATGCTCAGAATAGTTAGCACTTGCAAAGCCATGCAATATGTCCCAACACCACAAGAAGCAGCTGTTGAGTTTCACCTACAATAGCATCATTAACTTTAACATCTGTCTGGCAAGTAGAATTCTTGACTATAATAAAGCATTTCATGTTTACAGGACTAAGATGAAAGGAGAAATGGAAAATGAAGTGTTAACATTTTCCTCCCACTGAGCTGATATAATCTATGGTAGTATAAACCAGCCAATAACTTGTTTTTTTACACTGGATTATTCCAGTTTTTTTGTATGGGGACATATGTACAACATCTTGTTATCACTTTCGATTGGGGGTGGGGGGAGATATTTGGATTTTTAGGCTAAAGCCCATGAGCCTACCCAAAAAAAAAAAAAAAAAAAAAATCTAACCCTGATACTTTAAGTTGTTGATATGTTAATTGGAAAGCTGCTCTCATATGCCTGTTGGAGCTCATTCAGTCTCTCCAGAAATAAAGGCCACCATGAGCTATACTATGACACCAGAACAACATGCCATTGCACCTACTCATCACAGGACAAGTCTCGTGGGAGGTTCCTTGATGTATTCAACACAATTGCCACATATCAACATTGAGAAGCAGCTGGAGAAGCTCTGACATGCATTAAGGTGGGCCATATTCTCACAGGGTGCTCTCTCAGAACCTCTGATGGCAGGGCGAGTCCAAGGATATTTCGCACCCTAGCGAAACTTCCACCTTGTGCCCCCCTCCTCCCTGAGCCCTGTGGCAGCTCTCCGCCCTCTCCTCCACCCTAAGGTGCCCCCCCCCCCGGTGGCAGCTACCCCCACACCCAGAGGCGCCTCCCTCCCTCCGTGGCAGCCTCCCTCAGCCCGGTGACCCATGCAGCAGCTCCCCACCCTACCTCACTTCTGCTCCGCCTCCTCCCCAAGCACGCCATCGCCGCTCCACTTCTCCCGCCTCCCAGGCTTGCGGTGCCAATTAGCTGTTTGGTGCAGCAAGCCTGGGAGGGAGAGGAGCAGAGCAGGCGTGCTCAGGGGAGGAGGCGGAGCAGAGGTGAGCTGGGGCAGGGAGCGATTCCCCTGCGTGCCCCCCCGTTTCTTGCTGCAGGCAGCCCTCCCCATGCCCCCTGCCCCAGCTCCTGCTGCCTAAATGCCGATGATGATCGGGGCAGCCGAAGATCCAGCCGCTGCTGTCACCGCCGAAAGACCCAAAATGCCTCCCGCCCAATGCTAGCACCTTAGGTGACTGCCTTGGTCATCTAATGGGTTGCACTGGCCCTGTCTGATGGCTTGTCTAGGTCAGGGATTTTTTTCCATTCATGTAGCTACACTGATACAGCTATACACTGAAGGCATGCTGGTGTAACTTATACCAGTCTGAAAATGGGAGTTTGCACCAGTGTAACCAAAATCTCTAATGTAGACAAGCTCTTCGGGCAGAGGTGAGCAAACTCTTTGGTCTGAGGGCCAAATTGGGTTTCTGAAATTGTATGGAGGTGCAGTTATTGGAGGCTGTGCCTCCCCAAACAGCCGGGCATGGCCTGGCCCCCGCACCCTATCCACTCCTCCTGCTTCTCAACCCCGACAGCACCCCCAGGACTCCTGCCCCATCCACCCCCCGGCTCTCCGTCCCCTGACTGCCCTGGACTCCCCACCCCTGACTTCCCCCTGCCACCCCATCCAACCCCTCTTCTCATTCCTGACTGCCCCACCCTCCCCAGGACTCCTGCCCCATCCACCTTCCCTGTTCCCTGTCCTCTGACCCCTGCCACTCCATCCAAACCCTTCTCTCCTTCCTGATTGCTCCCCTGGAACCCCTGCCCCATCCAACCACCCCTTCTCCCTGTCCTCTGACTGTCCCCAGAACTCCTGCCCCCAACTGCCCCATCCAACCCTTCCTCTCATTCCTCACTGCCCACCCAGGACCCCTGCCCCATCCAACCACCCCTTCCCATCCCCTGACTGCCTCCAGAACCCCCACCCCCGACTGTCCCCTGCCGCCCCATCCAACTCATCCTTGCTTTCCTCTGTCTTAGGGCCAAGTTTTCAAAGGTATTTAGGCATCTGGAGTCACAGATATTGGATATTCTTAGTGGAATTTTCCCCAAGTACCCTTCAAATTCATGGGAGACGGGAACCTAACTTGCCAAAGCACTTTTCAAAAGTCTCACTAGGCTCCTATTTGTATTCTTAAGGCTTGTCTACACTTGAAATGCTACAGCAGCACAATCGTATACCTGCTGCTGTGATGCATCAGCATAGACACTACCTGTTCCCATTGGAAGGGTTCTCCCATAGGTAATCCACCTTCCTGAGAAGCGGTAGCTAGGTTGGCAGAAGAATTCTTCTGTCGCCCTAATATTATCCACACTGGGAGTTAGGTCAACTTAACTAGGCCACTCAGGGGTGTAGATTTTTCACCCCTTGAGCACCATAGTTAAACTGACTTAATTTTCTAGTGTTGACCAGGCTGAAGGTACCTATATATTTTTTAAAAGCTGGCCTTTAGCATTGGGATGACTGACAAGAGTAGTTAGCTTTTGGTGCTAGATATCAGCAAAGAGTGTATGCTGCCCACTACGGAAAAGGATAAATGGACACAAATCAGGTATCAGGAATGGCAATATACAAAAACCTGTAGGAGAGCACTTCAACCTCCCTGGCCACACTATAGCAGACCTTAAGGTGGCTATCCTTCAGCAAAAAAACTTCAGGACCAGATTTCAAAGATTAACTGCTGAGCTTCAGTTCTTTTGCAAATTTGACACCATCAGCTCTGGACTAAACAAAGACTGTGAATGGCTTGCCAATTACAGAACCAGTTTCTCCTCCCTTGGTTTTCACACCTCTACTGCTAGAACAGGGCCTCACCCTCCCTGACTGAACTAACCTTGTTATCTCTAGCTTGCTTGCTAGCATATATATACCTGCCCCTGGAAATTTCCACTACCTGCTTCTGACGAAGTGGGTATTCACCCACGAAAGCTCACGCTCCAAAACGTCTGTTAGTCTTTAAGGTGCCACAGGATTCTCTGCTGCTTTTACAGATCCAGACTAACACGGCTACCCCTCTGATACTATGCTGCCCATATGAAGAATACCTTAAATTGTATCCTACAATATGAAAAGTGACAAAAAGGCAATCAGGATCCCAGGACACAACAGCATATGTACAAAATGTTTGTAAATGTTTATGCCATACTATCACGCCATAATGAGAGACAAAACACATTTGCCAGTTGTTTCCAGTTTCAAGACACTTATTTCTAATCATTATTCAATAATGATCAGTGGTAAAACTTACCTTCATCCTATTTGTTCTCAAAGGTTAATTACTGGGGTTTTTTCCTTTCTTGTTGCACAACTTTATTAGCTGATTGTCTATATAGAAATCATTTTGCAAACTAGTGAATTGCAGCTCTCTCTGGGGTGAAATACAGCAACTCAAAGTCATGCAGCAATACCATAACAGTTCTAGCAGCAGCTCAGTTCACTCTCTCTTCAGTATGATGAATATGAAGATAATTCACATAGAATCATAGACTATTAGGGTTGGAAGGGAGTACTTTACTCCATAAGCAGGAGGTCATCTAGTCCAACCCCCTGCTCAAAGCAGGGCCAGTCTCCAGACAGATTGTTACCCCTGTTCCCTAAATGGCCCCCTATCACTTTTCCTAACACATTAACCAGATATTATTGTGTCTATTCTCATTTTATATCTATAGGTACATAGGAGATCTAAGGCTGATTTTCAAAAATGACCTCCAAGTTGTGAGTTCTCTAGGGAAAGATATCTAATCCCAAGACAATTCAGTCAGGGTAGCCAGCTGGTTTAAACAAATCTATTTAAAGATTTTGATTGAAGAAATACAGCTGCTGTGGACTATTAGAATTACATTCTGTTTTATGATTACCAAATGTGATGCTTTCACTGTATCAGTCTACACTTATACCATCATATTCTTCTGCCTCTACCAGTCTCCCCTGCAGAAGATATTTAGGGCCAAATCCTTCATTACTTTGAGAAGCACCTTACTTCACAGGTAACTCAGTGAGACTGCTTATGGAGTAAAGTACTATTAAATGCAAATAGTGGGAGATTCTGGCACTTAATATTATGAACATAATAAACAGTTAACCTTGTCTGATGATACTGGATAAAGCTGATTGCTAGTTGCATATAATTGGGTACGGATGTTATTAGTAAACACTGTATTCCCAAGCATTCTGGTTTCTAGACTCATTTAGCTTTGGGTCCTGCTAACATACGTTCCAAATTTCAACTGTGTTAGTTATTGATCCCAAAAGTGAGAGAAAAGACTATCTGAAAAGCTCCCATGCAGTGTCTGACTGTGACAGAAAGAACTCCCATGCAGATATAAAATGTGTTTCTGGGGCTGATTGTCTGAGTTTCTCAAGTCTGTCTTCACAAACTGTGTCACATAATGACATTCTGGCAGGGTTCCCCTCTTGCTTTTAACAAAAGCAAGCACAACATCCAGTGATTGCACGCAAACAACAAATAGAGCTCATAGGAGCTTTTGTGCTGCATTTCAAAGTGTCCAAAGATCAAGCCATCACCAATTTCTCCCTTCTCCCCCAAAACCCTCCCTAAGCTATATAATTAAATAAATCTCAACCATCATGCTTTGAATCGTATTTGATGATTTCAGAACAAGAAGGAAGAGAGCAGATGAGAAACTGTAATTCAACAACTGTTGATATTATATAGAGAAACTCGAAATTCAGCCATGACTTTAGTGTCAGTGTCAAAAATGACTCGTCCAGGCAGGAAACAGTTCACAGCAGAACACGAGTTGTAAGTTACGGAAAACTTAGTTCTATTCAAAAACAGACTGTAAAAATGCTATCAGGGTGCTCTGTGTTTATCATGTCTCAATGGATGTCGGATCAAATATGTTCAGTTTACAGGTAAAACAATGGGTTTTAATAACTGCCAGCCCTGAAAACTCAATGTGGGCTCTGAAAGCCAACCTGGGATCTTTCCTTCCCACACATCGCCATTAATAAAAGATGCTAGAGGCCAAACTATGCCTTAAATTACTCCTATGCAGCTACACCATCTTCAAACAATGCACTCACACCTTTGCAAACCCCATTAGTCTTCAACTGATTTGCACATATGAAACCGAAAGTATCATCTGAAGTTTCAATGTAATCCAGGGCCCAATTTGACTTGCACTCAATAGTTCTGATTTGTGAGAAGGAAAGAATCCAGCTCAACTCTCAGATTCAGTTTGCAGCACTGGCAGTTATTAACAGGATTTAATATAGTTCTGCTTGTTCGGCTTAGCCTAAATTCAACATTATTTTTTTGTGAATGAACATAGTGGCAACTTCAGAGCTACAAGTTCTCTGAAGTGCACCAGCTGGCATTGTGAGCTATGGAGCATAGTCTCAAATCCCGTGGAGCTCTGGATTTTGCAGACATATCCCAGCAATGGACCCCAGGAAGCAGGAGTTTGAGCTGTACACAGACCTGGCCATACAGGAGGATGACAACAGTCATGTTACCTTATTGGGGAACAAGGCAAAGAGGCCTGCAGCACTCTGAAGCTCACCATTGCCACAAACCTCACATCAGTCCTAGGAGCCCTGCAGATTAGTTCTCCTCAAAGCAGAATGAAACTGGAATGACACAGGTTTTTCAATAGTGCCCATTTACTGAGATGCATGTACCATGGGAGGCAGCATGAGCAGGCAAAGAAGAAGTGCCTCACACTAAGATAGCAATGACACTGTGGCAAGTTGAACCACTTCAGCAGTTTGTGCAAGAGCAAAGGATGATCTCAGAAAGATTCAGTCGACTTGTATAAGAGGGGGATGGCACAACGGACACCTGTAATGACATCATGACTCTCTCCTCGAGTCCAAGAGCATATCAGGTTCAGGAATGCAGCAATGGGCAATACCAACTTGGATGCATAACTGTGCACAATTCTGGTCACTCGTGCAAGAAAGATTAATTTAAACTGAAACAGGTGCTGAGAAGAGCCACTAGAATGATCAGGGAAATGAAGTTCCTGTCTTATAAGAGGAAACTGGAAGAGCTTGGCTTGTTTTAGTCTAGCAAAGAGAAGGCTGAGAGGGGATATGATTGCACTCTGTGAATACATTAGGGGAGTAAATACCAGGAAGAGCGAAGAGCTATTGAAGCTAAAGGACAATGTTGGCACAATAACAAATGGTTATAAACTGGCCATGAACAAATTCAGTCTGGAAATTAGAAAGTTTCTAACCAGAAGAGGGGTGACGTTCTGGAACAGCCTCACAACAGTAGTTGTGGGGGGAAAGCAACTTAATTAGTTGAGAGAGAGCTGGTCAAGTTTATGAGTGTGATTGTATGACAGCAATTGTATGACAGGGTGATAGTAGGGGGCTCAACAGCCCTAGATCTCATTTACAGTTTGTCTTATTTTCCTAAAAGCTCATGCTTCAGGGTTCAGCTTGCCGTTGTCTGGGGTCAGGAAGGGATTCTTTCCTGCCCCTCCTGCCCCAATGTACTAATGTATTCTGAATTGGGTTGTTTTTTTTATTGCCTTCCTGTGAAGCATCAGGAGAAGCTACAGTTGGAGATGGGCCACTGGATGGGGAAAGCCTAGGCTCTGAGGTGGCTCTCTGCATGTTCTCTCCCCCACCCCACCTCTTCCCACCCCATTCTGCCCATCCCACAAGGCCTCACCCTGCCTCTTCCCGCCCCATCCCACCCCTCCCCCAAGCACACTGTGTCCTCGCTCCTCCCCCTACCAAGAGCCTCCTGCACACTACAAAACAGTTGATTGTGGCTAGGAGGCATGTGGAGGGAGGACAAGGCACTGATCGGCCAGGCAGGAGGTACTGGGGGGAGGGGGAGGTTCTGATAGGGGAGTTGTTGATGGGTGCTCAGCACCCACCATTTTTTCTCCCATGGGTGCTCCATCCCCAGAGCACCCATACAGTCAGCACCTATGATTTTTCACCCAGGTCAGATTGGCAGTGACCTTGGGTTTGTTTTTGTTTGCCTTCCTCCGCAGCACCTGTGGGGGTCACTTGCCAGGATTATCCAGTATATCTCACTTAATCATTTCCCTGCCACTATGGGGGCCCCAGCCACTAGTGTACCTCAGTCCTGTCTATTCACTGCCTGTGGCACATAATAGTTTAGTCTCCTGTGGGCTGTCAAACTTGGATCTAATTTTGGTTGTCAGGTTTAGTGTGCGTGTGCTGGGTAGTGAGGGTAGCCTGTGGTATACAGGAGGTCAGACCTGATGATCTGATGAACCCTTCTGGCCTTAAACTCTATGACTGTTATTGATGGGACACCAATGGAAACAGGGTATGCTGGAGAGTTAAGCTAGAAGCAACTCAGCCAAGTGGACAGAGCAGTCCCCACAGGATTTAATAAAATTCTACTTGTTCAACTTATGCTGCATCCAGCGTCACGCTTTGTGAATGAAACAGAGAAGAACTGCAATTAAAAAGAGTGCACTTAAAAAGAGTGTTTTTCTAGAAGAATGTCAAATTCTCCTTTCAAAATTATGTATATAAAAAGAAGAGGAACAAATAAAGAGATACAAACCTAAAAGATACAAAAACAAATGACACTCTAAAATATCAAGTTGGTGTTTCCATGGGGATGGTATTTGGCCCAGAGATGTCTCCTTCACACTGTGCTTTAGCTTAGTGATAGTACATTGTTTGGAATTCAGCATGATGCCCTGTGACTGGCGGCCAACACTTATTCTTCTCATATCAACAGGCAGATGATGTTCTGCTTGCCTGGCAATGCAAAATGCCTTAGGGCCTTGAGGGTGTTTTAGATCCCTTTATTACCTCGTGCTGGCTAGCCCAGTCATGAGTAGCTGCACAGTGTTGGGAGCAGTCTCTGCAGGGAGCACACAAGGCCCAACGGGGTGGCATATCTGTACTCCTATGTGAATAATGTGTGCTGCACTGAATAAAGATTCGGTGGCGATTACCCTGGGAGGAAGACTGTGGCTCCCATGCACGATCAGGGCAGATTGTTAACGCAGGATCAAGCTCTCATTAGAGAAAATATTATAGTTTGAAAATAACCAAAATGTTGAATATTTAAATAAACGTATTTGCAACAAGTAGTTCCCAACCTTCCTTGATACCTAAAATGCCTTGTCGCTTCAACACTCATATTACTCCATTCAGATGATGTTTACTCATGCACCGTAGCTGTCCAGGGATATAACCATTCCCAGTTATTTTTTCCAAATCAGTAGACACCAAATAAGTTGCTTTCCCATGAGTTGGCAAGTACAAATCAGGATAGGTAGGGACATGCCAGCCTTGCGTAAACTAACAACACCTTGTGCGGATATGATTGTTCGCACACAGCTCCAGACCTGTCCAAGATAAGTCCCTTCAGACAAACCCAAGTCTCCTTTGAATCCAAGTCCCTAAATCAGCCACTCAAAGCCTTCCTGTGCTGTATAAAACCTCCTAAAATAACGTATATAAAATGCTGATGTCCATTTCTAAACTGTTAGGAGAGAGGTTTTCAAAAGTAATCAAATTCTGCTCTCACTGAGCTCAATGGGAGTTCTACTGTAGACTTCAGTGGGAGCAAAGTTAAGTCAGTGCAGAGCTTTTTCAAAATCCCACGTGAAAAGTAAGCTCTTCCTCACCATGGCATTAATGGCTGTTCCCTGACAGGACCAGAGACACCAGGATGAAACACATGTATTGGGGGAGCTGCTAGCCTTCCAGTATCTACCCACAACCCTCCCTCCACCATTCCGTGGAAGGGATATGGACATGGGGGCAAGGGAAGATGCCAGGAGTAAGAACAGAGGAAAACGATAGGAGCCCTGTAATCAAAGCTTTCTACAGCAGCATCACACACTTGTATTTTCCAAAAATTCCCTTCCCCTGCCCCAATTGTAAATGGAGATTTTGGCAGCAGTTTCATCCCACTGAACAGACTACAAAAAATAGGGCTGGCAGAGGTGATAAGCCTATCCCTGCCAAGCCAGGTCTAGACAGCAATCCTGAGCACAGCTGAACAGATCATGCCTGTTCAATATAATTCATCAACATTACAAAAACCAAAAACTAAAGCCCCTCCCCAAAAAAATTGTTAAGAGAAAAACTAGTCAAGGAATTCAGCATTAACATAGCACAAACAAGGTTACCCGCAGTTATCCTTGCTCACCCTTCACATGTAGACTAGTTTTGACTAATTTCAAAAGAGGGAACTATACAAAAATGAGGGGGTTAGTTAAAAAAAAAAGTTAAAAGGTACAGTGGCTAAAGTGAAATCCCTGCAAGTTGCATGGGCCCTTTTTAAAGACACCATAATAGAGGCCCACTTCAGTGTATGCCCCAAATTAAGAAACACAATAAAAGAACTAAAGAAGAGCCACCATGGCTTAACAACCATGTAAAAGAAGGAGTGAGAGATAAAAAGACTTCCTTTAAAAAGTGGAAGTCAAATCCTAGTGAGGTAAATAGAAAGGAGCACAAACACTGCCAGCTTAAGTGCAAGAGTGTAATAAGAAAAGCCAAAGAGGAGTTTGAAGAACGGCTAGCCAAAAACTCCAAAGGTGATAACAAAATGTTTTTTAAGTCCATCAGAAGCAGGAAGCCTGCTAAACAACCAGTGGGGCTCCTTGACAATCGAAATACAAAAGGAGCGCTTAAAGACGATAAAGTCATTGTGGAGAAACTAAATGGATTCTTTGCTTCAGTCTTCACGGCTGAGGATGTTAAGGAGATTTCCAAATCTGAGCCAGCTTTTGTAGGTGACAAATCTGAGGAACTGTCACAGATTGAAGTGTCACTAGAGGAGGTTTTGGAATTAATTCATAAACTCAACATTAACAAGTCACCGGGATCAGATGGCATTCACCCAAGAGTTCTGAAAGAACTCAAAT
>NC_133773.1:22580262-22612762 GCF_003597395.2 Chelonoidis abingdonii
AGAGATCACTTGGTCATTGCCTGTTAGCTTCATTCCCTCTGGGGCACCTGGCATTGGCCACTGTCGGTAGACAGATACTGGGCTAGATGGACCTTTGGTCTGACCCGATACGGCCGTTCTTATGTTCTTATGTTAGAAGAGCACTCTTAATCTTATCCCCCTATATATCCAGTGAGGATTACTGATCCCCTACTCCCCTTGTTCACATTCTAGATGCTAACCTGCAAATCACCAAACACTGGACACAAACCTGACCCTCCTTTAAAAGCCCACTGAAGTCTTTGGTTCATTTCAGTTATCTTGCCTGTCCATGGATCACTCATCAATCTTGGGAACTATTGTTAAGCTGGGTTCAAAGAACACAGCAAATGGTATATCTGCAAACCTATGATTCCTCATCTGAGGTATCATCAAGGAGTTTACCATTCAATATGAATGCCTAACCACAAAAATAGACCTATTTTCATTTTCACTCTCATTCCATTTTATTCCCATTACTGTTCTAGAAACATTTTTCCCTCATATTTCTGAGCCTATGCAGCGCAGAAATTTATAAGTTCCACCTGACCATAATATAAAGCACGCATCTGAAATGACGCCTTGAGAAAAATCTGCCAAGGGAACTCCAGAAATTTAAAAACCTCGTCTCAAAGATTTATGCCGTGTAGGAGGGGGAAAGAAACATTGCTAAAAATGTCTCCTCTCTTGCCAATGCTCAGCCCATACCTGTCTAAAAAACATACACTAGTGAGTAAATGCTACGTAAATCAACAGGAAGAGCAATACCTCCACTATACCAGTTTAGATACAGAGTCATTACTTTCTGTTTTGATACATTTCCTCTCATTCTCCTTGCCATCAAAAAAGCCCTTTTCTGTGCTTGTAATAAACCAGTTAATATACTAACTTCAGAAGGCATCTTGAATGATCAGTTGTTACATTTATATTCACAAATGAACCCATGTGACTTATTTGCAATAAATTGAAGTTGCATAAATGCTGTGTAATCACCATTTAAAGAGTTCAGCTTTGATGTGACCAGCTGGCAGGATGAAACAAATGGCCAGGACTAGGAACTAAACTCCTTTTAGCTATCTTCCCCCAGTTGCTGTTGGTCTGATGTCCCTGTCACAGACACCAACATAACCATTGGCAGCTGGTTGTCAGATTTAACAGAAAGACCAAAAAGTGTAATGTGCACAGAATCTAAACTACCTTCTCACCCTGTAAATTGGTATTCCCGATCAGGTTTGAGAGGCTTACTGATGGGGTGAGGTGGGGATACTAGACAGACACTGGCCATGCTGTAGCTAAATATAGAGCCTGCTAGTCTCCAGAGTTGTCAATCCAGCACCTTTTACATGCACTAAATTCACTTAAGATAAATTTTTAAACATGTGGGGGAAAAAATCCTCTTTCCTCAGTATAAGGAGCAGAGTGGAAGCCACTCATATTTACCTCCTTTCTCTAGTGACTTCCCCCTTGACCTGTTAGAATAACTCTCTCAAGGGATGGAAATTAATTCAGACTCCATGCTTGTTAATCTCTGACCGTTCCTTACAACAGACTTCTATACATGTATGCCCATCTGAGCTCTTCTAATAATGTCTTGAGGGTCTTGTAAAATGAAATACTGTCAACAGCGAAATCAGAAGCAACCAAACCACTAAAACTAATACTACTGGAGGGTAACGCTGTTTTAAAAAGAGACAGATTTATTCTACATCAATTATACAAATCACAAATTCAATAAGACTTGGGTTAAATAAGTATCTAACAAAAGAATTAATGCTTAAATGATTTACGCATGCATTAAATCCTGTAATGAATTATAGGATTTAATCCCACTGTATAATCAGTATCAATTTAAATTATCATAATGTATGTTGAATTATGAAAATAAATTGGTATTTATGCATAAACATTACATGCACACTCTCTATAGTATATACACTGTATATATGAACTACATAGACAGCAAATTAATTTTCTATCTGTAAAACCATCCTATATTATTTCTGTACCTAAGAAGTTTGTAATGCAGTCAGTGTGCTACAAGTTAAGCACTTCCCTTAAGTGCCTAGCTGAACTGCAGCCTTAATCGTTCACAATTTATAGTGTTTCAACATTGTCCATGATAAATACTTCATTATAAACATGATCAGAATGCTGGCAGCATCCACTCTCACTACAGCCACTTATACTTTCACATGGGTTCCAGCATTCTACCCCAAGGTACACATGAAATTAAGAAAACCTCTAATTCTTTAGACTTCTCCCTAATGGCCATGTCTTAACCTAACTCTGTCATGTTTTCCCTATGTGCATTTTCTACTTGCAGTTTTAAAAGCACAGATTTCTTTAGCAACATCAAATTACCACTTGGATTGTTGATGATTCTCCCTTTGACTATTTTCCCCCTTCCCTGCAAGGGCAGATGATCCTTGCACTGCTAAAATACTCATCTAATCTACTCATTAGGAATAATTTATTTTTTTCACCTCATGATTTCTACCTTATCTTACAACTATATAATCACACTGGCCAGGATTATTACCCATCTCATACACTCACCCAGGAGAATTAGTGGCCATACAACGTCCCCTTACTCACCTGCATGGGACACCTCCATTATAGCTCACAGCTTAGAGAAGAAAGCAGCTTCTGCAGGTCCAGTACTCCCCATCATGGGCAGGTAGAAGGAATGAGCAGGGAATGGGTGGAGCCTTGGTCTCTGCCCAACACTCTCCTCACAGTGGCCAACACAGCTGTGCTGCTGTAGAGGCACCCTTTAGCTGAAACAGATTACTCCCCTCCTGAAGCAAAGGAAGGGGAGGATTAGAGACCAAATTCACTCTGAGTCAATCCCTGATCTGCTTCTGGTGGCAGCCCAACTTTGAGCTGCTTCTTAGGGCTAGGGGTTAATCCACCATCTTAGCACACTGATACTACCATATCTAAGGCTGTGGAGGGGGTTCTACATTAGCTGTGTCTGCTATATCAGCTCATTTGGGGCTCAGTCCTGACTATTACAGCCCTGATCCAGCTAAGCATTTGAACAGTTCTCTAAGTTAAGCACATCCTTATGCATTTGGATCAGAGTTGGAATGCTCAGTCACTTTCAGGATCAAGGCCTAAAGAAAACAGCACTGTTGGTTTGGTTTCATTTGGAGTTTCTTACAGATATCCATTTTCAGTGAACTAACGACCCATTTTGATAATTGCATCCAACTGCTCAAAAGGTAGCATTTTAGATTAGAGAGCTGAAAACATAAAAAGGTTTCAGATGTCTGTTCTCAGGTGGTAAAATTTGATCTGTTTCATAGAATATCAGGGTTGGAAGGGACCTCAGGAGGTCATCTAATCCAACCCCTGCTCAAAGCACGACCAATCCCCAACTAAATCATCCTAGCCAGGGCTTTGTCAAGCCTGATCTCGAAAAACCTCTAAGGAAAGAGATTCCACCACCTCCCTAGGTAACCCATTCCAGTTTGTGATGTAGTCCACTTACTTTCCCTCAATAATGACTTGTGATCCCTGGACATATTCTGGGAGCTTTTAACACAAACATTTTGCAAGAAAATATTAGAGGGAGGGAAACCTCAACCTACCAGGTACCCTGCCACAAACCAGTTTACTCTTTTGTTTAGGTGTCAATTAAAGGCCCAGATATAATACAGCTGAAAGCACCGGACGCAGTTTGCAGAGATAGGTCAGTGGTAGCCTTTTATACAGCTGACAGGGCACCAGAATTGCTTTGCTCTTCTCCTGGATACTGCTGGCTTTCTATAACACAGCTGTAATCATGAGAAATGTGTGCTTCTTATTCATGGATACAAAGATTTATTTAGATTTCTCATGAGATCTCTTTAATGTTTGAAACAGGCATGTTTTATAACAAACTATGTTTGTTTGAAGAGTTGTTATACAAATCCCTAAATAAACAAATTTCATTGTTGTCAAATCTATCCTAATAAATCAACTGTTAAAGTTCTCATTTTCCCCTGTTTAAATTTGTAGTGAATTTAATTCTCAGGAATGATGTTTGACTGATATTTCTGAAAGCATGAATAATTCTGTTCATCCACACAACTACTTCCTCTTGATTCAACCATGAACTAGAGAAGCCGGCTGTATGAGTGAGAAAAGAATGTATTCTTAATATTCTTTCTTTGTTCCACTCAACCCATGGTCTCTGCTTAGACAGTCTCTAACTTTATGTTGCCATCATCACAGTGGAGTTGGAACAATTTTTATAGTGGGGGTTCTGAGAGCCATTGAACCAAACCCTAAACCCTGTTTATGATGGAAACCACTTCAAGCCATGGGGTTCTGCAGCACCTCCCACACCCTTAGTTCCAGCACCTATCACCATGGTATCTAGGACCCCAATTCTCCATTGCATATCTATGGGGATGGATGAACTCAAGCACATGTTTCACTGCTTCTCTGAAATGGGACCTCAGTGCCCAGCAAAATTTTCATCACTTGCCAGCAAAAAGTACTGATTTTTATTGTGTGGATACATATCTACTAGGATCTGTACAATGAGCAACAACTAACTTCACATATCTTCAGAGGGTAACAACTTTTCAGTCATTACCAACCTGCACTCCATGTAAACTGTTGTCCTAGCAAGTGACGTGTGAATCAAGGGTTAAATGTCAAATCTTAAGGGCACTTACTTTAATACACATTTTTGGTCCTATGAGGTCAGCAAGATAGGCACAATATGTAAGAGGCAGGAGAAACTAAGGATGGTGCTATTGTAACTGATGAGGTTTGCAGGCTTGTAAACCTATCCCTAGCACTCAGGACAGACAATAATACTAGTAAGTTTGCACAACCCCTGTAGGTTATAAACAATTATTTCCAATCAGAGGCCGTTCAAGAAGCCTTTGTGCAACAGTGGGAAGGGATAGCAATAGTTGGCATGAATATGAATTATCCCTGAATGAACTTGAACACATTCTCCCTCTTAGCAAGCAGCATCCCTCTGCATATTTAATATAGGCTTTGCTACTGTATTTAGATCAAGAAAAATACATTTGCGTGAGCTTTGCATGAGATCCCACACACAGGCACAGACAGATACATAGGAAAGAGTGGGACACTGAAAAAGAACTGGTGCCACGTTAACTGAAAAGGTTTATATAACACACTCTAAGTATGACTAGAATTAGAGGAGACAAATGTATCAGCCTGTAATGTGCTGGGAGGAAATTAAGTTAACTGGAAAGGGTATCAAAGATTAAATGTACAGGAGTGAGGAGCAGAGGCCAGAGGAAAGAATGAGTGAGTGAAAAAAAGCACAGGATGCAAAATAAAGGGTATGGAAACTAAAAAATTAAAATAAATCAATGGATCAAATGATAGTCAAACTCCAGAAAGGCAGGAGAGTACTAGGGGAAATGGCTGGATGTAAGAAGCTAGAAAGTGAGAGAATTAGACCAGAAGAAAAATAGTGATATCCACTTATTCAATATAAAGTATTTATATGGCCTCTCACTGCCAGAGCATCTGAGCACCTCACAATTTTCAATGTGTTTATCCTTACAACATCTCTTTGAGATGAGCAGTGCTTATATCCCCATTTTACGGATAGGGAATCAAAGTAGAGAGACTAAGTGACTTGCCCAAGGCCACATAGAAATAATGTGGCTGAGCCAGGACTCCAACCCAGGATTCTCAAGTCCCAGGCTACCTCCTTGGACCAAGCTTCCTTTCTGTTCTTTCCAGTCTTATAGTTAAATTTTAAGATCTTTAAGGAAGCACTGACTTTTTGTTACATGTTTGTACAAAACCTAAAACAATGCATCTGGGACTCCTAGAATAGAGAAAACAGAATGAAGCCACTCAAGAGCCATTCCACCTATTTCCACTACGGACTGCTATAACACTTTACGGTCGGTGGTATCTAAGGCAGTAAATAGATCTAAAAACATCAGCATGTTATCCAGTATCATCCAGCAGCAGGAGATGAACCAGTATAATCTATGCCATCACCATGCCAGACTCAGGTCCATTCCAAGATTAACAAAGTCCAAGTGAAGTCCAAGGCATATGGTTACTGCAGGAGTTATCTTGCCAAACCTTACTAATGATTATAAACAGCTATGGAAGATTACATTGGGGTCAATAACCGAATAGAATGGCCACATCAAGACATGGCTTTCTGGACAGAGGCTAATCATGAGCCTTAAAACTATTGGTATCCTGCCCTCCTTAAGGAAAGCACTGACAATCTCCTCCATAAAGGGACCAATCCTTTCCCACTATCCTTCATGATCCAGGAAGGCTAAGGACAGATTGTGCCACAACCTCCCCCTCAACCACCACCACCACCACCACCACTTCTGAACCTCCCTGAGCAACACTAGCTGAAACACAAGCAGAGAAGGCCTAGCATTTGCCCTCTCCAGATGCTGTCCTGCCTCCCTGGATGAAGAAGCTTTTACAGGTACCTTGGTAAAACATTGTTGCCAGCAATATAGTATGTAGGGTGGGGATGGCCATCTAAAAGCAAAGAACTCCATTTGCATTGTAACTAACCTATCCAGTCATTTCTCAAAAGAAACTCGAATGGTATTTCTCATGTTTTCCTTCCAATGGGATTAGATGTCAGGATGCTTTTTCCTGCTATTTCTGCTACCAGGATACAGTAAATTACATTTTGTCTTTTGAAACAATTTTAACTACCAACAAGGTATCAGGTGTGGTGTTTGGTAACTGAATAGAATGCTAAAATGCCCTTGCTTTCTCCTTTCTTGAAGACTATGGACAACACCACCATCCTACTGTCATTCAGGCCAGTAACCTGGGCGTCATCTTGGACTTCTCTCTAGGCCCTCACATCCAGGCTATAAGTGAATCTTTCTGACTTTTTCAGCATAACCTCTCTAGGCTAAAACTAGCGTCCGAACTCTCATCATCTCAATTACTGCTACATCCTTCTCTCTGGCCTTAACAAATGCCATCTTGCCCCACTCATATCCACTCAGAGTATAACTGCAAAGATCACCTCAGTGCCTGATTTTTTGACCACATCACACCTTTCGACCGGCTCCCCCTTTTCTATTGCATCAAACATAAGCTGCTTAGTTTTGCTTTCAAGGCCCTTTACAGTCTATTTCCTGCATGTCTATTATCTCTCATTCAGTACTGAAAGATTGATTCCTGCCTTTGACTGGCCCATGATGTTGGCCTTGACTGCTCACTTGTTAAACAAGTACCATTGTGCTTTCTCCCATGCTGCTCCATAAAGCCATTTCACTGTTCTCCTTCAAACTCTCTTTGCCATGACTCCTACAAAAATCTTTACAATCCTACCAAGCTGACCAATATTGTTGCCTTGAACTCCCTCATCTGTCTGTATCCATCTGTTGTTATTTAGATTGTAAGTAACAACAGGCAAAGAATGTCTTTTGTTCTGTGTTTGATCAGTGCTTACTACAGTGGGTTCCTGGTCCATGACAAGAACTCCCAAGCCACAGTGATGATACTTGGGCTTAACTCTTCTATGCTTGACTCCTTGTGTCAGGGGTGCATGTCCTTACCAGGAGCACTTGTATTGACTGTACCGTCAGTGTGGGGCACTGTGGGACAGCCCCTGAAAGCCAGTAACAGTCAATATAAGCAATGCAGAGTCTACCCTGATAATGTGTTGACCTAACTACATCGACCTTGACTCTACACCACTCATGGAGGTGGAGTTATTAAGTTGGCACAGCAGGGCAGATACATCAGCCGGAGTCAAATTTAAGTATAGACACTTCCATGACTAGGTCGATGTAAGCTGTCTTGCAAGGACTTGACTATGTAGTGTAGACCAGACCTAACTGCTCTCATTTTACTCAGTAGGTGTTTCACCACTGGCTTCATTACAAGCAGAGTTAGGCCAATTTTGAGCACTTGAGAAAAATCTCACCTCATATTTTCTACTTACATTTAGGAGATATCAAATTACTACTGAAATCAATGGGCATCACTCCATTGACCTCAATGGGCTTCAGAACAAGGCATAAATGAGTAATTTATATTCTATGTAGTGTTGAGTAGAACTACATTAGAGCCTCAGAGTTACAAACACCTCAGGAATGGAGGTTGTTCATAACTCTGAAATATTTGTTACACTGAACAAAATGTCATGGTTCTTCTTCCAAAAATTTACTGAACATTAACTTAATACAGTTCTGAAAGTTTACCATGCAGAAGAAAAATGCTGCTTTCCCTCTGTTTTTATGTAGTTTATATTTAACACTGTACTACCGTACTGTATTTACTTTTTTTTTGAAGGGGGGGGGTCCTCTGCTGCTGCCTGATTGTGTACTTCCAGTTCCAAATGAGGTGTGTGGTTGACTGGTCAGTTCGTAACCCTGTATTTGTACCGGGTTCTACTGTAGTGCTAACATATACACAGGGATTTTGTTTTTTAAAACTCGACATTTCAAATTTTGAGGCCGTTTCCCCGAGATAATAACTTTGCTATAAGTCAAATTTTGAGCCTAAACTACTTGACATCGTCAGCAGAAGTGAATGCATAGAAGACTTTGCTGATCAGTTTTTGGCATTTTCTATCCATTTTAAATTAGATTAAAATCATCCTGTGTACCTAGGTATTGTTTCTTCCAGCTATAGGAGTGCTAATTAGTACATTTGAAGGAATACCCAAAAGCCCTAGTTCACATTATGGGATGATGAAATCTTTAAAGATGATGCATCACCCAATTTTTTAAAATGTGTTTTTAACAGAAAGGAGAAAGAAAAAGGAAAACAAACATTCCATAAATGAAAAATTAAGCCCAAGCCATTTAAGGGATGTTGATACTTAATGTCCATTAGAATTGGAATTCAGCCCAAGTGTACAAATAATAAGTGCATGGAACTCACTATGGTGCCTGTTGGTTTAATTCTAGTTAAATTATTCCTGTCTCATCAACATTAAAAGGAACATTCCACACATAAGACTCTATCGTGGTACTTTAGCCACAACCTCATATTGGGCACAATGCCTCCCAGAGCTCCCCTGCACACAGGGGGAACAAAGATCCATATGTAGAGTCATTTGGACAAGGTGACCCCAAAAAGAAATGTAGGGACTGGTTAAAGTCAGTAGGTATATGGAAAAAGTTGGTTGACTGTGAGAAGTAACAAAAATAGGCAGCTGAACTACGGTAGCTTTTATGTTGTGTTCTTCAGCTGGTCTAATTGTCCCCCTTCACTGAACAGTCATGTGGAACAATGATTAAACTCTTCTGAAGAATCCAGAGAATGATGGCCGTATTATATCAGGAGGAAAAATGGAAAGGGAACTTGCAAAATTCCTACTGTTTTTATGCTTTTGTATTCATTTTCATGTGCAATATACACTAATAAGGGCTTTTAGTTTAATAACGTTTCCTGTAGAAAAGAATTATTTAACACTGAAGTCAACAAAATCCTCACATAACAGGTTTTTCCCCCAGTGAACGCATGGTAATTACACTGATGAGCTATATCACCCAGTCCCACATACTGTATTTATAGACTCACAAGCACAATTCCGCCTGCCACTTCAGAGTCACTGTTGAAAGTGGAAAGCCTTTTTTGTTCTACAGTGGGATTTACAAGAGATCAGCTATAAAAAAAAAACTAAAGATCTTAAGGAGAAGGCATGCAAGTCTATATAATTACACAATACGCTTTTCAGGGCAGGGACCATATCTAAACATATGTTTATACTGCGCCTAGCATGAGTCTTGATCTTGAATAGGGTCTTTGGATGCAATCACAACATAAATAATCACCGCCACCTTTACTAGAGATAAAATGCACCCCGAGATTTGTTTATGAGCTGTAACATAAGCCGAATCCAGCCGAGTTAAAAACCATAACTTTAGCGTGTTCTCTCCATGGTACTCCTTTTTTAACTCCCCTTGATGCTAATGGGAGCTACATGTGGGGAGTACTGAAGCAAACAGACACCCAAGGGATTTATTGGATGACTTTCTCTACACACGGAAAACATATTCTCTTACTGTGAATATAATTATCTTATTTTCTCTATTTTTCTCCTTGATCATTATGAGATTAAGAGTTATTACCAAGCATGACTCATACAGTACACAGATGGGGGGACCAAACAAAAGTTGAAGCCAAACACAGAACTCAGAAACTCAGCATCTTGATTTCTCATTCTCACTTTACATGAGTAATATGTGTTATAGATGATATACACATGTCTGGCAATAGGCAATGATTATAAGCAACCTACTGACCTTGTTGGCTGTATAACCATCTATAGGAATTGATTAACCATTTATTAAAACATTTTCTAATAATTTTCTAACCCTTCAAAATTATTTATTAACTTAATATAAAGTGACACTTCTTGCTTTGCTATTCACAAGTAAATTCCTTTCAAATCATAAAACCTATAGGCAGCACTGAAACTGCCAATAAGCAAATCAGCCCTGTCAACCATAGTTTGATTTGACACTAAACCACTTCTCAGTCAAGGTTTGCCTGGGTATATAGTGTTGTTAGAATTTGAGCTGCAGTTCATGGTAACAGAAGCCTTCCAGTGTGGTCTCCAGTTAGAGCGCTAACAGTACTTCTCACGTTCCCAGGCCAGGCAGAATGATACACAGCCAGTGTTTAACTTCTTCGAAGGAAGTATTATTAAAGATTAATATTAGCACCTTCAGATGGATGCAGCCCACAAAGAAAGCATTTCCCCAAGCATCTGACCAGAGTTTCTATATCACAAATAGTCTTGCAGCTACATATGAACACACATACATTCTGTTAAGCCTATGATCCCTCTTCCTAACAAGGAATTTGAAAGGAACACTAAACTGCTGTTCACTCATGAGAATAATGCCAGCGATAACTTAGCTAGTCAAATGGTTAATCAGTGATATAATCCTTCACAAGTGCTACTGTAAATCTTGAGGGAATCAAGTCCAAACCGTTCAAATAAGAGGGACTTGGTAATGCAGAGATATTTCATTTCTATCCTGCTTTATACTTCAAGATTATCAAATAAAACCCCCTTCCTAACCTCAAAGAGCAGTCACATGAAACGGGTATTAGTGTCTATTGGTTTTAGTCCTGCAGCCAGGTATTTATAGAGAGCTGATCACATCCATCTCATAGCCCTGATCCTGCAATTGAAAGTGTGAGGGCAGAGTACCATGCTCACACGGGGTCCCTCTGAGCCTCTATCAGTTTGCTCACATGTTGTCATCTGCAGAATCCATGCCTAAGCGCTTAGGCAACATGAACTGGGAGACACAATTTATCACAAAGTTGGAAGCAAACTCAGAAGGTGACACCACACTAGCAAACATCCTGGATTCAAGTGTGCAAAGGAACTCCAGCTCATTACCCTCTTTATGGTTTAATTTCTAGCTTTACAAAATGAGTAATGTTCTGAGAGCAATAAGCAAGCTCAGACCTTGCACACAGGGACATCAGATCATTTGTTTTGTAATATCCCTGATTATCAGTCATCTGTGAGGAGAGAAGCTTGGGACACAAAGGCACAGACTTCTAACAATTGAGCTAAAGGAGTTAGGTCACTAGTAAGAGTAGAAGGTTCTTATTCGCTATGGACTGGGCACCAAACAGGGGTTATAACCCACTTAACTGGCACAGGACATATATATATGCTACTTAAAATCACATCCAAATGTCCATTGTACACCCCAATTTCATATGCTGAGACATGTCCTATTTGAAAAATACTCAGTTTTCACCAAAATGTTCCATTCTTGGCCTCAGCTGAAATGTAAATTTACCTCGCAAATTTGAGCAAAATCCATTCACTCATTTTTTTGTATTATAACAGGAGAAGCCCCCACCCTACATTGCTATAAAAAGATTTTAAACATCTGAACTTTGTAACTTGCTAAGTTCTAGATGGCTGCTCCTCTTCTGCGAAAACAATAAGGCAGAAATTCTCAAAGCTGCCTAAGAGATTTGAATGCTAATGGGATGGGTGACCAAAGAGGCCTAGAGGGCTTTAATAACCTCAGCCTAAATAAATAAGAATGGATAAATAATGACAGTGTAAGAAATAGAAAAATTCGTTTTCACATCCAAAGTACAAAATCTCAATTACACTTAGAATGTATTATGGTATTTATAAGATTGTGGAATAATATAAATATACACTACAGATGTTCTTTGCTTCTATGGACAGGATTTTATTCTGTTATTGCTAATGAGTTTCATAGCTATGTAAGTTTTTCACTATGCAAAGTGGGATTAGACAGTAAAACCAGTACAGAGTAGTGCTTTTCTTAAAAAAAATACAAGGAAGAAATATAAATGTAGATTCATGTAATGTTAAAGTTATAATTTTAAAAGTCAGGAATCACAAACATTAGGAGTGGCTAAGAGTGAAATGGTAATCATATGCTGTAGTAAAATTGATGCCTATGACACTGCATAGAATGCTTCCAAGTTCCAAGAGTTACCTAACAGCAAAGAATACAATTCTCTCTGAAAAGCCACTGAAGAGATACAAGAAAATTTCGCAGAAAATAAGGGTGTGGGCTCTATAACTTTTTACTCATCTCATTCCCCTGACAGTTCATTAGGTATTTTATTTTCTAAATGCTACAAAACAGGTTGTAGAAAGCACTGGGACACATTAAGGCAGCATTTTCTTTACATGTGAATTTAAAAAGATTAAAAATAAAACATGAAAATTGCTTGAAAAAAATAACAAAACCACTGATGTGATGTTTTGAGACCAACCTACTCCTATGCAACAAATGCCCACTCACAGTGTAATTCTTCTTTTTCTAAAACAATAAGGAGAATTCATTAAAGTGCATTTCAGTCTGTCTTAAAACAGATAGTAAGGATATAGAAGAGCTACTGAAAAGAATTCAGTTTTAACAGCTTATCTTGCTATTAAATGGGGAAAAAATTACACAGCAATTTATTCAGTCTAAGTGCAGTGTAACATCCTACATTTAAAATCCATTCTTTTGCAAATGCTTTTTTCTTTACATCCTCCTATTTTTCTATCACTTTAAAAATATTTGTGCATAATACATGAGTTGTTTTACTTCTGTCTTTTGGTTGTTTTTGTCCCAAGAGATCAATATACAAAATGATCATCATTAAGAAGTCATCATCTACCAACAGTTACCACAATTTTATATCTGAGACCATACTTTTTCTCTGGTGTAAGTACAGAAATATAATGACAGTGAATCAGATACCAAAATATGGGAACTGGTGGTATAGGACAACTAATAATGGCAGCCTCTGGGCTGAAACAAAAATAACTGCAATTATTTTTACACAACACCCTAGAAAAGAATCTGACCTGCAGAGGTCAGAGAAGTTCAGAGGCAGCTTTGAGTTCATCTTATTATAGGTACAGAGGTAGCAGTCTGCTGCAAAGTTTAGATTTGGATCAAAATTTTCTTAATGTTTGAGCATGCCAATGTAATTAACAGATGAGCGTATGTTACACCGCTTCTTCTGTGCTCAATCCACAGAGGATATGAGTTGGCCCTTGAACTCAAGTTGTAGTAGCTTATGCAATGTTTCTCAAACTTTTGTACTGGTGACCCCTTTCACATAGCAAGCCTCTGAGTGCGACCCCCCCTTATAAATTAAAAGGCCTTTTTATATATTTAACACTATTATAAATGCTGGAGGCAAAGCAGGGTTTGGGATGGAGGATGACAACTCGCAACCCCCCATTTAATAATGTCACAACCCCCTCAGAGGTCCCAACCCCAGTTTGAGACCCCCTGAGCTTATGCTTTTAGCTCTGGAGGTCACTTATTCAATCCCAAAATGGCAGCCATGATATACAGTTCCAGCATTTGTTCCAGCATTATACAGTTCCAGCATTTGTTCCAGCATTATACAGTTTGACCTATCAGAAGGCATTCGGGATCATCCTTAACGTACACTTAAATGTTTTATAGGCTGAGATTTTTCAAAGGAACCAGAAAGAAGCTACCAGCTCAACTCCCATTGAAGCTCCTAACTTCCTCAAGCCCTTTGCTTCTTCATTTCTCATTCATGTAGCAGTGTAAATCTCACTACATAAATACCCCTCACCAGATCAAGAGACAGATGTACATGCCTGCAGCCAGCTATCACCACCACCCAGATCCTTTACATTGGTGGATTCACAGAGGCCCCATTGATTTGGTCACTTCCTCACCTTCAAAAATAAACATCTGGTAACTAACACAAACCTGTTTGGCCAACTGATCCTTCTTGACTAAGCCAGTGGCTGCAGCAATATTGCCTGCTCCTTCCACTGTCTTCTGCGCTACTGCCGTCACTCCCGTCACCACAGCTCCCCCGACATTAGACACTTGTTCTTTGGTTTTCTCAGCCACTGTAGAAAAGCAAGAGATTAACAATACATTACAGTACTGGGAGATGAAGGTTAGTCAGGGAATGAGAGGATAAAGTGGCTTATTAATACAGAAGCCGACAGTGCAGCATCCATGGATAGACAGTGAGACCATTACAATTTCTGTACATCCCAAGTGAATCATAAGCAATGAAACATCATCATTTGATCATACAAATAGTGGTAGCACAACTAGAATTAAGGATCTATTTGTGGCGCAACTGTTGTTGCTTGGTAAGGCTTTACTGACCACATTCATTCATTCATTCAGTTATCAGGTTATATTGTGCGGGACAGAGGTTATTTATTACACTCTTTATTATGTCCATCTACATTTCATAACATTTACGTTCAATGCAATGCAAAAAACACATTTTGATTAGTTCACAGAACACACTGACTGTATGTTACTGCTAATCACAAACAATTCAGTGAACTAGTCACATTCCAGTTATTAATTTCTCAGGATTTTTAAAAAATATTTTCTTAATAAACAGGAGTAATTGTTTCTCAGCCTGTAAGTAACATTCTGAAGACCTCATTCTCAGACAAAGGTTTATATGTATCTTTACTCCAATGTGGAGTTTTAAGCCCAAGTCACACAAAAAAATAAATACAAACCAAACCAAAGCTATCAGAGCAAACTAAACTAGTGGCCAGACCCATGGCTCTAGGGAGATGGCAATATAATTACCCTACATACACATCAATAGTTCTCCATTCTGTCCTGTGGAATCTTACAGTTATCTTTCTGGTCATTCACTCCCAAAGGCTCTCCTGCACCAGCAGCTTTTACTGTAGTGAAGTCAATCTAGAAAGCAGGATTAGGACCATAGAATTCCATGCTTTAAAGATACAGGCCCAGATTTTCAAAAGAGCTCATCTCCCACTTAGTCACCTAAACAAGGGTCAGACTTTCAAAAGTGATCAGCATCTAATGTGGTGGCTTCTCTTGGAAAATCTATCTGGCCATTTATTTCAATGTCCAAATGGTCTCTAAACTCTTCTGAAAATCTAGCCCACAAGATGTATCCACACCCACAATTTTACTAGTAAAATAACAGAAATCAGACCTAGCTATACCCTGTAAGTAGGGTGACCAGACTGCAAGTGTGAAAAATCAGGACAGGGGGTGGGGAATAATAGGAGCCTATATAAGAAAAGACCCATAAATCGGGACTGTCCCTATAAAATCGCGACATCTGGTCACCCTACCTGTAACTGGTGCACAAACTTACTGCTCTTCTTTTGGCAATGTTAATTTCTTTCCAGCAATTAGATTCTTTCAATTTCTTATGGAAAGAATTTCAGTTTCCTGTATCAAATGGCTCATTCTACAGATTACTATAAGCAATTATACAACATCAACAGGCAACAGCTGGGGGGAAAACAAACAAACAAACGTCCCCATTAGAAAATGTTATTAACAAGTTCGGTAATAAAGACAGCTTGTGGAAGTATATGCAAATGAAGCAGATTCTGAAGAACTTCAAAAAGATCTCACAAAACTAAGTGATTGGGCAACAAATGGGCAAATGAAATTTAATGTGGATAAAATGTAAAGTAATGCACATTGGAAAAAAATAATCCCAACTATACATACAAATGTGGGGCTAATTAGCTACAACTAATAGAAAGAGATCTGGAGTCATTGTGGGTAGTTCTCTGAAGACGTCCACACAGTGTACAGCGGCAGTTAAAAAAGCAAACAGGATGTTAGGAATCATTAAAAAGGGATTGAGAATAAACAGAAAGTAATCTATTGCCTTATATAAATCCAGGGTACGCCACATCTTAAATACTGTGTACAGATGTAGTCTCCTTATCTCAAAAAAGATGTACTGGCATTAGAAAAGGTTCAGAGAAGGGCAGCTAAAATGATTAGGGGTTTGGAACGGGTCCCATGTGAGGAGAGATTAAAGAGGCTAGGACTTTTCAGCTTGGAAAAGAGAAGACTAAGGCGGGGTATGATAGAGGTATGTAAAATCATGAGTTGTGTAGAGAAAGTAAATAAGGAAAAGTTATTTACTTGTTCCCATAATATGAGAACTAGAAGCCACCAAATTAAATTAATGAGCAGCAGGTTTAAAACAAATAAAAGGAAGTTCTTCTTCACGCAGCACACAGTCAATCTGTGGAACTATTAGCATAGCTGTATTGACTTCAATCAAATCATGCAGATTTACACTATTTAAAGATCTGCCCAATTAATTCTGTATCACTGACAAAACAAGGAAAAATATACTGAAGTTTGGGGTCCCACAGGTGTACTAATGCAGTTGTGATATACAATGACTCAAACACAATGCCACTATTAAAACCACATTTCTTAGGTTACATTAAGGTGACAACAGTTGATGTATAGCAAGGGTGATTACCTACTGACTACAGTTGCTAATGTTACAGTGTACAGAGAAAGCCTTCTCTCTGGGCATATGTTTTCTTTTCCTGAAAAGGGATGCATTTCTCTTCAGGAAAGGCTTAGTACATGCATGCAAACAAGGAAAAAGGACAAAGAATCTGACTGCTGTCACTGGGTTTAGTAATATAATCATAAAATATATAATAAAGATGGGAACCAGAAGAGTAGCTATAGAGTTCACTATAGAGTATCAAGGTTAACTTGACAGAAGACACACAATAGGTGCCATTAATGAGATTTACTGTTTACTGTGGAATAATATAAACAGCTTGTTGTTACAATCTACAGGAGAAATTGTTGCGTTAGCTCTATATTTAATAGCACTCAGTGTATGTAAAGAAACAGGAAGACAAACTAACAGAAATGCACAGCGTAATTGCATCCTGCTGGCTTAGAGGGAGAAGAATAAAACACATTGCACAAGAAAATGATAATGCTGAGCATTGAACCTGATGTGCGCCTGCCTCCATCCACACAATTGAAGGCTTGAGAATACCCCATCTGCCAGTTTCTCTCTTACTATCTCAGACACCACTGCCAAATCATTAGTCTGGGCTGGGATACAGAACTCGACAATCATGAGAGACTGCTGAATAGTTTTCCTGGGGAAAGCTGCTTTCTCCGGGAAAGCTGCTTTCTCCAGAGACAAATATTCATTTGAAGTGCTTCCATCTCAAAACAATAAGCAGAGCTGATTTCTGCAGAATATGAGTAAAGTATGCCACCCAAAGCGTGTTCACTCCCAGAAATACAAGGTTAGTATTATACTGGGTTTGCCAAGAATAGCTTTTAGCTAATATTCAGGTATAAAAATTTCAAAAGCATGTATGTGAGGCTTAAGCCCGATTTTTAAAAGTAACAGCGCAGATGTACAAATGTGCCTGAAGATGCTGCTAGATATCAAGTGGGATTTTCAAAAGCACCTACGCAGGTTAGGTGTCTCCCACTAAGTCACAGAGGCCCATCCTTTGGCATTAGACCAGGTGCTAGAGGTGCTGAGACAATGATCTCTCAGATTCCTTCACATAAGTGCAGCAAACTGCAGTTGTGGAGAAGATGTCAAAGTGCACATCCCCTCCTCTGCTAAAAGCAGAGAAAGACTGAGCGAGCATTTCCTCTTATCTGCTTGTAGGGAGTATTGATATGATTACAGGGAACTGGTTAGCCTTTAAGTTGATGGGCTCATATTGTCTATCGCAAGCCCTCACAGTTTCTGGAGCCCATGTTGCTTATTGAAGGAAATGAGCAATACAAAAGTCAATTTTCCCTCAGAAACCAAGATTCCTGCTCAGGCACCAGTTATAACAGAACTACAACGTAGTTCTATGCACCACCAGTAGGTGCATCAAAGAGTTGTCTCTTTTATTACCCTGGAATTCCTCAGGGACCCTAACTCTAAGGAAGAACCATCCAAACCACACAAGCTTCCATTTGATATCATTTTACTATCCATACTAAATAACAAAACAAACGCACACACGTTTATTTGATTTGTTTATAAACATAAACAAATCAAATTAGAATGAAGTGGATTAATATCAAATTAAGCTAATCAGGTTGATCAAACCATATCCTATGTAAAACTCTACGTAGTTATTTAGACTCTATGTAGCAGTCTTGTTAAGCTATCAGCCCCCACAGTAATATAGCAACAGCACGCTTAGACAGCGAGGGTCCGTGGTGCCAAATATCCATGGCCACATTGTACAGCTTTATTCTACATGTCTAAACCCCCTCCCCGGGTTATTGCAGATCTGGTGCAGCCAAATTAATCATGGACAATCACATGGCTGCTGCCAGTCCATGGCTGAGCAAAGTCCCCTCAAGCTGATCTCCAAGGCAGGTAATCTGACTAAAAAGTGCCAATCAGCAGTCACTGATTATAACGTCAGTCATCTCCAGGCCATTTCTCAATAATACATCCCTATTACTGATAAAATCAAACCATCTTATGCCCAGTACTAGCAGCTGACAATGTATATTAAATGCCTCAAGCCTTCTGATGCTAATCAAGATATTCGCTGTATCAGCTATTTGACTGGAACCTGAGAATCAGAATTACTCCATGGTGAAGCTAATGTTGAGAGTACACTCTGAAGCTACTTAAGGCAGCTTGACTGAATTATTGGCTAAGTAATAGTCAGTCTCTTCGCCTCTAGTTCCAACACAGGGTTACATGAAACATGCCAATGCAATTCAAGATGACACAACTCATTACATTTAATATTTCAATCACATATTTAGATTAAAATAGCATGATTTATCAGGATTAATTTCCATGGACTGGTCTACAAGACACCTTATTAGCATATATTATACAATCATTAGCTATAATTAAATCCAGATTTGAATTCACCCACTATCTTTGCTTTCCAGACCAATTGTTCAGATACCAAAGATTCATTTCTTAAACCCAATTGCCCCGGTTTGTACTGGAGGGAGCAAGTTCTCTAGTCACTTACTCTATATGAAACTATACTGCTTCACTTTAGAACCTGTGTTCTCCAGATTTTTGTAAGGGGACTGTTATCCCCTTACTAACATTCAGTGGGAGTGTTTTGGTTGCTAGCTCCCAGCACTAAAAGGGGAGGGATCGATGGCAAATCAGGATCCTGAGACTGACAGGCCCCAGGAACAATGGCGAGAGTCAATGCTCCAGGTCAGCCTGAATGACAGGGCAGGCAGGCTATTCAAAGAGACAGAAGGCCAGGGTGGGTCCCATCCTCCATGTAAGCTGGAATTGCCTGGGTTCAGATGGAGTAGGGGCCCAAGCTAAGCTGCTAGGAGCAGAGCTGCAGCCCAAAAAGCCAGAGCACAGCCCAGAGAGAGAAACCTGCCCAGAGTGTGGAGCTGCAGCAACCAGAGCCAGAGGGGCTAGACAAGCAGCCCAGGAAGCAGGTGAGAGCTGAGCGAGAGGGGTACGTCTACACTGCACGATTATTTCGAAATTAGTTAAACCGATATTACAAACAGATCTAATAAAATCGGTTTAGCGCGTCCACAGTGGGATCCCGAAATCGATTGTTTGCGTCCATGGTCCAAAGCTACCATCGATTTCAGGAGCGGTGCACTGTGGGTAGCTGTTCCTCAGCTATCCCATAGTTCCCACTTCCGTGTTGAGAGTACAGTGCCTGATGGGGCAGAAAACACTGCCCCGGTGGTGCTGGGTACAGCCTCACCCCTCCCTTTGTGAAGGCAGCAGACAACCCTTTGGCGCCTTTTTCGCGGAGTGCATTGAGCAAACGCCATAGCACAGCAACTTTCCCTTTTTTTTTTTCACGTGGTGGTGGGGGAAATAAACTGAGGAGCTGTTCCCTGAACCACGCCAGACACTGTGTTGAACCTACAGACATTGGGAGCTCAGCCAAGAATGCAAATAATTTTCAGAGACTGCTGTGGACTGTGGGATAGCTGGAGTCCTCAGTACCCCCTCCCTCCCTTCATGAGCGTCATTTGAGTCTCTGGCTTCCCGTTACGCTTGTACACAGCGCTGTATATCCTGGAGTTTTTTATTCAAACGCTTTGGCATTTCGTGTTCTGTAACGGAGCTGGATACAACAGATTTGTCTCCCCATACAGCGATCAGACCTAGTATCTCCCGTACGTCTATGCTGGAGCTCTTTTTCGATTTCAAACTGCATTGCCAGCCGTGCTGATCAGAGCTCCACGCTGGGCAAGCAGGAAATGTAATTCAAAAGTTCGCGGGGCTTTTCCTGTTACCTGCCCGCTGCATCTGAGTTCAGATTGCTGTCCAGAGCGGCAGTGCTGCACTCTGGGATGCCGCCCGGAGGCCAATAACGTCGATTTCCGTCCACATGAACCCTAATCCGAGTTATCACTATCGAATTTAGCGCTACTCCTCTCGTTTGGGAGGAGTTCCGAAATCGATTTAAGGAGCCGTTAACTCGATATTAATGACGACGTCGTGTGAACGGATACAGCGTTAAATCGGTATATCGGCCATTAAACCGATTTAAAGTCGCAGTGTAGACCTGGCCACAGAAGCAGCCTCCAGAGAAGACCTGCTCTGGGAGCAGAGCTGTAACAACCGGAGCAGAGAAGCAGCCCAGGGAGCTGACGGCAGAGCAGCAGCAGCAGTCGTGCTGAGGCAGTGTGGAGCTGGGGCTGGAGCAGTCCGGAGCTGGGTGCGGTAAGCAGCTGCGGAGAGCGAGGGGGACCCTGGGCAGTGGGCCCAGCACAGGAGATGCCTCAGCCAAGAGGCTCTGCAGGCTAGACTTGGAGGGGGATCATAACCTGACAGAGCGGGGGGTGACATTGGGGAGAGGGTCCTGCCACCCAGAGCCTGAGAGAGTGTGGCTACCGCCAGAGCAAGTGTCCAAGCCACAGCACCTGCAGCACAGCCAGGCCTGAGAAGGAGGCCTGGGACCTACAAGAAACCGACTGTGAACTGCCCTGATGTCCAGAGACACTGTTTGTGATGGTCCCTGCCACAGAGCGGGGTAATGTGTTTTCCTTTAACCTTTCCCATTTTTCCTTATTCTTTTTTAAAATTAATTGTAATTAAATAACTTGTATTTGCTTTAAATTGTATGATGTGATCAGTGGCTCAGGAAGGTGGCAGTGCAAAGAGAGTACCCCGGAGTGGGGACACCCTAGCCCCTGTCCTGGTGACCACAGCAGGGTTGGGGGTTGAGCCCCCGGGAATCCTGGGCTCAGCCTTGTTGGGGTTACGAGGACTCTGCCAGACAGGAGAGTGGAAAGGGAGTACTCAAGGGCAGGGAGGCCTCTGGGTAAAGAAAGTGGGAGCGAGGACTCAGATCCTTTTGCTAGCCCACTTCACTGGGGTAGTGCAGAAGCCAGGAAAGTTCCCCACAATAGCAGGACCATTCCCCCACTTACATAATGTAGAAAGTTTGGTCTATTAACTGTAATTGTACAAAGTTACTACCCATTTCATATTTTTAATTTACATTCAACAACCCAAGTCCATTACTGGAGCTTAACTGCACAGAATTAAACAAAAATATTATGGAATTACTATCAGTAACCCTAAGCCTTGTCCATTCAGCTTGGTGTCAGCCATTTCCTGAGCCGGATGAGGCCTATCATTAGTCAGTTATGATGTTCCAGTCTGGTTTGCCTAAAATTCATAATGATCCTTTTATGGTCAATTTTTTTCATGGAAGTAGCATTTAGGAGAACTGATGCCCTTGTGTTTTGCATCATTGTCCATGTTCTTTGTCTTACAAACAAAATTTAACATTTCCCCCAAAAAACCTCTCAAACATGTAATGCATCCAACTGGAATCTCCTTTCTCATGAATATCAGAGATAGACTGGTACTCACAGGATTCATAATGAATCATTTCTACTTTCTTCATGATAGGTGGCTTTAATCCCTACTAGGCTGCTGCACAAAAAGATTCTAATGTTGCCACAAATTCCACAGGTTCACAAAGTGTCCTTGGACTTTTCAAGTTCAAGTTCAGTTGGTCATCATCACCATCACTTTTTTATCTGGATGCCCATGCTGTTTGTCTGGATACGTCACACATCAGACACACAAGTCACCACAGATCCTCTGCTAGTTCAAGTGGAGTTTCCTTTTCTTCTTCCTGTTAACCCTTAACTGAGCTCTGGCCATCTTAGATTAATGTCAGGCTGCAAACCTTATATCAAGGACTTGTACCAACTCAGAATGCCTCGGCATGTGTCCTAAGGATAAATTTTGCAGCATTATCAAAGCTGGTTGCTTAGCTGTAGTTTTAGTTTAGCTGCTAAAACACCCTCCTTGCTTATTCCTCAACCATTCATTTGGCATATGATGTTGAACAGGGCTAAATAAGCCTCCCAATATGTTTTTTCTTCGAAAATATAGACTTTGTATAGGTGAGCATCAATCAACTGCTATTTATCTCCTCTAGGCTTCTCTGTGGGGCAGTAGTCAATAGAAAGAGTCTGTGTCTTACTCCAAACTTCTTTCTTTTCTAATTCCTTATCTGAGCTATTAACTTTCACAGTGGTCTTCAGAACCTCTGAAATTCTTGCTCAGGTATTTTCACAGGCCTTTAAATGAGTGTTTATGCTGCAACTGGAAGCGTGTCTACAAGCATGCATAGACAGACATGCCCTAGATTTGCTCGAGATAGCTTGCTAAGAATAGTAGTGTTGATTTCATGCCACAGACTAGCCACCCAAGTACCAGCCCGCTGTACCCCATAGTCAGGTGGCTAGCTCATGACACCACCCATGCCACATCATCCTCACTGCTATTGTTAGACCCTAGTGTGTGTCTGTCTGCCAGAGTTGGGAGGCACGCACCCAGCTGCAGTGTAAATATTTCCCATGTCAATTATTCCAAAGAAGATAAATTGCATGGAATTCAGTGTACTATGCAGATTTTTCAAACAGCTGAAAAGCTTAAGTCCTAACTGCTCTGTGTGGATATCATAGAGTTTCACTGACTTTGCATCTTACTGATTATTGTACCATATTGCTTCCTGATTTTTGCCTTACCATACCTGTTGTTGTTCAAATCAATTTAATGCACAGATTCACTGACTTTTAAACTGTACAGCTAATAAGGCCATGTGCATGCCCCATGAAGCCTGATTTTTCAAATTGTAAAGTACTAATGTTCTTGAAATAGACTGTACGTGTGCAAAGTACAATTTTCAAATCTTCATAAGTGTGACAAATTCAAACCAAATTTCATGACAATTTTGAAAGGCACTTCTCCCAAAAGGCAATTTTCCTGCCAGCTTTTAGCTTCCTATTCCTGCCTACTTCAGTGCCAGACCTGATTTTTCTTAAAAATAAAATCACAATCATTTTAATAATGGGAGAAATGTTATTTTCCCCTCTCATTCTCAAAAATGGCTGAATTGTTTTTGCTCAAAATTTCAAGGGAAAAAAAATCATCCTCAAGAAGAGAAAAATTTTGGTAAATTTCAGGCCAAAAAGTGACAGTTTTGTAAAGTTCTGAGCAGTTGAAAACAGAGCAATAGAATGTAAATGCTTAGGCACCTTCACCCACATCTGCTAGCTAGAACTCCAGTTTCAGATAGATTAAATGGATTAGGCCAGGGGGATGCAACCTATGGCATGTGTGCCAAAGGCGGCACGCGAGCTGATTTTCAGTGGCACTCTCACTGCCCAGGTCCTGGCCACCGGTCTGGGGAGCTCTGCATTTTAATTTAATTTTAAATGAAGCTTCTTAAACATTTTAAATTTATTTACTTTACATACAACAATACTTTAAGTTTCAGAGTAGCAGCCATGTTCTGTATCCGCAAAAAGAACAGGAGTACTTGTGGCACCTTAGAGACTAACAAATTTATTTCAGCATAAACTTTCGTGGGCTACAGCTCACTAATTTGGATGCATAGAATGGAACACACAGACAGGAGATCTTTATACATACAGAGAACATGAAAAGGTAGAAGTATGCATGCCAACAGGAAGAAGCTCATCTCAGTTGATTAGACATCATCAGCAGGAGAAAAAAAAACTTTTGAAGTGATAATTGAGATGACCCATAGAAGGTGTGAGGAGAACTTAACATAGGGAAATAGATTCAATTTGTGTAATGACCCAACCATTCCCAGTCTCTCTTTAAACCTAAGTTAATTGTATTTAATTTCATATTAATTCGAGTTCAGCAGTCTCTCTTTGGAGTCTGTTTTTGAAGTTTTTTTTGTTGCAAAATTGCCACCTTCAGGTCTGTCACTGAGTGGTTAGAGAGGTTGAAGAGTATATAATAGACTTATAGAAAGAGACCTTCTAAAAACATTAAAATGTATTACTGGCACATGAAACCTTAAAATAGAGTGAATAAATGAAGACTCGGCACACCGCTTCTGAAAGGTTGCCAACCCCTGGATTAGACAAACACAAGATCACCTGCTGTATACAAATTCAGACAGGTATAGCTCTAGAGACATATGAAGAAAATTGGGAAAATATCACTTCCACTCCAATGCAAAGCCCCATGAAGTCTGTGGGACTCTTTCCATTGATTTTCATAGGCATTGGATCAGGCCTTATGAGTTCATTTCTACTGTGTTCCTTCTTATATTGAAATGGTGCAAAGAGAACCATCCTCCAGTTCCATATCCTCTAGTGCCATGGAAGAGTTTCAAACCCTGTGACTCATTCAGGTTTGAGAACAGTACAAGAAAAAGAGGTCATGGCTAGGATCAAAAAGCAGAGGTGCCACCTGTGATACAGACCCCAGATGTATTCTCCTCTGGGGCCTTGGTAGATCTGCACAAGGTGAAAGCACACATCACAGCAGCTCCAGCATTGCCTAAACACTCCACCACTCATTGACTGCTGACACTGGTCTCTACTGTATGCTTCAAATGCTCCCTACTTTCTTACAGCCTTTCCTTCCCACTCTGCACAATCCTGCGTACGAGTGACCTCCTGACCACCAGCTTCTGCGTCCTCCACTCCCTGCCATCGTTCGTGTTGGTCCCAGTTCCTAATCCCCAGGTAGCATCAGCACTCTCATCCCAGCCCCCATGCCACCGTCACTCACTTTATAACACCCTCATCCCCCAAATCATCCGACTGATACACAAGCATCCCACTCCACCCCATATCCCCCAAATACATTTCCTTTCACCCTTTCCCACAGTTGACATCTGGTGCCCTTCCTTCCCCATGCTCAAGGAGAAAGAGACTTGCCCAAACAAGGCTGTCAATCTCTATGGTGCAGGCTGTGCAAAGACGAAGACCCCATTTAACAGATTATGACAAATCAGCCATCCGATTTTGATAAAAAGACAGTTGAAATAATGTGCATGTGTGCTTACCTGTTGTGACACCATGAACAACTCCATCCCTAGTCCTGGAACCTAAACAAAGCAAAAATCATTTTGTTATGAGCATTGGAAATACCAGTTGGCAAATACTGGTACAAGTGAGTGGGTGATGGGAAAGCAGTAAATATAGCACAGCTAGATTTTAATAAATCATCATAGTGTCTCACAAAATGCTTAAAATTAATTCAAATCAGGCTTGCTGTAAGCAATGCAATAAGGACTGAAGATCACCTGGAGAACCATCAATAAAGGGTGAAGATAAGTGGCAACGTTTTGAGTTGTGGAGTGGGGGAAGCATCCATGTTAGTTGTTCTAGTAAACAGCTTGTTAAGAAAGCACTCAATCTCGCAAAGATTTTTGCACATGAATAACCTCACTCTTGTGAGCAGTTCCACTAATGTCGCACATGCATAAAATTACTCGTGTGTAAGGTTGTGTAGCCTCAGGACCCACGGGTTAGCATATGTGACTTACAACCCAATCCTGCAGTTTTTACTCTGGCCTTAATCCGGGGGAACTGCAAAGAGTGAGGGCAGGAAAATGATATAAAAGGGCCTAGTGGAATAGAAACATGGTCATGAAATTCATTTTGGAAAAATGCAAGCTAATATTTCTGTGGGAAGTAACCTGAAACAAATGGTTTAATGAGAGTGGAATCTAGAAAACAGTTATGCTGAGAGACACCTAGAGATAACAGTGAGCCGTAATAGATATAATACAGGACATGAGTGTATAGTGTGATGTGGCAGCCACAAACACCAAACCAATTTTGGGATGCATATGCAAGTGTATCCTGGCTCTTTAGGGAAAAATCCTGTATTGGAAAGGAAATGGGCTCTGTTTCTGTTGGAGTCATTGGTAAAACTCCCTTCATGTCAGTGGGAGCAGAAATAAACCAATCAGGGAGTGCTTTTGAAAATCCCACCCTCAATGTCTTTTTCCATTCCGGACTTCTAGTTCTCTGGTTCTATAACTTAGCTACATATGAAGGGGATGAGCCCATCTCTGGCCTATCATACTTAACAATTTACAGCGCAGAGAACGGGTATGTGATACGTGCCATGGAAGCCAAAGTAATAGCTTTATAATGCCATTGGACTAGGTCTTTGAGGGACAGTATTGAGATCTAATTTTTGAAAAGCATTTAGTTTCTTTATTATGCATTATTACATAAGAAAACATTTTCCCAAGGAGTTAGTATTTACAGACTTCTAGCTATGTTATTTTATTAATTTGGATAATTTTTATGTGTCATACACACAGTATATGCACGTTATTTTATGTACAGGGCTTTTCAACAGTGTGTACGTGCATTGTTTCTTTAAATGTGTAGTAGGAAGCCAAACAAGAGGATCTGGGGAAAATTCTAGGCAGAAGCTCTACAGTGAAGCAGCGAAAAAGTAGCATTAAGTTTAACATCAATTTCCTTATTCTAATAAAGTTTCTTGTTTAGTGTTAGAAGAAAGACCCTAGACGGTCAGTGATTCTTAGAGTTGTCACATTAGAGCACCACACTAATATAAATGTAAATATTGTAGAACAGCACATAGTTTCCATCAGCATTATGTTTCATACTTTACTGGTGCCAGTTTGTTAAACCTAAACCCTGGGGTTTATTATCTGTACTATCAGATTTATGAACTTTTATATCCTTGAAAATGTCTTGTTACTAAAGAGTAAGAGCAGAATAAGAATCACGTGAGAGAGAGACAGAATGAATGATTTCTTTGTGTCATGTGAAATGACTTCATGCTCTAGCCTGGAAAATAAAGATGCCAGACTTGCCCGGGGTACTTTGGAGAAGATTGTCTCTCTGTCTGAAAATGAAGTAAATGGCTAATGATCAGAACAAAGGGTGAAGAAATGGTGTCCTTTCCTCTTTATATTCATTCTTCAATTTCTGCAAGGAAAAACACAAGAGCTGGGTTTCTGAGCTATCTGATTAAAAACAAAGCGGAAGAAGTCCTTTCAGTGTGTAAGGATTCATCTTAGGTCATCAGGGCTTGATCCTGCATGTCATAGGTGCTCTGGCCTCAGTCCAGCAAAGCACATTTCACTTTAAACATACAAGCAATTCCATTGACTTGTAGAAAGGGCCTACAAAGCTCTTCACTGGCTTCAATAGGACAATTCATGTGCTTACAATTGAGCACGTGCTTAAGGGCTTTGCTGGATTGGAGCCAGAGCGCTCACTCCCTTGCTGGATTGACTCCCTAACCACTATGGGCTAAATCCTTCAAGTGACATACTGTACATAAGTACACTAGAGCCTGGTAATGATGTTTAACTGTTCAACTAGGGTGGGGAGAGATGGACTAAAGCAGCAAAAAAATCCTCACAGAGGAATTCTCAGTGGCAGATATCTCCAGAAAGGAGTATACCATATATCTTGATTCTTACTGCACTTACACTAGCATTACACAGGTATAATTCCACTAACTTCAATGAAGTTAGTCCTGATTTACACTACTACAACTGGGATAAAGAATCAGGTCTGTGGGGAGTAGGCCCATTGCCCACAAGAGAGTTTGGCCAGTGGATCCACCCAAAGTACAGATTCTTATAAGCAAATTCATACTTGGCAGTAGATAGTAGCCAGCTATCTATGCAGTTTTCCTGGCTTCACACTTCATGTTCATACCTTACTTGTGCTGTGTTGTAACACAGTTTCTCTTTTTCTTAGACTGTGCTCAGTGTCAGAATACGGTTCTGTAAGGACAACGGCTCAATTCTGTGGGACAAATTCTGGCTGGAGAAACACAGGGGCTCACCTAAGTAAAGTTGCAGCCAGTAGTGGGAGCATATGATGGAAAGTGGCTGTCTTTATTCTGGCCATTCCTCATGCTCTGTCTGACAGGAGCCATGAAAGGGTGATGAAGGGCATGAACTAGCAGTCAAGAAACATGGTTTGCATGTACTATCTGATAAAGCAATGGCCTGTCTGCTCAGATTACACAATTCAGGCAGAATAGTGGCACACATGCACACTACTTGTCCTGTATACTCTGTTCATGTGACCACACGGGGGCAGGGAGAGGGGGTGGACATTACTCTTGTTTTTCAGGCACTAGCCAGAATATGGACCGCCGGATGAAGAGTAAAAAATAGTAGCTACCACCCTTCCTTCCCATTTCAACAGTATTTGTCAGCACTATTAAACTTAAGTAGCTATTTCTGTGTTGGCCATGAGGCCCAATCCTGCAAGGTGTTAATTTCTGAGCACTTCTTTACAGGTGCCGAGTATTCTCAGCACTTCACTGAATTAGCGCCTCATTCAGATATAGGGCTGGCTAAGGCCCTTTCTGCAGTGGTGTATACACCACTTTAAGCAACAGCTGGTTGGGGACAGGGAAGCATGACCCCACTGGAGAGAAGGAGATATTATTGCTTCTGCTTCTGAGTGTTCCTATAGGGAACTGTTTCCACAAGGACTTTAGCAGGGATTAGGTTGCTCATTATTCCAACAGACAGAATTGGAATATCGTCGCTATCTCACTAGCTTTTCTACTGCCAAAGAAAAACAACATATGTCTTGAGAGAAGGCTGCAGCAGAGGCTTTTCTGTGATCTAAACAATATGGGGAAGGTACAGTTTTGTAGCTGTGCACCTGCTGTGGGTCAGATCAAATCTACACATATATGAACACCAGAGCTTGGGTACAGTGGAGAGTAGGAGCTGACCGGGAGAGGATCCATTCCCAGCTACCTGATACTGAGCTAGCCAGGCCAAATGTAAGTTAAAGCTGCAGAGGGAGGCACTTTGTCCTACACCAAGATCACACACAAGCAGAGAAACCAGAGCAACGAAGCTTCACTCTGCCACATGCCATCTCCGGACAAGCCCCATCCCTTTCCCTGGCGACAGTGAAAGCTTGAGGCCAAGATTAGCACACTGCAGTCCCTGATTCAGAGCATCAAAGCTATACTTGAAGTCAGATTAAATTACTCTTACTTGCATTGAGTAGTACCACACTCCTCACACCGTCTCACTGAAATCAGAATCTAGCCCTTACTCACTTAAATGAAATTTGCATAAAGATAAACATGGTTAAGTAATCCATATTTAGCTTCCTAAACTCAGATGTGCAAAGCACACATAACTTCTAATGAAGACAGTGGGACTCAAATTTAAACAATCTGGCCTGAGTGACTTGCACGGCCATGCAGCAAGCCAGTGGCAGAGCAGAAACCAGAACCCAGGTTTGGTTGCTGAATCCCAGTCCCCTTCTCTTAGTAACCATTAATCAGCATGGTTTCTTTGTATGTTATACCATAACTACGAAGGATCTGATGCGAATCAGTGGAGCTCCATTGATTTCACTGGACCTATGCTGACGCACACAAGCTAAGACTCTGAACACAGAGGGTAAGAAAAAACCTAACTCAGGGCCTAATCCAAAGCCCATCTGGGAGAGCTTTCCAATGACTGCAACGGACATTAGATCAGGTACTAAGAAAGGAAGACACAAACAATAGGAGAGGAGAACGGCATTCAGCATGAAGATAAGAAGAAGAATAAAATCCAAACTTTCTCAAGTCTTCTGTAGCCCTCTGACCCACAGATAGAAATGTTCCTTTGTGCCCTAGAAGATTAAGCCATTACAATGATTCCACTGCTTCCTAGACAATGGATATTTTCCCATGGGATTCTCTTACTATCTTTTTTTGCACTAGATATTTTTTACAATGCTCTGAATAACAGGTAGCTGTAATTTGGACAGAAAAAACTTTAGCTTCTCATTAATTCCTCCCCAAGAACTGATGGCAAAGAGTCATTGACTAGCTGACTACTGAATTTAAAAATTACTATCGAGACCCTCTCAATTCTGTTCTTAACAGAGTCTTTTCGGGAAGGTATCAACCAGCAGCATGACAGAACTCATTTGTAATGCACCCAGTTATAGCTACAATTCCACATACAGCCATGTGGAATGAAAATCCTCAACTGCTTCAATGCATTTTACTCCATTATAAATGAGTTCCACTGTACTAATCCTTTAGGAATTTAGCCATTCTCCTCCTCTTCCTCTGATCTGGCTGAACAGAAGAAAAGAGAAGTTACCACTGCGCTGTGCTGGGGAGGTAAAAAGAGGAATACATGGCTTCCCTTTTCACATCAGAGCATGAAGGAGAATCAGGCCAACCTAGATCAGCTGATATTTTTAACTACAATTCCAGCCAGGGAAGATGAACTTCCAGAGGCAATACACATGAGCTATCATCATTCATGGGCTGAAGGAGAGTGGATCTTTTGCCAGTAGCTCCTTACCTGTTACAGTGAAACTACATATATGTTTATGTTTCCTTTATGAAAGAAATCAGTTCAGTGTGGGATCACTCCTGCACTATTATTAATTATTAGTATACAGACCCTAACCCCAGCAATTCACAATCTAAGCATATCGAAGACCATGGGAATTTTGCCTTTGATTTCACTGGAAGCAGGATTGGGTTTCAGCATTCCTAGTATCACAGCAAATGGAAACAGCATGAAGATTAACTCAGCATACATTTTATAAGCATACCTAATAAAAAGAAATCATGGAAGCGCTGTCATGATCTACCAGGAAATAAATCATACACCAATGAAAATTAATAATAGACAATGAAATACTGAAAGATATTCTGATAATTGTGCAAAAATGCCTACATACATTGAAACATATATTCATTTTAAATTTAGTTTGCAAAATTACTGCTTTCTGTGTTTACCCAGGAATGGAATTTGCTATTGTTTAACTGGAAAAGAATGTTCAAGATGGGCTAAAATGTGTAGTCTAATGTATCCGGAACAGAAATAATTTGTTCAAAAATAATGCTAACCTGGAAGGGTATTGGGATTTGGGTGAGGGGAGGGGAAAGAAGTATGTGGCAAACCCAACACTTCCATATCAAGGAAATTATTCCAGTGTTTAACCATCCTCTGAAATCTGTGCACAACTCCCTAGGTACACACAGCATCTGTACCAGTATTTACCTATAAAACCGTGAAAAAAGAGAAAGGACATACTGAAAAGAATATATTATTTCGTTCATATTTTTCCATCACCTAATTTAACTTAGGAGGAAACAGAGGCATATGTTTATTTTAACTAACCAACCATTTAATCATCATGTGTTTTACAGGCTCTTCCTATGAATTTTTCATCACAGCCTTTGGAAGACACAGTTCTCTAGAGCTAGGAACCTCTAAGCAGCTAGGATAAACCTGTGGTTAAAGCATTGGACAGGAATTTGAAATGTGAATTCTATTCCCAGCTCTGCACAAGCTCCCTGTGTGACATGGGCAAGTCACTTAATATCTCCTTGTCTCAATCTTCCCATTTGTAAGAACAGTATAATAATTCCCCTATCTCAAAGGGTTGCTGTGGTCATTCCTGCATGATTCATGGAAGGAAGGTGCTGTGGGCCTACAATGTAACAAGTATCCATTAAGGAAACTCAGTCAAAGGAGGTAAGGGAATGAGATGCTTGTACACAGAATGATGAATATCAGGAATCTTTATTTAAAATCTTGAAAAGCAACTGATTATATTTCCTTCCAACTATTGAATCCTTTTTGCTTTATACAGTGAGGAAGGATAGGGTTAGATAAATTGCCAAATTAACTGACTTTTTCTTAAAAATAAAACTCCTTAAAATCCACATTCAGTAGCATTCTGGTTATAAAGCCACCTGTCACTCTGTCTTTGTATATTGTTCATTACTGTAGCAACCTGTGTGCCCTTAAACTGTTAGGGCTCTTGGACAGTGAGCCACATTTTTTTGGCACGTCTCCTATAGTACAGTGCCATGTATGGCACAGATCTATGATACTGTACTATGGTTTTAGCATGATGCTAAAACAACAGGTGACTATCAAAATGCAATGGCACACCAATGGATTTAGCAGTAGTTATTGTCCATCCTCACA
>NC_133773.1:22617762-22716254 GCF_003597395.2 Chelonoidis abingdonii
AGATACCCAAGGAATAAAAGGGAAAGGTGGATCCTACTGATCTTTACCTCTAAGCCTCCAAATTGACCATGAAAAGAGAATAGCAATACAATTTTCCAAAGTGCCTGAGGACCAGACTTTCAAAGGCATTTTACCATCTACAGATGCAGATAGTCCTCTGGTAGGGTTTACAAAAGTTTCTAGAGTTGGGAGTTAGCTGACTAGTGAGATTTTGAAAACTGCCTATCTGCATTTTTAAAGCACCTAAATGCCTTTGAAAAACTGTCCCTAAGCTACTTAGGAGCCTAAGTCCCATTGACTTTCTATGGGAGTTAAACTTCCAAGTGCCTAATTCACTTTTGAAAATAGGACATAGGCAGGTTTAAAACAAACAAAAGGAAGTATTTCTTCACACAACACACAATCAACCTGTGGAACTCTTTGCCAGAGGATGTTGTGAAGGCCAAGACTATACTAGGGTTCAACCAAGGAACTATACAAATTCATGGAGGATAGGATTCTGGGTTAGATGGACCTTTGGTCTGACCCAGTATGACAGTTTTTATGTAAGTCACTTAAGCACTTTTTTTTTAAGTTGAAGTTTACTTGTTCCTACTGAACTCACTCTCCCTCCCCCCCCCCACCTCTCACCCCCAAAAAAGACCTATACTCCAAAACATGAATATTGCAAAAACCTAGATCTGGCACCTTAGTCCTACCAGAGTCTTTCAAGTTTTGGCCATCATGGTCTCCCCATCATCACTCCCAATCATATGGCATGAATAGAAAATAAGACAACTATCCTTCCTCAGTAAAAAAAAAAACCAGGGCCTGATGCACTAGACATTTTTCCAGTGAAGTAGGAATAATCAGACTTATTCTCTTATTTGATAATACAATTTGATCTCACAGGACACCAAAAGTCAGTGGATTCCCCAAGAACCATCTTTTCTCTTATTTTTATTGCATCACCTAGACTGGAGCAAGGGAGAGGGAGATACTAGGGTGAAGCAGGAGAAGAGGAGAGAGCTAAGCTTCAGGGAGCATCACACTTCCCCTTCCATCCAGCACAGGAACCAAATGCTCAGCACAGAGATGTCTTCCGTCCCCGAAACAAAAACAGGGTTTCTTCCCCACACAACCATGCTGGCAGAAGGCTGGCACATCGTACATCATGAGTGAACTTCTAATACCTCTGTACAGCTTGATAAATTTTCATTTGGTTTATCCTCCTACTGGCTTCAAATCTACCAGTTGTTCAGAAACCTGGTTTATTGCTCCCTCTAAGAGGAGGCTGACTGAGAATACAAATCTCTTCCCTTAGGTAGCCCTGCCCTCAAGACAAGGTTTTTCCTTCCCTCTTCCTTCTAACAATAATTGCATTACATAAAGGTGTTTCATTTCACTCACCAGTACTGTACAATTATACCTGAAAGGGAGAGTGTCTTGTTGGGGATAGAAGGCCCTCCCTCCCACTGCTGGGGAGAGAGGATCATAGCTGTAATTTATTTGTCACACATTGGAGGGGACATGTCAACACGTAAGGATTTCTGTTGTTTTATTGCAAGAGTGGGATAGCAGGATTCCTGGTGATCAGATTCTAGCTTCTTTTATATAATTTAAGCCTAGAGAAAAGCCTAAGGAATTAAAACAAGCAATTTTATTTCCTACTCATTGCTGTATATAAGAGAAAGTATATCCAGTGGAATGAAAACGTAATCTTATAGGGTTGTGTTGCTTATATGACCCAGTTCTTTCTGGACAATTTGAAAAGTGTCAGCAGTGACAATGAATTTAAAAAAACTCACCCTCAGTAAATCTTTGAAATCAACAGGATTTAGGCACCTATCTGCATATTTATGTGCCTAAATGAAAGTGAATGGTATCTAGGTTCCTAAATTCCATCAATGAACATAAGCATTGTAAAAACAATTAATTTCCCAGCACCCAGGATTTATTTGCCCAGTGCAATCGTTCATCTAAGACCCAGATTAAAGTGGTTTGGAGAAATATTAACATGTTGTTCAATTGTGTTACATGACTCTGTTGTACTATGGCAATGACGCACTGCTATGAGCATTATATAAACCTTTATATCTAAACGCACCACAGCAAGGTACTTTTATACATATAAACCACACCAAGGATTTCTTCTTACATAGAAGAAATCAGGACTATGAGGGAATTTGTTGTATTTTAGTATGTTATTAGGCCTTCACCTCTATAGCTGTGAGAGCACTTTCTCTTAATATGAAAGAGAATTAATGAAGATCTAGAGATAACCTGCTAGGTTCCAGATCAGTGGAGAATGGACAGGTTACAGAGACTGCACAGAAAGCCAGGTTAACTATCCTGGGAAACAGATAGACAATGACAGAGAATTGAAAGACAAGGAAAATAAGAGACTGCTTGTATTATTCCCATTAAACAAGATATGGTGGGACTAGCATCCAATTTTGATGCCTATTTTAACTCTCCCTGGAATTTCAACTATTCAGACACCAGAGATTTAAGAGCTGTTTTTTTTTTTTATATTGTTCCACAAATTCTTTTTTACCAGCACCATACAATTAATTCTATGTAAGTCTATCCTTGTTCCCATGCCAAGACCCAGAGACTTTAATGGGGCTTCAGGCTGGCAGAGGGGCCTGTCCATACTCAGCACATTATTGGGGCAGGCCCCAATGAAGAATTTGACTAAATGAATTATTTCTAACACTCTAAAGAGATGCATGTTTGTTGTAAAAGGTATTTGTCTCCCCATGCACTCTCTTATGGAGAGGTATGTCACAACAGGTGCACTACAACAATTTTCTCAGTTGGCTCTCCAGTAAGTTCACCAAACAGTACCTCCCTTCCAATGGGCTGATTTATTAACAGAAAGTTCAAAAGAAACCCAAGAAAGACCTTCACCCAGGCTTCTCAACAGGGAAGCAGACTCCATCTAAGACTATAGGTCCGATAACCAGACCCTTTACCTACAAGGTATTCTTGATCTTAATTTCTTTCAATAGAGCCAGTGGATTCCTACCAACTGCAGCTCTTCTCCCAGTAACATACAGCTCCTCATAGCCTGAACATCCTGCAAGTATCTGTGAGGTGCTACTCAATTCCTTTCCCTGGAAGCACTATTTTTCAGCTGAGTTCTGGTAACCTTTATCAGGTTCAGGTGCTTGTTAGTCATTAGCTGCCTACCAGCCACCTGGGCAATTAGTTACTTACAGGTGGGCTTGTCCTCCTTAACAAACCCTGTCACAGATAGACCTGCCCTGACTTCCCTTAAGTCAGCCACTCTGTGACAATTGTATTAATTTTCAAGAACAATTATAATAATGTAACTTAAGCTATGTTTTTTCTTCAGGGACCATATATTTCAGTATAATAATCAGACAGTGAACAGTAGCTAATGAACACTTGCCTAAATTTTCTGAGAAATAACAGCAGATGGACAGGTTGGAATGTCTGGTGTCTTGACTGGATGCTGTTACCACCTCTGCAAGGGATCCCATTCCCCAGACATCACTCTTTAGGTTTTGACCCTCAAAAGATGACCTTAACAGCAATTCTCACCCCCCACACAATCTCCCTCTCTCATTGCAGGAGATCCTAAATCCAAGCAAGTTTTATTGGTAAACTTTTGAAAAACAGAACAAAATAAGACATAATTGGATATAATCACATCCAGCAGGATACTATAAGCACCAGTAGATGCATATCTTCACTCTTGACCCTGTTACTCATTAGTTGTCCCCAAACTCACTTGGTTCCCCAGGTCCAGTGGTCCCTTCCGCAAGGCTGGGGGAGGGGCTTTTAGGTCTTTAGATGTGGGCGGGCTTGTGTCTGCTCACCTCCCAGGATTTCCAGTAAGACCAATAGGATGCACAAGACTTGCTTTATGAAATATGGAAATATTATCTACAGCAAGGTGTGACCCTCACAGCACAGTAATGCAAGAGGCTTGCTGGTATCTGGTAACCAGTTTCAGCTGGCTTGACCAGTTGATTGTATCCCAATTCATTAATTTCATAAACTGTATCTGATAAGTGTCATATAAAGTGTCACTGAAAAACTAATAACATACTGATCGTTCACATTTTTCCATGGTGTATGTATGGTAAATGGCCAAGGGAAGGAAACACGGAATTAAAATATATTTACCAGATAAGTCCAGAGAGTGGGTAAACAGGTTTCTCCAAGACAAAGGACAAGTCAATGCCTCCAGGTATCATCAGAGCTGATTAACAATCACATGTCACGTGGCCATCATTTGCATCTGAGAGGGCAGGAACAGATCAATTTGCATTTTAGCAAATGGCAGTGGTGAAAGAATCCGGCATAGAACCTCCTTCTCTACCAGACTCCATGTCTTCTTTCGCACAGCTTGAATGAACTTCATTTTGAAGGGTAGCCTTCAGAAGAATCTATTTCAAAGATTCACTGGACTATGAAAGAGAGGAGCAAAGAACCCAAGTTATCTTTCACCCAAGAAGAGACAGAAACCGAGCATGTTGTGTTTGGTTAGATAGAGCTCCTGACCAGAGAGGTGGTCAGCTATAGCGCTGGAAGAAAGTGTAGTAAGAATCTTATCTGATACAGAGATAACAGCTTGTTAAAGTTTTAGCATTAGAAAGCATATTTTAACTTTTGTTTGTTTGTTATCCTTTCTAACTTTATTTCTTCTACTTCATAGTATACGCTTTTGTTAACAAATTTATTTTACTTTTAATCTAAACCAGCCCTCTGCTGTGTTTGAATTGAAGTGGTTAATTCCAGTTAAAGTGATAAGGTATGCATTCTGTCTCTTCAGAGGAACAAAGGAACCATGTTATTCCTCTGACTAATCCAGTGTTAAGGGCTGGATATTGCAGAACACACAGTTTTAGGAAAAGCAGCAAAGAATCCCTGTGGCACCTTATAGACTAACAGACATTTTGGAGCATGAACTTTCGTGGGTGAATACCCACTTTGTCAGATGCATGTAGTGGAAATTTCCAGGGGCAGGTATATATATGCAAGCAAGCTAGAGATAGTGAGGTTAGTTCAATCAGGGAGGATAAGGCCCTGTTCTAGCAGTTGAGGTGTGAAAACCAAGGGAGGAAAAACTGGTTTTGTAGTTGGCAAGCCATTCACAGTCTTTATTTAATCCTGAGCTGATAGTGTCAAATTTGCAGATGAACTGAAGCTCAGCAGTTTCCCTTTGAAGTCTGGTCCTGAAGTTTTTTTGCTGCAGGATGGCCACCTTAAAGTCTGCTATAGTGTGGCCAGAGAGGTTGAAGTGTTCTCCTACAGGTTTTTGTATATTGCCATTCCTAATATCTGATTTGTGTCCATTTATCCTTTTCCGTAGAGACCATCCAGTTTGGCTGATGTCCATAGCAGAGGGGCATTGCTGGCATATGATGGCGTATATTACATTGGTGGACGTGCAAGTGAATGAACCAGTGATGGTGTATCTGATCTGGTTAAGTCCTATGATGGTGTCACTGATGTAGATATGTGGACAGTTTTAGGAAAATTCAGGACTGGGGTTTGTTTGTGTCACCTTTCTAGGTGTAACCCAAGCTGCTGTATACCAGAGTGTTTCTGGGGTGTAACAAGCAGATTTCTGAAATCAAATTTGCTGCATTAGAGCTGCTTAACATACAGGCATTCAGTGTGTCTGTTTCTTGCTGTTGGTGTCCAGGCTGTAAGCCAAATAGCAGAGCATTTAAGACTCCACTGTTACAGGGCAGGTAAAGACAACTTCTCGCTGGTCTGGATTGCACCCCAGAATGTGACACACGGCTAAGCAGTTTAGGTCCAGCAGCCTAAAAAGGTGTCTGTTGCTGCCAAATCAATCTGTATCCCAATGAGGAAGTCTACCCCTTTCCCACTGTTGGTCAGCACTTTAAAACATTTTCATTATCTTTTCCAAACACCCATCCTTTAATAACCAAGATGATAAGCCATCCATTATCACCTTCCTGAAAGCAGCTCAGTCTGACTCATTTTACCATGATCTGTATGAACACTTGGCGGTCTTCTCTGTAACCACCTTCTTCCAAAATTGTACACATAAGACCAAATTATTGTAGTGAGTAGAGCTACCCTGATCAACACCATTTCAAATAGTTGGACCACCTTGTTTACATTGGCCTCATTACACTACAAAAGTGATTTCCACTCCTTCTTGTCAATTGTTGAGAATTTCCTACTTCCAACTTAAATTGAATTGGCTCATTAGCACTGACCCCCCACTTGGTAAGGCAACTCCCATCTTTTCAGATGTTGTGTATTTATACCTTCCTACTGTATGTTCCAATCCATGCATCAGATGAAGTGGGTTTTAGCCCACGAAAACTTATGCCCAAATAAGTTTGTTAGTATCTAGAATGCAACAAGGACTCCTCGTTGTTTTTGCTGATACAGACTAACTTGGCTACCACTGTGAAACCTGCAGGAAGTCAGTATTTTGTTTACAGAGGTAGGGTGATTAAGATAAGAAAGGGCTGGGGATTAAATTAAGGATATGGAAGTTTAGCCTGTAAAAGAGGAATCCCTCCTTGGAGGGGGGAGAAGGAGGAGGGGTTGTTTTAAAGAGAACACAGGGGACTCAGAAAAAATACAGCAAAGAACTGAGCCAAGGTTATGTTCAGAAAAGGGGGAGATTTGGGGGCATAGGTGAAAAGCAGGGGTCAAACCCAGGGAAGGGCTAGCAGTGTATACAGAAGGTCCCACTCTACCTGTGGTACTTTTGTGGCCCCAATACCATGATGTCTTTGGCTGTGCCTCACAAAGTCTAACCTATTTCTCCTCCCAGCCACTCATAGATAGAGTAGTGCTGTTATCCCCATTGTACAGATGGGGCACTGAGGCACACACAGATTTTCAAAGGTATTTAGGCATCTAGTGAGATTTTCATACACACTTAGAAGGTTAGGTGCTCTGTAAACCCCACTAGACATCTAGTTGCATTTTTGAGTGCCTAAAAACCTTTGAAATTCTGTCCTTAAAGCACTGGCCTGGGGTCAGACAGGAAGTCCATGGGGGAAGTAGAACCCAGGTCTTTCTGGGCTAGCTCCTTATCCAGCAGATCAGCCCCTATCTCTGCTGCATGCTGCAAAAAACAAGAGGACTCTGATAGATGGGAGCAAAACCAAGGTGTCCAGATCTCTGGGAGTCCAACAAACGGTCCTAGGATGGATATCATGGTTGACAGCATGAAAAGCAGCACAGAGGTTAGGAAGGGTAGAGAATGAGAGTCAGATGAAAGGTAATCACTTAACTCCCAGTGTGTGGAAGGTTCTGGCCCATGCTGACTTGTACATTTTAACTGAAAACTATTTTGTTCGGTCATTTTTTGTTCTGAGTTTGAGAAAAGGAAGGAATGAGAAACTGTTGTATGAGTATCAGATCTGTTTGTGCCTCAAATTCATAGAGTTTCAGTTGTATTCAGACCAATTCCAGAACAAAGAACGGAAACTGCATCCACAGAGTCCATATAAAGTCAACAATTATTGTCATGATTTGCGTTATTCACTGGGCACCATCTATGTGCTCAGCACTGTTCAGAATATTCCAGAAAATCCAGGCCCTGCTCCAATGCATACAAGATGTGTAACTTTGGATAAGATGGCTCAGATATTTAAGTATTAAGTGTATAGTTATTGACCACACGTTATCACATGTTCACTGTGATGCTTAATCTATGAGTGGAGGCACTTATGGCAAAAGAAATTTTACTTGATTAAGGGCTAGTAGATGGATATGTGATGATTTCAGCTTTCATTCTTAAAGAAAAATGAAGTTTCTAGTCCTTGTGGCTGTAGATTCAGCTTCAAAATGTGACCCCAGTGCACTCTAAAGGCTCAAAAAGCAGACATCAAATAAAAAGAAGCCCAGGTCAGGTATTTTTACATATTCTTATTATTTTAAAGCCAATTTCATGATTTTTCATGAGCTTGATTCATGATTTTTGAACATTTGGGATTGGCAATACTGTGAAAGTGACTTGAAAGTCTATTACTTGTAGTGAGGTAACACCTCTAGCGCCCCAGGCAGCTGCAGTATAAACTCATGGTGCCTTGCCCTAGTAAAGGGGTTCCCAAACTTGGTTTGCAGCTTGTTCAGCCCTCTTAGCTCCCAGTGGCCGCAGTTCGCCATTCTCGGCCAATGGGAGCTGTGGGAAGTGACCTGGGCCGGGTCACCATTTCCCGCAGCTCCCATTGGCCGCAAATGGCGAACCATGGCCATTGGGAGCTGCAAGCAGCTATACCTGCAGACCCTCAGATAAACAAAGCATCTCACAGCCCGCCAGCGGCTTACCCTGAACAAACTGTGAACCGAGTTTGGGAACCCCTGCCCTAGTAGGATGTTTCCAAAGGTAAATGATCTATTCCAAGCTTGATGAACAGCTAAATAGTGATAGAAAGTAATCAAGATTTTTCTACAATTGTTTCAATTGTTGTATTCAAGAATTAGTTTCAAAGAATATACATTAAAATTTTAAACATAACCAGTGTCCCTTAAGTGACTTGACATAAGATGTGAGAACATGTTAGTATAGAGCTGAGTCGGTCTAATATTTATTAAATCCTCTTTTTTTATATAGCAATTAGATATAGTGCCCTATCAGCTAATTTCTAAGTAACTATTTGCAAAAAAACCCTAGAGTTTTCAGGTGCCTAAGTAGCCATTGGAATCATGGTTAAAGTTGCCCCCCCACAAAATCTGAAAAGGCACTTCTGCTTTTTTGTATTGTCCTTTTCTAGGAAGTATACAGTAGGATCTACCTCCAGTCCCCTTCCTGTGTCTATTTTCTGACAATTCTGCTATTGAATTAACTCAAAATTTAGATTAAGTAATCATCACAATAACCTGGTCAAGATGCAGCATTCCTAAGTTATTACAGTTATTACAGGCAACTCCTAACCTATTGTAGTAACACCTACACCATTCCCTAACCTGTAGTATAGAGGCGTATGTCTAGGGGAAAGGGAGCTATGATTCTACTGCATTCAATTGATTCCTTGCTGCCACAACACGCTCTTGGATCTGTGGGCAGCTGGCATAAGTTCAAGCAGTCCTGAGGGTATTCTGATTTATACTAGAAACCAGCCTGGTCCCCAGCTGGCCCAAGGATTTGTAAAGTGCAAAACTCATTTAACTCCATTTTATCCTCCTGCAGTTTTATGTGAAATTGGGCCCAGCAAATGTATCCCAGAAGGTACAGTTTATTCATACTGAGCAGTTACTGAATTCCCCATTCAGGCATAATTTGTATTGGCTTCAGGGGGCCATTTGACTAAGGACTCATTTAGAGCCAAATTTTGGTCTTCGAGAGTAACCCTGGATTAAATCCACTAAAGTGAATGGATTTATTACAGATTTACAGTGATGTGCATGCGAGCAGAATTTGGCAATAAGTAAGGACATGGGCTGGGATCCACAAAAGTACTTAGGTGCCAACATCCCAGTTTTAGCAATCCACAAAACTCCATCCGTACGTTGTAGGTGCCTAAACTCACTCAGTGTCTACTTTTTAAGGTTAAAATTCATGGGGGCAGGGGTCAGCACCCATCCCCCTCGGTCAGCATCTCCCAGTGGCTGGCACAGGGAGCTCTGCATTAGTATGCTAGTTTTCATAGATCACACTTTTGGGTCCTATTCATCAAACAGGAAGCCTAACAACTTCAAGGACCTCAGTGATATATCTTGGATTTTCTAGGTGCTGCGACACTCAATGTTGTAATGCCATGGATTCCACCCTTGCTGTCCCGTACTCAGGTATACTTGTTCCTTAAGTTCTCTTAGGAAGGTGTAGAAGTTTACAGCTACAACTCAGAAAAGCTGGGTCTCTTTTCCTTCCTGTGTTTACCAAGGGGCTGCATGATATCCCGGCATTAAGCAATACAATATGGTAGAATAAAAGCAAGCATCTAGCGCCAAAAGGGCAGGGAGGAGAGAGAGCAACTAGCACAGTGAAAATAAAAATTAAAAAGTCCAGGACAGATGGAAGAGAGCTAGTTTTAAACAATGACAGAACAGAGAAAAATAGATGGAGTAGGGAAAAGCTATTAAATAGAGCAAGCCAAATTCAGACATGTAAGTGGATGGCACTTCAATGAAATGTATCCAGCAAAGTGGGTATTCACCCATGAAAGCTCAGGCTCCAATACATCTGTTAGTTTATAAGGTGCCACAGGACTCTTTGCTGCTTTTAATGAAATGTATGGAATTACACCAGTGATGGTATTGGCCCTACATCTCTAATGGTTAGTCATGTTAAGCAATATTTTCTACAACAGCTGGTTTTAGATTGTCCCCTGTGGCAAATTGCCGGTACTGTTCTCTGGGTCTCGCGCTTTCTCTTCTCTGGGGTAGGTTCAGGGCGATATTGCTTGCCTCTGAACCAGTTCTTAATCACTCCCCTAGTGTCCTTGGAGGAGGGGAGTGGAGAGGGAGGGACCTGGGCCCGCCCTCTACTCCAGGTCCCAACCCAGGGGCCCTGGGGTTGTGGTGAACCACTTGACTAGCGGTTTCTTCCCCTGGGTTACTTCCCTCTCATACCCGTCAGCTTGTGAAGGGCTTCTCGCCTCTCTTCTATACAAGCCTGGTGCCCCTTACCTAGGGTTTCTGTTGGGCTTCCCAATCCACCGCAGCACTCCTCCAAACCTTCTATTTCTCTCTGGACAAACTCTTCTCTTCTGCAATCTGCACTCTGCTCCAATCCAACCTTTCTCCTTCAACTACCACCCCCTGTCTGACTGAAGCAGGGGTTTATATCCCATGACTGGAGTCAGGTGCTCTAACTGGAGTCAGGTGCTCTAAGTGAAGTCAGGTGCTCTAATTGGAGTCAGGTGCTCTAATTGGCCACAGCTGTTCTAGTTAATCTAAAGCAAACCTTCCTCCCTTGGCAGGGAATAAGGCCCCCTGCTAACACTCTTATGCTGCCCTCTGGCCATGCTGTATCACACCCCATAGTACTGTTAATGTAACAATAGGCTCTCGCCCGCAACTTCTTTTGACTGGAGAAAGGGTAACAGCAAACAGATTACCCTCTGATCACATTTTAAACAAATCTTTATTTAATGGTGCTGTTTACTTTGCATGAGCATCTACTGCAAGAATCAATCAATGAAACCATAATGAAAACTCAATCAATCTTGTGCTGTAGGATAATTTATGGGTTTAGTTGCTAGCAATCAATGAAATCTGCCTTAATTACTCTGGAAAAGAACAATTGCCCATGACAAATGTTGCAGAATAAAACAGTGAACTGAATTCATTGTGTTCACTGAAGTTTTTTTTAAAAAAAAAACACCTCTGGTACATACAGAGACGCTGAAAACACATTTAATTTGACACCATTTCTAAAGTTAAAAGCTTTCCACTGTAGCTTCAAGGAGTGCCTTAAGCTTTCAATTTTACCGTCCAGCTCCTGTGATGCATCACACAGAGATACGGTACCTTTACAAACCTGAAAAGCTGCTGCATGAAAGAAAGCCATCTTAGGCTATAGCAATGATAAAAAAATTACTAGAAATGGGCAAGCTAGCTCCAGTGACCAATGAGTAATCTACTGGAGGCTTTTTTACTATTTACAAATTATCTACAATCAGATCATGATTTTCATGACCTTGTTAACTGTGTGAAATTTGGGAAGGGTTTTATGCAAACATAATTCAGCCTTTGGATTTCTCATGACTCATCTCATGTTCACAATTCAAAGTTTGCATAGTTTTAGTTGGACAAGATATGCTTTTATTCCATTTTCACCCTTGCATGCATGTGGAGCTCTGTTGTTTTCATTGGGACTCCATGCTGACATAACTGACTGTTCAGGCAGACAATTAGATGGATCATGGACTCAGACAGATTCTTAACTTTAAGCAGTGTCTGGTGAAGTTAATGAAACTATTCATATGTTTAAAATTAAGCAGTTCACAAGTGGCTTGCTGGATTGGGAACTAATGTGCCAACCCTAATGATGTGTGCACATGCTTAACTTTATACACTGTAAGGATATGTCTACACTGGCAGAGTTTTTTCTTCAAGAGCTTTGTCACTGATAAAAAAAGCACTTAAAGAAAACTGCTGTTGTGTGGCCACATTGCCTTCTACTGGCGACATAGCATGTTCACACTTGCAGCGCCAATAAGAGCAGTGCACTTTGGGTAGCTATTCCATATTGCAGCTCTCTTTCTTCTGACGCTCGGTCTTGTGGGGAGGTGGAGGAGATTGTGGAGCATAGCGGGTCCGGGCTCAATGCCCTGTGATGCACTGCTTTCTGTCCCAGCATTCCATGTGCTTCCGTTTTCAGTTCACGGCATTTTTCAACATCCCTTGTTTTCTGCTTTCCCCTCCACATCTAGCAGCAGGAATGGATCCCACACTGCTCTCCAAGCTCTCAGTAGCACATCGTGAGTGGCAGTGGAGTTACAAAGGTAACAGCAGTCACAGTTGCCTGACATGATCTAACATGGAAAGCAGTAACCTTATCTTGCTTTTGGCATTCATGGAAGAACTGAACGGAATGGAACATCACTCTTGGGCTCAGGAAACTAGCGCAGAGTGGTGGGATCACATCGTTAATGCAAGTCTGGGATGACAAGCAGGGGCTGCAGAACTTTCAGCTGCGGAAAGCCACTTTCTTGTAGCCGTGTGCTGAGCTTGCCCCAGCCCTTGGTGCAGGGATACCTGCATGAGAGCTACCCTCTCAATGGAGAAATGTGTGGTGATCTCAGTGTGGAAGCTGGTGACTCTAGACTGCTACCGGTCAGTCGGGAACCGGTTTGGAGTGGGGAAGTCAACCATTGGGGCTGTGTTAATGCAAGTGTGCAAAGCCAGTAATTGCATTCTGCTGTGAAAGACTGTGACTCTTGGCAAAGTGCATGAAATTTTGGATAGCTTTGCAGACATGGGTTTCCCTAGCTGCAGGGGGGCAATAGATGGCATGCATATTTCAATTCTGGCACCAGTCCACCTTGCGACCAAATACATCAATGGGAAAGGGTACTTCTCCATGGTTTTGTAAGCATTTGTAGAGCACCACAGGCATTTCACTGATATTAACATGGGGTGGTCCGGAAAGGTGTGTGATGCATATATCTTTAGGAACACTTGTCTGTACAGAAAGCTGCAAGCAGAGACTTTATTTCTAGACCAGAAGATCACCATAGGGGAAGTTGTAATGCCCATAGTGATCCTGGGAGACTCAGCCTACTTCTTAATGCCATGACTCATGAAGCTGTACACAGGCAACCTAGATAGCAATAAGGAGAGGTTCAACAACAGGCTGAGTAGGTGCAGAATGACCGTTGACTGTGTGTTTAGCTGATTAAAGGCATGCTGGTGATGCCTATATTGCAGGTTACACCTGAATGAGGAAAATATACTCATGGTTACAGCCATGTGTTCTACATTGCATAATATTTGTGAAGGGAAGGGCAAATGGTTTACTCAGGAGTGAACTGTGAGGCAAAATGCCTGGCTGATGATTTTGAGCAGCCAGATCCCAGGGCTATGGGCAGCGAGGGGCAATAAGAATCAGGGATGCCTTGAGGCAATGCTTCCAAGATGAAAACCAGCAATTTTTTGTTGCTATTATTGGGGCTGCAAAGGTTAATTACATTTGGTAGGCTAGGACGTAGTTGTAATTGTTAAGGCCTAGGATTCAATGTAAGGAAATAATTAAAGTTCCTGTTGATTTTAAGGCATCATGAGGTATTATACTTTGTATAGAAACAATTAAAGGGTGTTTATAATTTAAAAAAAAAAACTCGTTGCTTTTATTGCCCAATAAACTACACCACATGGACACACACAAACACACTGTTGGTGGGGGTGGAAGGGCTGATTTTCATAGCTGAGTATAGGTCCAGCTTTCATTTGAAAACCTGTCCATGTGGGTGGAGTGTAAAGGAAAGTGCAAAGTGCCAGAATGCAGAAAGGAATGCACAGAGAGAGTTTGGGAAGTGCATGGGAAAAAGTTCACAATGTTATGAAGGGGAGGGCAGGCATGTATCTGCTCATCTGCAGTGTTATGAGAGTCTGGAACATGAGAGTTTGACACTCCAGAACTTTAATCAGCCTTTCTGTGGCATCCCCGTTGTAAGAATACTTCTCTTGTCTTTTCTGCTTGTCGCTTTCCCTCCACTTCTTGCATTCAGTGTTTTCTGCCTCTGACTGCTGCAGCACCCCCTGACCATACCTTCCAGGTCTGTCTTGGCCATTTTCTTATCTTGCACAGATGCTCAGCTGTTGTTGGAGAGTTGGTTCTCAAGGTGAAGACTGGAGAGGCATAATTCACAATAAACTGAAGCGCTGTTGTCAACTACCCACAGAGCACTTAAACCTAACATTAATACACTGCTGGTAACATACCTATCACTATCTCGATGACCCTAGGCAAGCACACATGAGGCAGAAGAACCCAAGAACGGTGAGTGAACTCCAGGGTAGAGGCCTTGTGTATGCAATCTGAAAAGGTTGCAGGGCACTTATAGGGGTGTGTGCACGCAACACTCTAAACTTTCCCACCATTATCCACAGGCAGTGGTCACTATAGGATATATCTGTCTCCTAAGGATAAGCAGGGAAGCAAGGGTGCATCTGCTACATGCTTGCAGCTTCTGGCCCGGTCCCTATCTTGCTCGCCTGTGTGCAGCTTTAGTTCCTGCCCAAGTAATTGCAGAGTGAGGTGGGAAAGTGTCTCTCAATGGGGAAAGGAATAAAGCTCTGCCAAGGAACCTCTGGCAGACGATTGCTAAATACCTCCAGGAAAGTTTGCTAGCGGTCTCTCTGGAGCATTCCCATGAAATCTCAGAGTGCATCAACTCCCTATTCTGACATACTGCCTAGCTGTGTGGGGAAAATGCCCAGCACACAGAAACAAAGCCAGACTTCTACATTTCCCTGCCCTCAACCTGCTTCAGAACTTCACAAAGCAAAACCACATACCAGCGGTCTCCTCTCCTGCTTCTGGCTTGCCAGAGAGCAACTGCAGAGACTGGCTAGACACCTCTGCAGTGGAGAACAGCTTTGACTGGACACACCACTAGGTGACCCTGCTGTGGGCTCTACATCTTCATCAATGACTTCCTTTTCTAGGTTAAGTCCACTTTCCACTCGTTCCAGACCTGCCGAAGTATTCACGGTGTTCTTTGTGGTGGAGGTGGGGCCGCCACCTAGGACAGCATCCAACACCTTCTAAAAACGGCAGTTCTGGGGTGCAGCACGAGAGTGATGGTTTGCCTCCCTTGTCTTGTGGCATACGTTCTTCAGCTCCTTCACCTATGCTCCTCACTGCAGCGTATCCCTGTCAAATCTCTTTTTGTGCAAGCTGCATGCAATCTTGCCATAGGTATCAAAATTCCTATGGCTTGAGCACAGCTGGGACTGGACAGCCTCCTCTCCCCAAACACTTATCAGATCCAGAAGCTCCACCGTGGTCCAAGCAGATTGTTTGCTGCGTGGAGCCGCACTGTTCAGCTGGGAAGATGCGATGTGAGCTCTGCACGTTGAGCAAACAGGAAGGGGAATTTCAAAATTCCCAGGGCTTTAAAGTGGGAGGGGCAGAATGTTGTTTACCTGGCGTCAGGGCAGCAGATTTGAAACTGCTGACCAGAGTGGTCAGGATGGGCATTGTGGGAAACCGTCCCGAGGTCAACAACAGCATTAAAAATCAATGGTGTCTACACTGGCACTACGGCTCTAAAGCCTCAGCACAAAAAACCCTTAGGACTCTTGTCAGGGTGGTTTTATTACAGTGCTGTAACTGAGAAGTTTTGGCACAAAAGAGTGGCTTTGCAGTGTTTCCACCTGTTTTGTCGCTGTTTTGTGCTGTTTTGTCGCCAAAAGCTGCCTTTTGGTGAAACAACTTGCCTCTGTAGACCGGGCTTTTATGGGATCGAGGCCTTAGGCCAAGTCTACACTATAAACTTATATCAGTATAACTACATAGAATCATGGGTCATTTAGTCCAGTCCCTGGCACTCATGGCAGGACTAAGTATTATCCAGACCATTCCTGACAGGTGTTTGTCTAACCTGCTTTTAAAAATCTCCAGTGATGGAGAGCCACAACCTCCCTGGGCAATTTATTCCAATGCTTAACCACCCCGACAGTTAGGAAAATTTTCCTAATGTCCAACCTAAACCTCCCTTGCTGCAATTTAAACCCATTGCTTCTTGCCCTATCCTCAGAGATTAAGAGGAATAATTTTTCTCCCTCCTCCTTGTAACAACCTTTTATGTACTTGAAAACAGTTATGTTCCCTCTCAGTCTTCTCTTTTCCAGACTAAACAAACCCAGTTTTTTCAGTCTTCCCTCATAGGTCATGTTTTCTAGACCTTTAATCATTTTTGTTGCTCTTCTCTGTACTTTCTCCAATTTGTCTATATCTTTCCTGAAATGTGGTGCTCAGAACTGGACACAATACCCCAGTTGATGCCTAATCAGTGTGGAGTAGAGTAGAAGAATTACTTCTCATGTCTTTCTTACAAAACTACTGCTAACATCCCAGAACGATGTTTTTTGCAACAGAGTTACACTGTTGACTCATATTTAGCTTGTGATCCACTATGACCTCCAGAGCCCTTTCTGCAGTCCTCCTTCCTAGCCAGTCATTTTCCATTTTGTATGTGTGCAACTGATTGTTCCTTCTGAAGTGGAGTACTTTGCATTTGTCCTTATTGAATTTCATCTTATTTATTTCAGACCATTTCTCCAGTTGGTCCAGATCACTTTGAATTTTAATCCTATCCTCCAAAGCACTTGCAACCCCTCCCAGCTTGGTATCGTCCACAAACTTTATAAGTGTACTTTCTCTACCATTATCTAAACCATTGATAAAATATTGAACAGAACCGGACTCAGAACTGATCCCTGAGGATCCTCACTCGTTATGCGCTTCCAGCATGACTGAACCACTGATAACTACTCTCTGGGAATGGTTTTCCAACCAGTTTTGCATCCACCTTACAGTAGCTCCATCTAGGTTGGATTTCCCTAGTTTGCTTATGAGGAGGTCATGCGAGACAGTATCAAATGCTTTACTACTTCTCCCCTATCCACGAGACTTGTTACTCTGTCAAAGAAAGTGATTAGGTTGGTTTGACATAATTTGTTCTTGACAAATCCATGCTGACTGTTACTTGTCACCTTATTATCTTCCAGATGTTTGCAAATAGATTATTTAATTATTTGCTCCACTATCTTTCCTTTTACAGAATTTAAGCTGACTGGTCTGTAATTCCCTGCGTTGTCCTTATTTCCCTTTTTATAGATGGGCACTATATTTGCCCTTTTCCAGTCATCTGGAATTAATCCCATCTTCCAGGACTTTTCAAAGATACATCACACAAGAGTGAGAAAAATCCACAGTTATACTGACCTTACCCCCAGTATAGACCGTGCTATGTTGACATGACACTCCCATCAAGATAGCTATCGCCTCTCACAGAGGTGCATTACCCACATCCCAGACAAGTGTTCAGTCCACTGGACTAACAGTTATAAGGTAAGCACTAGTGGGGGCACCGTCTCCTCCTCCAACAGCATCCATTTTGTGCAGCATGAGGCATGCCCTTAACTCATTCCTGCAAGAAATGCCTTATGTGCATAAGCCACCTGACTCTAGGCATAGTGTTCTCATTTCTGGATCACACACACAGAGATATATTCCTCTCCCTGTGAGATGGTGTGCCACGGTGCTCCACTAACCACTGGGCTGGCACCTCCTCTTGGTCACTCTGGGGGATTAGCTCATGAAGTCAACACCCCTTCCTGCAATCACATGCCATTATTCTGTCTCTCTCTCTCTGATCTGCAGCCCCTCTCTCACACCAGCAACTGCAGCATACTCTTCATGACTCAGCCCTCCAGTCAGGTCACTCAGTGTTCCCTCCTTCCAGGGTAGAGTCCTTCAAAATCTCTATCACTCCCACAGTGATCTAGCCTGTCTTTCAGTTCACTGCCCCATCAGTGCCACTTCCCCAGGGGCAGGCAGGGGAACCCAGGCCCACCTTCTACTCTGGGTTCCAGCCCAGGGATCCTACAACATGCAGCCAGGATTGTTCAGTCCCCACCATTGCTGCATCCTCCCTGAGCTGCTTCTGACCCAAGCACTCCCCACCCTGAGGTTTGTCAGCCTCTCTACTCCCAGGCAACAAATATAGGCTATTTGTCTTCATAGCCCCAAACACAACTCCCTTCTTCCAGGGAACAACTGAAGACTACCTCCTTGCAGCCCCGTCATGCTATCAGCTCACTGACTTTATAGAAGCCACACCGTTTCCTGTACAGGTGAGCATCTAATTAAGTCTTCTCTTAGTCTTAATTCCCCCATATTGCTGTATAACAGGCTAATTGGCCCCTCTGGCCTGCCTTAACCCTTTCAGGGCAAGTGGGAGGAGGATACCGCATCACAGAAGAGTAGTGTTTAGCACACACACACCCCTCTTGTTGGCATCTCCTCTTGGCTACCTTAGGCAGCCCCCCTCTTAGTATACTGGCTTTATAGATTGCAGTGTTATGCCTGTAATTTTTCTAGGCATCTAAAAGTTAAGCTTTGCAACACTAAGCATTGCATTGCCTACATCCCTTTATGGATCCCACCTTAATTGCTTACATGTTTCCATTAGAGTGCTAACAACTTTTTATAGATATTTAAATGTGGTGCTCAGAGGGAGCTAAGCTAGTGAATGTGCACACTGAATGTTACAGACCTGAGTGAGATAATGTATTCATAGAAAAGATGCTGTTGGCATCTGATATATTCTTCTGATATATTCTTTCTGCAGCAGTACTTTGCATTAGAATTTCACATAATCAGGGTTTCTCAAACAGTGGTCACCGCTTGTGTAGGGAAAGCCCCTGCTGGGCTGATGTGTTTACCTGTCCTGTCTGCAGGTCCGGCCCATCGCGGCTCCCACTGGCCGTGGATCAGTGCTCCAGGCCTATGGGAACTGCTGGAAGCAGTGGCCAGTAAGTCCCTTGCTCCGTGCCACTTCCAGCAGTTCCCATTGGCCTGGAGCAGCGATCCGCGGCCAGTGGGAGACGCAATCGGCCAGACCTGTGGACAGGGCAGGTAAACACATCGGCCCAGTCTGGCAGAGGCCTTCCCTACACAAGTGGTGACCCCTGTTTGAGAAACCCTGCACATAATTGGTTCATCAGACCAGATTCTGCTCTTCATTATGCATCAGTGTTAATCCATAATAACTCCACTGGCTCGAACAAAGTTACTGTGGATTTACACTGGAGTCAGTATGAGCTGAATTTGGTCCATGTTCTTTTCCTTGTCTGGGTTATTTTTGCTTCTTGGTTCATTTACCTGGCAGCCATTTCTTACAATCTACAAAAGCAGCAGGAATTACCAAAGGAGCCTCACCAATAAAAGTGTTCCCTGGATCCACTCTTCAAGCTAAGACTTAATGGAGAAAGGAAGTCAGCTGAAAGCAGCAGTGTCTCTCCAGGACCGGCGCTAGAGTTTTTTATGCCCTAGGTGCACGGACATTTCGCCACCCCACGCACTGCTCCCGCGGCTCCAGTGGAGCTGCCGCAGCCATTTCTGCAAAGGGTCCATTGGTCCGCGGCTCCGGTGAAGCTGCCGCAGCCGTGCCTGCGGGAGGTCCACCGGAGCCCCGCGGGACCAGCGGACCGTCCGCAGGCATGCCTCCAGCAGCTCCACCGGAGCCGTGGACCAACGGACCCTCCGCAGGCACGACTGCAGCAGGTCCACTGGAGCCGCCTGCCGCCCCCACCCCGGCAAAATGCCGCCCCAGAAAATCCTGGCGCCCTAGGCGATTGCCTAGTTCACTTCAATGGAAGCGCTGGCCCTGTGTCTCTCCATTCTCTCTGACACCTGTTAAGTACAAAGCCCTTTGATGTGGAAACACCACTGGGGAACTTTCTTTAAAGACCTTTTTTGTTGTGATTACCCAGTTTGGAGGCTAAGATGGAGAGAGATGCCCCTAGGTTGTCAAAGCTGGAATCCATAACTGGGAATCTTAAAATAGTGAGATATTCCCAAGAGGGGTTTAAAAATTAATTCAGTTAAAACTGGTACTGATTCTGTTGCAGCTGTCATGGTTAATCGTAAAGAGGAAAATATTTCTGGTTTCAGGAAAGTTAGATACTGGAGAATTAGTCTAAAAGTGACAATACTTGGATTTTCTTTCTGAGAGGTGGTATTGATAAAGCTGTCATCCAGCAACAAGATATCTGAAAAACTATCATGTTTGGTACCTAACTAAGCATCTCTAGTAGCTGAAAAGTATTGGATCGTAAGTTCATCTATTTTGAAAATAGTCTACTAAACTTCTGATTAATGCATTTATAGGGTCCAGTCAGGCAGTCATTACTACTACATAGCTCTTGCAGAACAGAGCGGCATTTTTGCATACTGGATCATGCTCTTGTTTGTGTATGTTGGACAGTCTTTTAATGTTATTGGAATATTGGAAAATAGTTGATTGTGGACCTCTGAGTCTCAGCATAACCCATAGTACACAATAGGGAGCTGTTTCAGACCTGATCTCTCAGGAGTATTCCACCAGCACTGCTGAAGTTTACATACAATACAATGCAAAACCCCATTCAGTAATAATTGGATGCTTGCAAAACTTTGTTGTTTCTTGCTCAAATCTCAAACAGAAATACGAATACACATGCATGAGAAAAACAAAAACAGAAAACTTGCATTAGAAGATTAGGAAGGCAAAGCCAGTCATTCAAAGACGTTAGGAAAAGCCAGAATTAAGGCTGCCTGTGTTTCCCTTGGCCCACTGCTGCTAGACTAGTTCCAGTTCCCCTTAGGCTCCCTGTCACCATCTACTCCCCAGCACATCCAGCTCTTGTCCCCTCTGCAGTTGAAATAAGCAGCTTCATCCTCTAGGCTGCCTGGGCCCCGGAAGGGGATGGTCACTGAGAGCACAAGAGAAACAGGCTACCTGCTTTCAGCCCAGAGCTGCAATTGCAGAGCAAGTCCCACTCAAGCCCAGGCTGAAGTATGCTCCATGCACATGGAATCTACAATGAATTTAGATACTAAAATCCATGTCTATACTGAGCATGTCTGAATTTTTCAAAGACATATAATTTAGCCAAATTTGGATGAATTTTCACAGGAATGGCAAAAGGCACATCTCTAGCACCAAGGCAAAGCTATTAAAAAAATAGATCATTTTATCTAGAATATGTCACTAGAATAGTTTAAGATGGGCAAAATGTATTTTTCCACTTAGCTTCATCTCAGAAAGACATTGACCATTAGTGGCAGATTTTTTTTAAAACAAAAATTCAGGCAGACACCTGGCATGAGAATTTCAGCCCAAATAGTTAACGTTTGCCAAAATTATAAGCAACTGAGAATGAGGTCTAGTCGGCAGGGCTGGGCAACCTCAATAGGCAGTGCTCTGCCCCTTCTGAGACCTAAAGTGCTGCTCTACCATGAGAAGTAACTACTGGCATTCCAGAGAGGCCATTTGGCAGCCTGTCTACCTAGCTACAACCCTTTCAGACTAGACTAACCTAAGCACCCCTAGCAAGCAGAGTGCCAAGTCCAGCATTTCATCTGATCATCTCTCCCCCTACATAGCACATCAACATTGTAGAATGAAACACAGCGTGAGGAGACACACATACAAAGAATCCTCTCTCACACACACACACCCCTTCCTTTAGGTCATACCACACCTGCATGCTTGTGTTAACTGGCAGCAGTTAGTTAAATACTTGGAACACAGGAATTGCCATTCTGGAGTAGACCCCCAGGCCATCTGGTCCAGCATCCTGTATGAGGTCAGTGGCAGATGCTTCAGAGAAAGGTGTTAAGAGACCTGTGTTGCCTGCTGCAAATCTGAGTTTCTGAGCAGTGAAGATACTGTACATTACCTGGATGGCAGCACCACACCAGAGATTGTCTGCATTAAAGCAGATGCCTTCCTAGTTAATGAGGTTAGTCACTGTTACACCCACTGCATTATTGCAACTGCCAGAGAGGATGAATACACTTACTTTTATCTAACCTCTCCTCTTTCCCTGCCTGCATTTCCCACACCAACTATTCCACAGAATGGGTCAGGTTTACAAACATTAGTCTCCTTATTTTGCTCCTGCAAATTGCAGGCATTAATAACTTGGGATTCAATTTAAGCATTTTACTGCACCCTTGAGAGGAGAGCCCTCTTTTCAGGCTGAGATGCATAGCCTATGCAGGTGAAACAGGAGTGCTGATGTGTCAGTATAGACTACACTTGTGCCACAAGTTCCACTGCTGTTTCGTTATCCCCTCAGGTACCTTTAAGTCAGTGGTAGGCAACCTATGGCACGCGTGCTGATTTTCAGTGGCACTCACACTGCCCGGGCCTGACCACCAGTCCAGGGGGCTCTCCATTTTAATTTAATTTTAAATGAAGCTTCTTAAACATTTTCAAAAACTTATTTACTTTACATACAACAATAGTTTAGTTATATATGATAAAGTTATAGAAAGAGACCTTCTAAAAACGTTAAAATGTATTACTGGCACGCAAAGCCTTAAATTAGAATAAATAAATGAAGACTCGGCACACCACTTCTGAAAGGTTGCTGACCCCTGCTTTAAGCATATATGCTAATTTAATACATACAAGTTTTCACATATCTGATGGGATTTGCATATTTTGGGGTCTCCTGCCACATATCTTTAGATGACTTGACATTTCCCTTTTGTTTAATCTTAAAAGATTTTCTTCCACTCTCTGCTGTCACACACCCATTTGAAGGGACCTTCAGTCTACTGCTTTTCCTACATCTATTCAGTTAAAGGTCTTGCATATTATATATTCAGCTGATATCCTGTATGGCACTATGAGTGGGTAGGCTCATGTTTCTCCTGCTATATAACACAGCTATCAACTCTTCGAGTACGTGCTATCTCTGTAACAGTTGGCCTTGTCCTTTTAGCAGATGCTTCACCACTGGAAGAAGAGGGAACGATGGACTCTCAGTACCAATAATGATCAACAGTACAGTTTTCCTATCTACTCAACATTGTTTACTAATTATCTTATAACCAAACACCAATTGATACAAAAACAGACTGAGAAGTTCCTTAAAGAAAATGAGAAAGAAGAAGAGCTACAAAGAGTCTGATCCATTATGTCCATGCCTGTATCTTGGGCAGTCACTTACACCAGTGCAAAGTGGTTGTAAATACCTATCAAATATGAATGGAAGAGTTTGACACCCATCTATGCTGGACTGTAGTAAGTGACTTTAAAAAGTGCAGGAAGATGTTGCGTCGGACCCCTATGTGTATTAAGTTGTTGCGTTCTTACCTAGTATTATAGCTCTGGAATTCACTGTTGAAGCCATCATCATAAATTAGATACAGGCAGTGAAAAGAATATCACATAATAAAGTTAGTTATCAAGAAGGATGAAAGGAGAAATTACTCGTTTTTCATTTTTGTGGCCACAGTCTAGTACTGGGAGCTCATGTTCAGCTAATTGTCCACCACAACCTACAAATCTTTTTCAGTGTTTTGGTGCTTTTACTTTAGGCATTCAAGTTTGAACGTTTTGGCCCAAGCATCTGCTGGCTATCTCAGAAAGAAAAATCTAGAGAGTTACTCTTTCACAAGAAGGCAGGGTTTAGGTCTCTGCCTGTTTGCTCTGTATAAGAAATTCAAAGAAGTTTACCGGAAACTGTTGAACTTCCTTATCAGAATCAATCTAGCCTCCAGATGCCTCAAAGAATATTCTTTTCAGCCACTATTCTACTTTCATTTCAGGCATCTATGTTTCTCCTGGTGAGGTTTTCAGATTACTATGGCTGCACAAAGAAACAGGATCTCTATTTCTTGGGACTTCATCTGTTCCTAATGCCCATTACTCACTTGAAGTAAACAGATCTTCTTTAAAATAAACTTCTCACCTGTCAATGCATTTCTTATTGTATTACAGTAGTGCTGATCAGGGCTCATGGCCCCATTGTGCTAAATGCTGTGCAGACACACAGTAGAGACACACTTCTTGCTCAAAAGAGCTTATTATTTTGGTTTTATAACAAGATACTGACAGTTGAATGAAACGAAGATGAGAGAGATGAGAAGAGTCAGTGACAGTGAAACATGCAAGCTTTTCACAGTAAGCACCACAGTTCACTACCTGTCTAACCACCAGCTGATCTGTGAATTGAGAATTTTATGTTATTGTATTTTTCTTCTTCAGTGAACTCAGAATATCGAATTGCTCAATTCTCTTTCAGCTTCTGCTACTGCTCCCCCCCTCCCCAACCCATCGTCTTCTTTTCTCTTCATGGTCAAGGTCCACATGCACACACAGTCACTCTATGGTTATCACAATGCATATGCCTGTGTTTCCCTCACTTCAAGCATCTCTTAAAGAAATTAATATCATTTGGCAGATAATTAAATTGTTCCTGGTTATGCCATTGCAAAAAAAAATGCCTGTGTCATGATGTACTGAACTTTACCCTTCCCTTTATCCAGCATACATCAACCAATTTAATATCTTCTTCATCTCTCTAGAGTCGGGCACAGTGCTGTTCTCATTAAGAGCACTTTCCATCCACCCTTGGTCTCGGTCATCAGATGTGAAATGTTGATAATATAAAGAGTAACTGAAATATGTTAAAAGGTTTCATTTACAATGAGTTCATAAAGGGTTAATAAATGATTAACAGTCATTAATAAATTATTAGCATCCAAGAGGTCAATAGATTACTTACAACTACTAACAGCATCTCCCACTGAGATGATCATAAGGATCTATAACATGCTTATAATGTCTAGTAATCATTTATTAAATCTTTTGTTTACTAAAGGAATGGAAATAATCCCAGAATGACAAGAGAGTTTGGGAGCCAAACTACAACTACAACCTGGAATTCAGAGCCTGAGACTGGAATGCTGAACTGCAGGATGATTTAGAATTTCCCCTCTGCACTGAAGGGCTGTTTAGGAGGCAGCCCTGTGTCTGTCACTAGGACCTGGGCCCAGATATCAGCCACTAAGAAGGCAACTCTGACTTTTCTACTATGCATGTTGTTCATTTAAAAACTCAGTAGAAAAAGGGAAGTATATTACAGGTCACTGGAAGTTGGCTGTTCATGGCAGCTTTCAAGGTCTCAAAATTTGTCTTTGTTCTGCATTGAAACAAAAAGCAAAATGTTCTGAGGGTTTTCACAAATAGGAACTGTGCTGAAATGGCCACTTTCAAATCAACATGGTGCATCTTTTGCTTTCAAATGTCCATGCTGGACTGGAGAAACCATCCACTCAAAATCTTAGTTGAAATCAATACGAATTTACTGGTAAACTAAAAGCTGTTTCTATATGGTTAAGGTCTAAAGCAATATGCAGAACTATGTTAAAAGAACATAAGGTTGCTAAACCAAGCACTGAAAAAAATAGGAAATCCCACCATTAAGGTTGCCTGTACAACCATAACTCATCCCCTTATGTGTATGTATTACAGTGCAGTCTTTTATTACATGATCACATCCTACTTTTCTCATAGGATCCCCCTGTCATTCAATGCACAGGAAGGACCGTCCTTCAGAATGGAATCAAGGCTGTGTAATGAAAGAGGCTGTTGTCCCTGCCTGATTTGTTGCAGTGGTTGAAAGGCGTGTGGTGAATGAGGTAGGGTACTGCAGGAAGAGAAAAGAGGGTGGTTTAATGCCACAGTGGAGAATTAGATTCTATTCCTGCCTCTGCCATGGTTTGTGTGATGCTGAGCAACTCACTTAAACCAACCTTTTCACAAGCAGCCACTAATTGTGCATTCCTTATTTCCTAGGTGTCCAACCTGAGATACCTGAAGGCCAACGTTTGTAGAAGTGCTAAACTCTCTCATTTGCTGCTGAAATCAACTGGAGCATTGCTTTGAATGTACAAAGTGCTAAGTGCTCTGAAACAAACAAACAAACAAACAAAGTCAAGCCCTAAATAGTTTACTTTAGGCACCCAAAGTTAGTGGACCCTTCCAACAGTTTTGGCCTACTCTTTCTGTGCCTCAGTTTTCCCAGCTGTAAAATGGAGATAACACTTAATCTCACAGGGATGTTGTGTAGTTAAATTCATTTTTGGGATGCACAGATACAGTGGGCTGAGCATAATAAACACCCATGAGAAAATATACAATTTAATATTCACTAAAGGGTTTAAATGGTGTGTATTAAATGCATGAAGATAAAAAATGTTAAGTCAATATTCATTCATTGAGGTAAGACTCAGTGTGTGAAAATGTGTGAAAAATAGTACATGTTCACATAAGTAAAGACTGTACCATAATCCACTTTAATGGTACCATTTTAATTTTTTTTAAATCTCCATGGCTGATATTACTTTGGCAATTTAGGCTTTTATATATGATTGATACTGAATAGCAAAGGAGTTACCGGTATTACCTTTTTTAAAAGACAATTATTTTATGTGAGAAACAATAAAAGTTACATCACTTATTCAAAATACTGCTCCTACTTTGTTCGCAAAGTTGTGGGGCAGCACAGTCCAAGCGGCTTTTATTTATTTATTTTTGCTTGGGGCAGCAAAAATGGTAGAGCCGGCCCTGGATATATAGCTGCAACTATATTAAGTATTAAGGTCACTTAATTATAATAAGCCTAGAGCCACTAGTACAATGAGTTTTTATCTAGCATACACACAGTATGCAATGTCTTCTTATAACTTTAGGTGAGGGTTTCCTACAACACCTATCACCATAGAATTTAACTGCCTCCCAGATAAAACTGAGTTTGCACATTTCCAAGTACGCCTCTACCCCGACATAACGTTGTCCTCAGGAGCCAAAAAAATCTTACCACATTATAAGAGAAACCACGTTATACTGAACTTGCTTTGATCCAGAGTGCGCAGCCCCTCTGCCCTCCCCCGGAGAATTGCTTTACCGCGTTATATCCAAATTTGTGTTATATCTGGTCGTGTTATATCGGGAGTAGAGGCATAGAATAATTCATTTTGCTGCTAAAAACAAAAAGGAATTAACTTTTTGAAACAACGGACTGGAGCGTCTCTCTCTATCTATCTAATCCTTGGTGACAGATTTAGAATACATTATAAACCCATCATTCTATAATCTGATGGAGTACTTGAAGCATAATTTAAAGATGTGCCTCACTGCAGGATTAAGTGCTTTGTTGAATGGGGAAATAATCCAATCACACTCAAAATTCTTTAAAATATTCCCCTTCTCTTGGGATCTAATTTAGCCCAACTTCCAGAAGAGCCCTCTTTACCCACTCCTAGATTCAAGGCCCCACAGCCCTCCTTCATAGGGCTGTGTGGTTCAGATCCTGGCCTTTCTGGCCAGAAAACTCATCCCCTTTGTTCAGAGCTTCTACAACACACTTTCTGGGACTAGGTTCTAGAACAGTCATCCTCCTCTCAGCAAGCTCTTTCTAACTGGGCTTGGAGCCTACTTGTCGAGTCACCCATGTCTGTCATCAGACCACTCCCCTGACACTTCCACAGTGTGTCTAATTATCTCAAACACATGTCTGGGCCTGCTGGGAGAGAGGGGAGCCTTGACCCACCACTCTACAACATTCCTGGCCACTGGCCTTTTAAAGGCACAATTGTCTGGGATGGCCATTACCTTCTCTCTCCCCAACACTAACTACTCCTTGAAGCCATCCTTTCTCCCAGTGACAGCTTCAGGGTTTTTTTTAAATGAACTTCATCCACTTTCTTTGGACACCTGGAACAGAGTAACAGGCCTTCCAGACTGTTCTCTAGCCATAAAGGGTCAATGTCCCATTACAAACACTAATACGTTTTTATAAAAGGTGAATCAAGGAGTGGTAATTACTTCTGAGCATTTACTGGTCTCTACTGAAACAATCTGTTTCTGGAACACTTGTGACCTGATCCAAAACGCATTGAACACAATAGAAAGGCTCCCACCGGGTTCATTGGGCTTTGGGTGGCAGTGGTAGAGGCAGAAAGCCTTACCAAAGAAGAATACTCCATACTAAAAAAAACACTCCCCTCACCCACCCCCCACACCCCAGTGAGTTTTGCCTGGCTAAGGACTTCATGATCTGGGCAAAAGTTTGTAAAATGGAAGCAACTGGGAGGAACCTACCACAGGGCAAATCCTGATAAATTTTGAACCAATAGTAACCTGGCCCACTAATGTGATTCATCGACTTACACCACAGCAGGTGACGCCTGGCAAAAAGCCAGAGTTGTGTTCCCTCTGTCCCACAGTTCTGTAGTGACTCCATTCACTTCTCAATTTAAAAAAAAACTCCATTGACAGGATGTAGTGGGAAATAGAGGAGCTGGAGCAAATAACAAACAGCAGCAACCAACAACAGCAACATTTAAAAGTCAAACCCTGGACAGCAAATGCCCTTGGCTGGGTGGGGAGACAGGCACAGTATGTTACCCGCAGCTGAAGTTTCGTTTGTGCTCCCACTCATTCTGAAGAAAGAAGTAGTTACAAACAGGAAGCAGAGATGACTCAGGCAGAGGAAGAGTAGAGCCAGAAGAGAATGCTGATAGTAAAGCAGCCATACTGTGACCCTGACCCAGCGAGATGGGTTCAAGTCTCCCTGACCTCCAATGTCACACAGAAGAGACTTTACCCTACAGACAGCACCAGATACAGGGAGTAGTGCACAGCAGCAGAACCATACGAACAGGCAGAGGAAGAAGACTGTTTTAAATTATTCTTTGTCGGTGTCTAGCATACCCTTCAATCAATTAATGTGGCACTACGACAGTGGCACTCAGTGTGGAAAACTGGGAAATGCTTGTCTTTATTTTTATAAAGACCGTATGCCCCCAAGGGGATCTGTGAGATATCAAAAGAGGTTGTTAAAAGAAACCAGGCAGGAAAGAGCAAACCATGGCCTAGGTAAGGAACATTACCTCAAGCCAACGGCCAGATCCAGAGTCATGCACCCTGCGTTCCCCATTCCCAGTTGAATGGCTAATGTGCTGTTATTTCATGCAGTCTTGGCTCAGTCAACTTCATCTCTTTGACCTGATGTCTTTACTATAGTGTCTGTTATGGGCAATCTGTAAACAGATAATAGAAAGGACATCTAAGATACTGCATTGTAGCTAATGCACTCAACACTATTTGTTGAGGGCTCGATGCACTGTGCCACAACATGATTCCCTTTGTGTGTGCTCGTGCAGTTTACCTTCTTAAGGTATAGGTTTCTGACTATGTGCACTGAGCCAGGGGCAGAATTCTATATTATCTCCAGATCTGTACTGCTGCTTATCTGGCATAAAACTCTTTAAGATCCTGTGAGGATGTAGTGCTTAAACTCTCTTTAGGACTTTATTCATCCCTGTTTTATGTCAACAGCAGAACTCCAGTTGACCTCATTGGAACTAGGATTAGAACATTGAAGTCATGATGGAATTTACCACTTTTTGCAGGGAAAAAAAAGCAGCTCTATAAAAGGGACAGTGTTACTTTGCCACTCTACAAACAGTTAAAGCAGGGTAATAGTTTGCATACAGATAGTGGGAGCATTTGTTTACTCTAGATGTACAAACAGAGACAGAAAAATTAGAATATATGGGCACCTTATTTAGCTGGTACTGTTACTTCTATTCTGATCCCCATGCTCTTTCCATTATGCATACAGCAGTTTAAACAAGTTAAAAAGGGTAGGGCTAGCTGAAGCAAATGTGAATGGTGGTAGCATATGCCTAACACCAGCCATTGCAATGTATCTTGTAGAAATATCTATTCAATATCCATTGCCTTAACATCCTTCCCCTTCATTGCTCCATTCTCTCCCAAAAACTGTCAAAACCCCCAAATTTCTAGCCCTGAATATTTTTTCCTTCCCTTAGGAGGGGAATGATGAGACACAGTTTAAGAAACCCTGATTGATACCCTTGGAAAAGGGCAGCCAGGAAAGTTTGTACTCATGATGCTCATTGTAACAGGTTGGGTTCACCACTGTGGCAACTCCTGATAGTTGCTCCAGGAATTGCTCTGTCCATCAGCAGGGCACCCACCTCTTGTCCATCACTGCTTCACCACCATCTCCACAGACCTCCATTGCTCCTAGATCATGGTGTCCTCATCAGGGCATGGTCATCTGGCTATGCCCCAACTCCATTGTCTTCCCACTTCCAGGGGAACCAGCAAACCTTCACCCAGCTTCTCACGATAGTGCTGAACTGCAGCCCCTGGTCCAGCCCCTCACTCGGGGCAAACTGCAGTCCTTTGGCTTGCCACTTCCTTTGGCAGGCAGTGGGGAAAGGGGGGGGCAGGCCCACTCACCACTTTGGCCCCCACCCAGGAACACCAAAGCTGGCAGCCACTCACAGCCTCTCCTTCCCCTCTGCCACTACCTGCTTTCCCTGGGCCACTTCCCCATAACCCCAGCACCTACTTAGTCCCTGTATCAAGGCCACAGTCTGGGAGCCAGCCAGGCTGGAGTGCCATTTCCACCCCTGCCCAACACTGCTCTGTCCCAGGTACTTCTCTCTACAGGTAGCCAGGCCTTCTCCCTCAAGCACCAGTGAAAGACTGCTCCTTTCAATTCTGCAGCCCTTCTTATAGGACCCAGCCTGGCCCTGATTAGCTGCTATTAACCTTTGCCAGCCAGTGAGGGGCAGCTGCCCCGTCACACTCAATGATACAACTTCACTTTAGATAAATACATGGCCCCGTGGACCTTTCATGAATCCAAAATTCACTTTTGTTACATGAAAAAATATCAGTCACTCAAAGACAAAAAGACTAACAAGGCAACAGCCACAGTGTGTAGGGCTGTATGCTTGTTTAAACAGTTGAGGGGCATTGCGTGCTGATTTAGGTATATCCAGCATATTGAGCAGCAGTAACCACAAACCCAGAGACTGGGCCAGGAAAGTTTCTTTATCTTTTTCTAGCACCTTTGTGTGCCAGAAATTTATTATACTTCGGATTAATTGAAACTGAACAAAAATAGCTGGAGATCAAGGAAAGGATGTATACAAGCTCCAGTGCAACCACAGGTAGAAAGTGGACCCAAAGGGAAGAGAAAGAGTTTTGTTGCTGCTATGAATCAGCACTGTTCACATATAATTGTAAGAAAATATCTTGGGCCCTTGCTTCCCAGATTACTATAAAGGTTTTAAAATGCACCACTCAATTTCAGGTAGAATGAAGAGCCTGTAATAAGTCATAGTCATTGTATTTTAGCACAGCCCTGAACTTGTGGAGTATATATTTCCCTGTAGATCTCTCAGCCCACTTTACAGAACTCAAGAGCTTTCCTGGAAGCCAAGCACAATAGAGTATGTTCTGTTTTGTTTACATCTTGCATTTGGCCTTTCATCACGAACAGCATTTCATTAGCAGCAAGTCCTTTTATGAAGAATATAATTCCACTGGGCACTTTCCTATTAATCAGGCACATGAATTCCACCCCCTTCAGGCTTGGGGCCCTCACTGCTGCTCAGCCAAGCAGCAGGGCTGGTGCAAAAATGAACGCTTGTTTTATTCTCCTATGCTTCTGTCTGTGCTATTCGCAGCACAGGTTGCTGGTCAATGTTAGGAGCAGCAATGGAGCACAGAGCAAAAAACCATACCAGCAGCCATCCTCCTCTAAGCATTCTTCTCATAGGGTACGGGCTGTGACAAATTGGGAATTTCTTGTAATATTGGTGTGAAGCCTATGTGCTTCAGTTTCCCTTATATGCTGCATTGTTACCTAGTGGATGGAAAAGGTCTGTTTGCTCTCAGGACAGTCTAAGACATAGGTGTGAATGGCACCTAGCTGTCTGGGTCTAAGTGAGCCTTACTCCCCATATCAGTGGAACAGCTGAGAAGATAATAGCAATAGCCTGGACACAGACTCCAGCAACCAATGATCCAGAGAGAGATGGACTTCCCTGCCTCTCAGCAGGGGGCTGAGCAGCATTTCCCCAGCTGGAGAACAAAGGAATGAAGGGTCTGAGGTGGGGATTAAGTGTGGGCTGCAGGAAGCATTTGGGGCACACCTGAGAGTCTGATGAAGGAGGTCAGCTGGACAGAGAGAGATGGAGCTTGGACAATGGGGGTTACTACAGCTTGGTTGGGCTCTGAGCTAACCAGAATGAACTATGCTTTAACCTTCATTCCTCTATACTAACCTAAGGACTTCCTATGCTATGTTCCAGAGGACTAATAAACCCGACTGTTTCAAAAATGTTGTGTGAGCGTCACTGCAAATGCTTGGAGAGGTGCATTGGTCCCTAAAAAGTGTACAAATCTCCAGCAGGGGGTCTGGCTCAGCTGGACTTGCTGAACAGAACCCACGATGTGAAACAGGAGTGCTGAAGTCTCCCAGGTCCAGCCTAAGGAGACAGTGAAGCCGCATGGCTTATCCTGGAGGAAGAGAGAGGAGACCACTAGGGGATCTGGCATACTGAAGGAGTTCCTCCTAGAGACCGTTCCAAAGCTGGGCCATAGCACCAATTCTCTGGATCTGTGTCCGGGGTGAGACCCACCACTGGCCCAGTCCCCTTTGCCTGTGGATGGAGGAAGGGAGGGAAAGAAAAAGGAAGGAATAACCATTGCCTACCACTACTCTTGTAAAGGAGACAAGCTCTGATAGTCTCCGCCAGGGGCAGAGACAACCTTTCTTCCCTATGGAAAATTCTTATTTAATTTAACAGAGGATGAAATTCTCTCTGTTGGATTCTTTATCTTCTAGAATTCTATAGCAGGGATTTAATTTTCTTTTAATTTCTATAGGATTGGTTTAAACATATAGAAAGATTATGGAGCCTTATTCACCAATACCTTTTTGCAGCTTTTTCCCCTTTCCAGTGATACAAAGATATAAATGCAGTTTAGAAGATCACTTAAACCAGATATATGACTGCTTGCTGTTGCTGGAGCCATGCAAAGCAGTCAGGACCTGCTGGTTAATCTGGCCCATTGCTTTCTTCTAAATTCTAGGACTTTTCCATAAATGTCAGCTCTCTACCCTCTGTAGGGAGAGAAACAGGAAGCCTGAGAGTGGGAAGGGATGGTCTTAAAGTTATGAAGGAGAGGAGGCTCATTCTTAATTTTTGCTTGAGGTCTATCCCAGTATTGTTGTGCACCTTACTGTTAATCAAAATACAAATAAAAAAGTGTGTGTAGTTCTTTCTGTGTCTATCCGCAGAGCCTGAATGATGCATTGTTTGTACTATACTTAGTTAATCTCTCTCTTAGTCCTTTCCCAGCACCTGTGTACTGACTGGAGGTCTTTGGACTCCCAGAAAACTTCACAGCAAGAATATGGAAGGACACAGAACTATTTCTGTAATCCTGTATGCCTTCTCTCAAGCTGCTAGTTTAGTAGCTCAGTGGATTCCCCATAGCACTGGATCGCCTGCTGGGTGTTACACTGGGTTCTTTCTTTCCATGGGTTTTGTAGCTGGAAAGTTCTATAGCCAGCTCTTTCCTTTATAGCTTCACGGAGATGCAAAATGTCAGGTTCAGTTCATCCCTGATATAGAGATGACTGAAAAAAAGTAAAGCGTTTCACAAGAAGCTTTGACATTTCAATTCCACTGATTTAAAAAAAGTAATTTTTCATTTTTTAATTTTTAAAAAAAGTTCTCTCTCTGTTCAGTTTGTTTTCTCTCCCCTTTAGGTTTCCTTTTCCTTTCTCCCTCTTCTCCCCTCCCCACCCCTGCCTTTTTCCCTTTTGCCATTGATACACAGGATGAGGAGATGTAAAACCAAAACACTGGTTTTTTTCCATTTTGGGGTTTCATCAGAAAACAGAATTTCAAATAAATGAGGTTTTTTGTGAAAATTTTATTTCTTTATAAGAGGAACTTTTTCAACAAAAAAATATTTTGTTTGAAACATTTCAACCAGCTCTGTTCTATAGACTTACACGGACATTACACTAGGTATAAACTTGGCCTATTGTGTGAATGGTAGGATTTGGAAAGCAGACAGAGTGGAGATGAGGTAGAAGGCAAAGAGGATCAGGCCCAAGTTTCCTGTGCCCAGTCAAAAGGTTTTTCTGCTATTATATTTTTGGGAAATATGCTTTTAAAATATAGGGAACATAGTGCAAGAAATATGGAGTAATGGTTACAGGGATGCATATGATCAAGGCAAATTGTCTATTAAAAATCTGTTCATGTTTCACTAAAGCTAAATGGATTTTTTGCATTTGACTCAGCTGAGACAACTGACACTAGATTGCTCACTTTGATTTTATGGTCTGTTACTTTGTTGTTCTTATGCACTGATTAGCATAATGTTGTCAGGGCCTCAGTGTTGGAAAGCTCAAGGTAATGCTGTTCTAATCAGTCCATAAGAACAAGAAAGTGAATTTGACTATAAAGTCAAAGTGATTAATCTAGTTCCAATGTCCCAGCTGAATGAAATATAAAAAATCAAACACTGAAGAGAAAATTAGATTTTAAAATTCGTTTATCTTTAGTAAAACATACAGATTTTTAATAGACAATTTTTGTCTTGATCACATGCGCCCCTGTAACCATTGCTCTTTCTATCTCTTGCATTATATTCCCTATATATGAAACACATATTTTGGGAGTAACTGCTCCTTTTAAATTCAGACACTTACAAGCATCTGAGCAGGGCCGACTCCAGGGTTTTTGCTGCCCCAAGCGGTGGGAAAAAAAAAGCCGCGATCGCAATTGGTGGCTGCTCCACTAGGCCGCTTTCTTCTTCGGCAGCAATTCGGTGGCAGGTCCTTCCCTTCAAGAGGGACTGAGGGACCCACTGCTGAATTGCCACCCCTTCCCCTTGGCCGCTCCAAGTACCTGCTTGCTGAGCTGGTGCCTGGAGCCAGCCCTGTAACTGAGTCTTGACTGATAATTCAGAATGAAAAACTTGACTTGCCTCCTCCTGTATCTTTCCAACCCTATGAATCTCACACTACACTGAGCTGTTTGAAAAAAAAATATTTTCCCATGAAATACATAGCTATACGAAAACTGATAAAAGATGAGCGTGCCTGAAGAAAGCCTAGCCTGCATTTTTGCCATAGAAACAGCAACCATAAGAAATAAAATGAGGGGACTATCAACTATCACTTAAATCATCTTATTACACCTTGCAGACATAGCCAACAGTATCTTACTCCTTATATGGCACAATGGACCCATCAGTTTTATTGGGACTATTCATCTTTCTGATATGGGTTGTTACTTTTAAAATGTCTTGGCTTTTCTTTACTTCTTCAAATGCAGGAAACGTTGGGAGAGACAGAGCAATGGAAGGAAAGAGTAGGAGTGAAGTCCGGCTCACTGGGACTGCCCCATTAGATACTCACCTCATTTTTGTGAGGGGCAGTAGCTGTAATCTACTGCAACATATATCATGTGCTGAGCTCTATGTTCTCCAGCCAGTGAGGCATCCCTGTGTAGTCTGATACAGAGATGTGGTGAGAAGGAGAGAGGTATCTTTTCCAGACTTCTACAAGAGGAAGCACAGGACCTGTTAGTGCCCTAGTTTGTACATCTCTTTCTGGATGCCTAACATCTATTTTGGTTTCATTATGATCAGACCTGGGCTCAAATCAAAGCCCAGCATGGGGCTCCTCCAAACTTTGAGGAAGCATAAAGCAAGATGCAAATCCAGACTTTGTGGCCTGGCTCTGTCTCCTCTACAGTTGCTCCCTCCCCTTTCACTGTCATCTCTCTCACTCTCTCTCTTCTCCTCCCTCCATTATCACCTGTGCTGTCTTTCTCTCTCCTGTTTCCCTCTTCTATTTTCCTTCAATCTGATGCTCCGTTCTTCTCCAGTCATTTCTGTCTCACTCCCTCATGCATTCTTTTTTGCTACAAGTATTGGTGGAAAGCCCCCCCCCTCCATAATATTAACAGCAAATACAACCAGAACAAATGACTATTGTTGCTGATGGATCACCTTGGGATCACTAAACAACCATGTGCTGAATGCCAACTGTTTTCATCAGATTCTTCAGGATGTGGATGATTGGTGGGGGTTTAGCAATGTCTGATTCTAATTAGAATTTTTGAGCCACCCATAATAACAGTCCCATGGTCTTTGACTGACTCTAGTGCTCAGTTAAATGCTGTTCTCTAATACTAGCCCTTTGAGGCACTGTTGCATGCTGTTCAATCTTTCTTTGCATGTTTGTTAAAAACAAAGAGTGTCATTCTTACTAAGTGTTTTGGGCAGTGAGTTTGGAAGGACAAGAAATTTACAACAAAGTAACTGAACCGTCAATGGCAGCCATGCTGCTGATCCTCTTATAGCTAAGGCAAGGGTCTCATGTCCATCACTCTTCTAAGCAGTATGGATGAGAGCTGGGCAAATAACAAACATTTTGGTTTGCTGGTAATTTTTCAGTTTAACTTGTGTTCCTGTGTCACTTCAGCCCTCTTCAAGAGCCCTCCCATAGTGCTTTCAGTGGTGATGACCACTGGAATTTTTTCTACACTGGGACTCCCAGTGTTACGAATACCAGTGAACCTGAACCATTGTAAGCGATTTTTGACAAACTTCCCTGGTGTAGGCAGGTCCTCAGTGTGTAAAGAAGCTATCTATAGTAAATACATTGGGCCAAATCCTGCTTTAGTGTAACTTTTAAATTTCAACCCAGGTGCGTTGGCAACAGAACAACTCTATCTGGGAAGTCATGTTTATATTATTTTACTAACAATACTGATGTATACTTCCTCTGTAATTAAAGCAGACGGACAAATGCACTGTAACACAGGCACATGTACAGCTCTCCTGGATCATCAGACCTCTGTGTGTTACTGCCTGCCTACAGTTTTCAGTAACTACATTTTGCTTGTTTCATAAACATGGAGAACAGTCAGAAAGAACTTGCCGGGGATAGGCTATGATAATCCCCAAAGCCTCAAGATTCTCGCTTGGCATAGATGTAAAAGGCTACACGAGGTGCAAGGCCGTGGAGTGTCAAGCCCAAAATTGTCTTCCCCTTCTCTGTCTTTGATTTTACAGAAAGTACATACTAATCTGGTTAGACCGTGATTATTATTTGTTTCTTGGTAGCACCTAGAGGCCCCATTGTGCTAAGCACTGTACACACATAAGAGGCTATCTCTACCCCAAGAAAATTAGTCTAAATTGATAATAGAAAGACGAAGTTGTTGTTTTTTTCTTTGTATGAAGTGCTCCTTTCTATGCTCATTGTTATTTTCCCTGGTTACTTTATGCTACTCTATGTGTAGAATCCTGACTTCCATGGAACTATGTTTTTAATAAGGGAATAATAAGGTTCAAAAGAAAGTGACATTCCTGGGAATTCAACGCAGACTAAACCACTAATTATTTGCTTTAAAAAAAAAAGTGAATTATCTGCTGTAGCCTAGTCTAGAATCTCAAGGCAGCTGAGAAAGCATACGTGTGAGAATGTCATCTCAGCAATAACAGAGGGGAAAAACCAAGGAAGACATTGCACAGGGCAGATGGAATGAGAGCAAGAGGACTCTGGGAGAGATCCAGAGAAAAGATCTATGAGCTGCTTGAGAACTGAAGCATAAAATACATGACCAGGTTCATGGGGCAGATCACTGAGGCTTGGAGTCATCCTGTGAAAAGTCAGAGAACCATGACGGAACAAAGCAGCTAACTTTTAAGAATTTAACCCATGCATGGCAACTTTCCCTTTTCAGCATGGAGGTTCCCTTTGGGGTATGAGCAGGAGGACTGCACAGGAAAGTGCAGAGAGAGGAGAGTGAGTGCTGGGTAATGAGGGAAAGAGGGTCTATCGTTGAAGAACATAGGGCTTGTATGCTGACACATTGGCACGAAGAGATCCCTGGATATTGGTGCCTCAGTTCCCCAGAGGACAGTTGAGGTTCCAGTTTTTGACACACCAATGGCCTGGCCCAGAGACACTTGTCTCTTCCGGGTCTGCTTTCTGGCACACCAGAGAAGCAAGAGAGCACCAGTCGTGGAGTCAAATGACAGTGTGTTGAGCTAATGGCACTTGAAAGGCTCTTCTAGTGCTGCTGCCTCCGTTCCGGGCCACACCAGGCACCAGTCCCCTAAGCACAGCCTGCTTTTACCATCCCAGAGTCCCTGCTCATCCCTACTTACTCACACATGGCCCCAGAGAACCCTCACTAAAGCAATCAGATGCTCTAATATTTGTTGCCAATATTCTTCTTTTTCCTTGATCACATGTAAATTTTCTTCATTGATAGTTTTTCCTTTTTTCTATCTTAATTCAAGTTCTTTCCAATTTTGAAAACATTCCAAATATTCTGTACTTTTCATGTGAAAAGAGAATTGAAGAGATGTTTTTCCAGTCCTTCGAACCATTTTCAGTACATCATGTATCAATTGCTTGATTTCTAAACAACTTGTAGCAAAAACAAAACATGGAATCCTTTGACAGTGAATATTGTAACCAGTTTCGATGAATTTCTTCCCCATTAATGTAATGCTGAGTAGAGAATTTTCTTTTATTTCCATCCTTAGGGAAGGGAAATTCATGAACTTGCTTGGGTTCATGTTCCACGAGAATTTGCCACACACTGTCAACACATTTGGGTCATGAAGCTGGGTCCCCATACTGTAACTTGTTTGTAACTTCCTCATCCTTTCTTCCTTCTACTTCATTTACTTCAATTTCTGCATGTCTCTGAAGGTGAATAAATTTTCTCCATTTCCATATCAGTCTAATGCTGTGAGCTGCCTTCATCTAGAAGTAAGTTTCCATCATCTTGAGTTTCCAAACTGTTTTTTTGTGGATGTGAGCTACCCTCATCTCCAAATAAAATTCCTTCATCTGGATGCTGTGAACTCCTTCAATCTTTATTTGGATTAAAGAGAAGATATTTCAGGAAGGATCCCTGCTGTTTTCCTTGGTCCTTTTCCTTCTCAATCTTTTGTTTATGATACTCAGTTCCTGAGGGTTTTTTTTTTTCCTCTTTGTGCCATGGGTCATTTGAATATTGTTATGTACAGAGCTCCTGACTGCAAGCGTTATAGCATTAAGGATGGCTGACACACCACATGGCTGGTGATTTAAACCATATTGCAGCCATCCCAACACATCTTTTCACTGCTAAAATGTTCAATGATTAGTAACATACACTCACTTACCTATTAAAACAGTTAGTTACAGTGTTTACATGGAAACAAAATGACCTTTTTCAATGTTATAACCCAACACCTGTTGTTTGGAAAGTAATCCACTTCCTCACGGTTACCCGCTTGGAGTGTGACATCATCACTTTCATAGTCTATTAAGCGTTAATGCTGTTACTTTTCTTTTATGGACCTTATTTATTACATATGAACCAGTTATAATAAAGAAAAGTTCATAATTATACAGTCTGATAATAACGCTTAAAGATACTCACATTTTGGCTTTATAATGCTGAAAGATGCTATTTACTCTTTGGCACCAAGAAACACATTTTTCCACAGTATTCACTTGATTCTTAACCATCTACCTGTGACGTGTTGAAATGACCATTTGACATATGTCAACTCACGATATCTCCACTATACATGAATTTCCAGCTATGCAACCTTGATGTATATTTGAGTTAGGTGTCATTAGCATTGCAGCTTTTGCTGCTGGCGGGCGTGTTTCACTGTGGTTGAGTTATTGCATATCAATATTGCAGAGTGGGTCATCCTGACTCTACATCACAAATTGAAAAAAAAAACACTAAAATATTATTTATTTTTGCAGCAAATACAAGATTTGACATACTAATACATTCGCAGAAATGTAGAGAAATGAATTATAATTCATATGCCCTCCATACGCACATTGGAATTGAAATGATGACATCTTTGTTATTTTATTTGTATTTTTTTTCATTTTTTTCCTCAAATTTGGAGCCCTATTTAACTTGGCACCCTAGGCTACTGCCTAGTTCACCTGTATGGACAGGGCAGGCCACCCCTGCACAAAGCCTGTATTGCTTTTCTTTCAGAAAAGCATCTATCCCCTGAAAATATTGTTTCACTCTCCAACTGGTGAGCTGGAGGTCCTCACTTTCCGGGTTGGTAAAGTCCTTCTCCATCTGTGCTCTCATACATACCTCCAGCCGCTGAATTTGCTGGTAATGTCCACTTTGGAACCTGTCTATGGAAGTCCCATTCCAGGCACTTTGGGTGAGATTTTTGCTAAAGATGTTGAAGATCTCTTGAAAGATCTCTTGGGTTGACACCTTGGTATTCTCCTTCTGGGACACTGGAAGTTGGGCAACATTCTGGGGGGACTTGAAAGCTGCCCTGTCATTTATGCATTGTGAGGTGAAATTTCCACTCATTTTCTTGAGAGGCTCCAAGTTCTCCTTGTTCATTTTGTTCTGCTGGAAGTGAAGCATGGTACAAATCCAAGATGAGATTTCAGTGAAGAAGAGCAGTATGGGGCAAACACGCAGCAAACACCGGGTGGTCATGACGATGTCTTTTCTTTGTGTGAACCTTCAGACTGGAATTTGTTGAGGGTCCTACATAAGCTGCTGTGTCTTTCCTTTATGTCTCTGAATTTAAGTATTTGGTTGGAGAATATTTATTTGATCATTTTCTATTTACAAGATTTTCCTTCTTTGAGGTTTCAGAGCTTTTCTTTCTATTTTTCTTGCTATTTTCTAGTTCTTTTACCACATTTCCTCCTCCTTTGCCTCCTCCTCCTCCTCCTTCTTCTTCTTCTTCTTCTTCTTCTTCTTCTATTGGTAAAAGTGACCACCCATGACAATAAACCACCCTGTTAACTCATGTTGGATCCACATTCATACAGGCATTTTATCATACATTAATTTCTATATTTAAGAAGGTCATCCACAATTCCAAAGTGGTATGGAAAAGGCCTCCAGTTCATCAGACAGTGTACTTCCCATTCATATCCTCCTTCATTTGAGAGACAGAAAGAGTTTAGGAATATTTAAAGTTTGCTAGGCATGGAAGAAGTAAATGTGGAAGTAAAGAGTTAGGCCTACCAAAAATATTGGCAAATCTCAACTTTAACCATTTCCTCCAATTTAGAAGACACATTTAAAATGTAGACAGCACAAATCATTGATATCTTCCCTCTGTGAAACCATAGGAGAGAGTGCTCTGGGAAAATGAAACCTTAACTCATTGTTATTTCCAGGTCTCAATATATGTAGTGGAGCTGAGTAATAGGTGCAGTTGAAAGGTGTGAATATCATGCCCTGTTGATCACTCCAAGTAGCTGACAGCAGTGAAAAATTGAGAATAATTCATAAAACAGGATGAGCAATTAGTAAAGTAACACATACTAGAGAGGTACCCACATGGAAGACTCTGATTTACAATGTGGTCAAAAGGAGGTTAGGCAGAGAAGTCACATTATGTATTTTTTACCAAGTATGTCCCTGGGATGAAAGAATTCAAATTTTTTTTAAAAAATGAAATTCAGTGTTCACCAATTTTGCTGGTTCTTTCTCTTTTACCATTTGCCTTCCCTTCAGCTTGGATAGGGAAATTCGTCTGGTTTGTTTAATTCTCTTCGCTTCCTGTGGTCACATTTCATTTTCTGGATCTCAAACCCTAGAACAGACTGTTGTGCTGGAGTTTCCATCATGCAAGGGAAATGTGTTTTAATTCAACAAGAAAACTATTTTCACTGAAATTAAAAAAGAAAAATCACATGAAGAAACCATGACAATATTTTTGTGCGTATTAATTTGGTTAGAGTCTCCCAAGTCTTCCTGCACTTTTATAAGAAATTTGAGATTTTAACTTCAAATTTTTGAAAGACACTCTGCAAAGCAGAGAAAGCAGACTTACCAAAGCCCCCAGATTGTCATGGACTATGCTCCCCATTCTCCCATGATTTTCCAGGGATGTTGGGCATCTGCATTCCACACCAGGGTGGAATCCCAGGGGAAGATGTTGCGGGGTACTGAAAGCAAATGAACAAAACTGCAAACCCAGTATATGAATGAGACCATTCTTTTGGTCGCTCTTATTACCTGAAGCTTCACACCCCCAGCACCTGTTGTTCCAGCCTGGGGCAGCCCTGGCAGGGTGGCTGTAATGGAATCTCGCTGATAGGGACTGGAAGGCAGGTCTGACAAAGCCCTAGAAGTGATGCAGACAGTCAGGCGCTCTGTGTGGAAAAATCTTGTGTTCTGTGCAGAAGCCATCAGGTCATCTATTTCTATGATGCAAGCTGGACAAACTATTTCCTCCTGCCTGCTAGTGGGATATTAAGGGTGAGCTTAAGTGGGGATGTATTAGTGGTGTTTTCCTCTCTTTTTATCTACCTGTGGTTGGCTTTCCCATAGGAAGACTTAAATTCATAGATGATAGATAACATCAAATGGCTCTTAAGTAGATTAAAAGATTCTTTCACGTAGCACAGCTTAAAAACAATGTGATGGAATGATTGTCAGGAGGTTCTCCTCTGCACTATAGGGGTAATGAAGAAGTTAGACTTTGAGGAAGAGTTTGTATGTCTACCAAGTGCAATATGACCAGGTAAAGGCCCCTTTCCAGCCACTCCCCATAACTGATGTTTCATTTCAGCATGTAGCTGTGGATATTCTGGGTCCTTTCCCCAAGAAGACACCCAGAGGAAAGCTGTACATACTGACCTACTTGGTCGCAAGGCCAGGGCTGGCGCCGCCTCTGGCTGCAACTTTCCTAAAGATGTGTTCAGCTATTGAAGATCCATCCTCCCGGGAGAAATGTAACATTTTCATGGACTCTCATTGGGCTGGTGTCGACTGTGGCCACAAGGCTAGGGCCGGAGTTGATGGTGGCCACAAGGCTCGAGGCGGTGTCGACTGTTGCTGCAAGTTTCCTAAAGATGTGTTCAGCTATTGAGAATCTAATCCTTCCAGAAAAAATGTAACATTTTCATGAACTCTCAATGTGCCAATGCCAACTCTGGCCACTGGGCCAGGACCGCTGCCAACTCTGGCTGACAGTTTCATAAAGATGTGTTCAGCTACTGAGGGTCTAATCCTCCCAGAAGAAATGTAACATTTTCATGGTTGTGTACCTCCATCACTCAGGCAGTGCAGCTTCCCCTCCCACTCTTAGAGCCAGAAAGCATCACATTATATTGCATATGCTACATTGTACATGTACTTTATACATAAGATCATATTTCCTTTTGGGAAGATGTAACCACCTTATGTAAAATTGAGCAAAATGGTTAAAACAATTCAAGCTCATTATGTGAGGAAAATATACACACTGAAAATGTGTTGCGGTTACTGAAGTATTTCCCAGAGCTATCTCCTTCAGTCCTGCATCTCAGGATATAAGATACTCTAAACCTCTTAAGCTGTACAAAGGGAGACTGTAGTGGTCTAAGACATTTGATTTTCTTGGGCAAGACCTCATAAGATCAGATGACATGTCCTTCAATTTTGCTCACTTTTGCTGTGTAAAAGAATGAAAGCCAGCACTTCCTAGAGTAGAAAATCTCCCAAACATTTTAGAAACTAATCAACCACTATGTTAAGTCACACATGTTGCCCCACCCTCTGTTTATATACAAAACCAGAATACAAGCAGAATAGCTGTACTGTGCTGAAAGCAGGGTGTGTGCTGGGAAGTCTCAATGCCCCTTGGACTCTGTCGTGCCTTTCTTTGCAACAGAATGGAGAGCTGTGGGAGTAGCCAGGGCTGGCGCTACCATTTAGGCAGCCTAGGCAATTGCCTAAGGTGCCAGGATTATTGAGGGGGCGGCATTTTGCCAGGGGGGCGGCAGGCGTCTCCAGTTGACCTGCCGCAGGCATGCCTGCGGATGGTCCATTGGTCCGTGGCTCTAGTGGAGCTGCCGCAGTCATGCCTGCGGACGGTCAGCTGCTCCCGCGGCTCCGGTGGACCTCCCGCAGGCATGCCTGTGGCAGCTCCACCATAGCCACGGACCAACAGACCCTCTGCAGGAATGCCTGCGAAAGCTCCACCAGAGCCGCGGGATCAGCGCAGGGGGCAGCGAAATGGCCATGTGCCTAGGGCGTGAGAAACCCTGGTGCCGGTCCTGGGTGTAGTCACTAGATAGGTCTATGCTGCAGAAGGTGACAACCAATATATAAGGTGTATAGGAACCCCATTTGTTTCTACCACGAGAGCACGAGTGCAGCTATTCCATGCCTACCCACCAGGCTAAGGGGCAAAATAGTCCACCCACAGCCAGATTTTTGAGCTTTGATGAGAGGTGGCCCCAATTTGGCCTCACATATTCTGTGTTTCTTGCCTCATTTTCTTGCTAAGGATATTTGCATACCATAATCTTCCCTTTTCTGTGACCTCATAACTTCCACAGCAAGTTATTTCTAATGTCATAAGTAGTGATGTTGTGTGGTAGATAAGCAGCAGTAGATGAACTTAAGATGTACAATGTATAGCATGTCCTCAAGCTTAAGGGGAAAAAAGCCGGAGTATTGATTTGTTCTTAATCCTTATCTACAACCTTCTACCAGATTTTTCAAATTTATTTGAATTCATTGGATGAGAATGAACAATCCTGGATCCTTAGATAATTAGGGTAGTTTAATGACTAATAGCAATGGAAACCAAGTGCTCCACCTAACAAAAAGCAATAATTTGGGAGTTCTCAGGACTAGGCAGATACAGGGCCAGAATAAGGTGTAGTGATCCTTCCCCCAAGTGCAGGGTATCTATCTAGTGCTCAAGATAACGTTAAAAGGTGCAGTCCAGGTACCCCACGGTACTACATTGCCCAAGGAAATGTGGTTCACCAACAAGGAAGTTAAGCTATGCACTAGCTAGTGCATTCCAGGTTGCTAATACATAGTTGTCATCTTCTGCACAGAAGCACAATGTATGTACATGGCCATGAACAAAATGATGCTTGTTTGACTAATGGCAAAATTGCCAATTCCATATCTATGCCATCTTATTTTATCCTTTTGTTTGACCACTTTTCCTTGCCAAATTCTAAAGCAAAGATCAAGCAGAGTGCATGTTAGCTGTTCTGAATAACCAAGGTAAATTGGTTTGATGTCAAAATTGTAAAACTGATATGGAGTGAGGGTAACCCAGGTATGATCCCATACTTTATTGCATTCGATAACATGCCACTCAGAATTGAAAATGGTGGTATATTTCACTATAATACAAACAAGTAGCATTTTGGTTTTTCTGTATTTCTCAAACTTGGATGACCTGCTGAGGGGAAAATTGCTCTAATGAAAACACTAGAGGTTAGCACAGGGGCGGGCAAACTTTTTGGCCTGACTCTGCATCAGGTTTCATAAATTGTATGGAAGGCCAATTAGGGGAGAGGGTTGTGGCCCGGCCCCCACCTCCTATCTGCCCCCCCCCCAGGACTCCTGCCCCATCCAACTCCCCTGTTCCCTGACAGCCCCTCTGGGACCCCTGCCACATCCACACACCTGCGTTCCTTGTTCTCTGCCCCCTCCGGACCCCTGCTGCCCCATCCAATTCCTCCTCTCATTCTTGACAGCCCCCCAGGACCCCTGCCCAATCCAACCCCCCCTTCTCCCTGTCCCCTGACTGCCCCTGGAAGCCCTTCCCCTGACTGCCCTCTGCCACCCCATCCAACCCCCTCTCCTTCTTGACTGCCCCCCGGGACCTCTGCCCCCATTCAACTCCATTTCTCCCCCGACCACCATCCACACCCCCACCCCCTGACCACCACCCCGAACTCCCCTGCCCTCTATCCAACCTCCCCTGCTCCCTGACCCCTTACGACACTGCCTGGAGCACCGGTGGCTGGTGGCACTGCAGCCACGTCACCCAGCTGGAACAGGGCCATGTTGCCACCGCCACCGCCACTACTATGCAGCACAGAGACTGGGTCAGGCCAGGCTCTGCAGCTGCGCTGCCCCAGGAGCTCGCAGCCCAGATGCCCAGAGCATTTAGCTGGCGGCAGAGCGAGTGAGTTGAGGCTGTGGGGGAGGGGCTGGGGCTAGCCTCCTGGCCAGGAACTCAGGGGCCGGGCAGGACAGTCCCACAGGCCATAGTTTGCCCACCCCTGAGTTATCATATAAAGTGTGGACACTTTACTTTGACAGAAGGGCAAGAAAAATATTGGCCTAGCCAAAGCATAGAAGCAATTTGATGTGACCTCTCTTCAAGCAGGCCATTTTAACGCTTCACTTTTACACACTATCTTCAGAGGCTTTATGTAAACTCCCCATCAGTAATGATTAACCTGGGAAAAGCGTAGGATAGAAAAAGCAGATGTAGATCATCCAGATAGACTGTTGCCAAGAAAGTCAACAACTCCAGTGCCAGCGCCGACTCTTATCATAAAAAAAAATCCCATTTTTAGACCCGCTCATGAGATTTTGGCTACCTAATAACGACCTGGAAGAAGCACACCAACTGATTTTTGGATCTGCTTTCTATTCTTAAAAGTGGAGCAAATTCATATCCCACCTGTCAAAAAACTCAGAAAGCGAGATACATATTTTTCTGTGATGGGTTTCTTTTCATAATTTTTAGTGTCTTTTTTCTTCATATTCATCCCTGTGTATTTATTCAAGGCACCCATTTTTGTTTTGGGGAGGATGTTTTCTCCATTCTACTAGACACTGTTATGTTTATTGTCCAGCCACCATCATGAAAACTGTTTCACAAAGCTAGAGGTTTTATAAAATGCCAAAAACCATTGGGCTGTCCAGTCCATAAATACCTTTTAGAAAATAGCAGATCTTCCAACTAGGTCTAAATAATTATCTTCTATATTTCCCTTACTCCTACTGTTCATCTAACAATTATGGCACCACAACAAAATTCATGGCATATTTCCCACATCATTTCTCTTTCTTTTCCTCTCTTTTGGTCTGTGTCAAGCTTGCCTGTACTTTTCCTTTTATGGGCAGCTTCATCTCCATGTTAGACCAAAACTGTGCTAGATAACCAGTAAGGGCCATCAACTAAACCCTCTTAATCCTAATTTCCCTTGAGGGGCTTTCCAGCCTTGGGGACCTTTTTGGTTAAAAGACAAGTTCTTCTTGGCCTATATTCGTCTGAATTTCTGACAACATGGCAACCCTTCAGCATAACTCCTTTCACAAAAGAACAATTTCATATCTAGTGGGGTGATTGTTTTCAATTACTTAACTGTGTATTCATGCTGGTGATGATCAAATGCATAGATAAATGCAGCATGTATGCAACTGACATTTGCAAAATAATACAATGTGAAACTATCTTCTATGTTGACATTTTATGACTTTCAAAAAAACCTTAAATATGCAAGTCAGAATGCATCAATTCTCCACATGTATATATCTGTGTGGTATAAATCTGCTCCTTGAACATCTGTTAGATACTTCTTTGTATAATGTATGAGAACATGTAAGTGCACTGATATGACACATAGGATCACAACACAGACTGACATACAAGCTGAAGGACATAAATAGACAAGATATAGGTGCTATAGTTGTTATCTCACACTGAGTAATACCTCTTTCTACTAACACTGATTTCAATGGGACTTGCTTGTGGGGTATTGTATAGTCAACATACAGGTGGCAGAATCTGGCTCAACATGAGAACAATAGGCCAGATCCTCAGCTCATGGAATGCAGTATGACACCATTGGCTGGCCCAATATCATTAAAAGAAAACAGATAACCCAGAGTAGAAGTCAGTTATAGTGATTTGTGTAAGAGGGTCAGAGCCAAAGCCTGATAATAAAATTCATATCTATCTATCTCTCTATATATCTATCTATCTCTCTATATATAGAGAGAGATAGATAGATATGGAGAGAAAGAGGGAGATCAACTCTCAGAGATCATCCAGAGCTCTCAGATGATAATAGAGAGCCCCTGAGGAAGACAGCCCTGATTACAGAATGGGCCCCACCTGAGAGAAATTAGGTGATTTCAGGTTAACTACTGAGTGGGCCCAGCTGAGGAAGGGCTGGAGGAAAGAGAATGCAGGGAGTCAAAAGGTGCCTGCAGGGTGTTTAGTGAGCACTCAGGGGACAGATTGGGAGACCTAGAAGGGAAGGAAAGAGGTGAGGAAGGAAATGGTGCAGGGAAAACTGCAATATGGGTAGAGGATTTGATTTAGCTGTGCAGTACAGGGCCCTGGGCTGTAACCTGAAAGTGAGGTTGGGACTGGATTCCCCTACCAGCCCCAAGGAAGTGGTGTACAAAGGTAGCTGAGCCCAGAAAGGGGGCTGCAGTCTGAATGTGACCTTGCTGAAGAAGAGCTGTGAAGAGGCTGGAAGCTTTTTATTTGTGTTAAGATAGTTTTGAACTTTAGTGTGGATAGCTGACCCTGGAAGGAACAGGCTAGAGACTGTGCCCTGGCAGGAGGGGTGAGTTATCTGCAAGAAACCACCACAGCCCCAGAGTGACTGTTGACAAGGGCTGCTACTCCCCAAGGACACCGTGATGCTATGCCTGGCCATGAGGAAGTGCATAGTGGTGCGTAAACCCTGTTACAATGCTTTTTCTTACATTCCTTTAACTGCAGCATGTCTGAAACAACTACACTTTTGTAGTTTTCCTTGTCCACTCTCTCTTTTCCTACACCTCATGGCAAGCACTGTATCTCAGCTCAGGTGTACAACCAGCTGATGATAACACCTTTGGCGAACAGTAAATGACTTACTGTTCTTGGCTACTTCTATATTGTGTGACTACATGGGCTGCTAGACCCCTATCTGCAGAAGGGATTCTTTCAGTAGCAAATTAACGTGAAGTGATTTACTTTGTCCACATTGGATACAAAGTTAAGGAGGTGGGGAGACTCACTCCTGGTTGCACTTGCTTTTGAAATTTTTATTTCCATATTCCATAGGTCCCTTGGAAGACATTTCATACGAAATGAAATCAAAGATTGCCTACCTGGAACTTCTTTTTTGGATGGGATAAGTACTGCTGGTAAGTCATATAAATAATCATGCTGCTAAGATTTGAATTTACTTAGCTCCTGGCCTAGCCCAAATTTGGTTGTGTGCTTTTTATTTATTTTGTTTGTTGGTTCTTATTTTAGATTGTGCTGCCTTGGAACAATAAATAAACTCCAAACTAGAAAAGGCGCAGTCTGTGCATTAAGGGCAGGCTTCCTCTCTCCTTTACTTTCACTGAGCAGTACTTTCATTCCACGAGTCATCCCCCTGACTTCAGTGGGAAAGTTTTACTAATAAGATGCTAGAAGTGTGTGCTGTAGCAGAAATGATCCCTTGTTGCCACATTTTCAAGAGCTCAGTTCCCATTTGGGTGCTTTAGTGAAGTGGCCAGACTTTCAAAAGTGCTCCACACCTGCCAGCTCCCACCATTCTAGCCTTCTGAAAATCTGATGCTAAATGTTTGTCAGTACCCTAATTATATTCTTTAAAGGCAGAAGGAATGTGGGATCTTTTATGGTAGAGTAGTTCTGAGACATTGTAGCTCAGGCTAATAGAACAGACTTGATTGTGCAATTCAGCTAATTCAAATGATTGTGGTCCCTTGCTGAACTACATTTCCCAGGATTATTTCAGCCTAAGATCAGAACTCTTCCTCTTCCCAGGTATGAATTGCAAGCCCTGGAAAGTCTTGATAGAGCATCTTAAACAGCATAGTGTAGAGCCCATTCAACCAGGTACGCATGGATGTCTAAATGACTCAGTTTCATTAGCCCCGATTTAGCTTCTCCCTCCAAAAACTGTGTAACTCAAATTTTCCTGTAATTATATGTTTTCTTAATTACTCCTTTTTCATCAGCTCACTACCTGTCTGAGGGCATGAACTGCATGGTTCAGGGTTGCTTGTGTGTGTGTGTGTCGCTCTCAAGATGCTGGACAGCAAAAAGAAGTAGGGAGATGGGCTGAAGCAGAACATATTCATGCAGACATTAGTTCATTTGTATACACGCATGTGCCTATTCCATATGCACACAGGAACCTGAGATCACCTGACTCGTTTGTTCACTGGAATAGCAAGCAGCGATTCCCAAAACAAGAAAATAAACCCAAAAAAAGGATCACATCCCCCCAGTGTAACTCACAAAATAGAAGCACTAGGTAACTGTGAAGCTGGTATTATGTCCAACTGCTGCAGAGTATGTATCTACCCTAGCCAAGAGTAAAATAACCATCATCATAGTACTTTATATAAGTGGCTAAAACCATTATTAAAAAACAAGTGTTCTTTGCTGTATAGAAAATGAGCCCTGTGGGATGTATTGTGTATTTATGGAATGGGACACATTTTAAAGTTTGCCTCATTGTCCTCTACTGGGGCCAGGCCTTCAAGGATGTTCCAGCATTTTATTTCATAAAATATATAGGTTCTTCCTGATCTCCAGCAGAGGGATGCTCTATGGGCTAGGGCTCTCGGCTCCAGAGGGAAATGTAACTTGAGCAGTGAGTGTTGTTGTGTCCCCCCCGCCCAAGCTCTGTCAGTCTTATTTCTTGTGTGGATTGGTGTATTCTTGAAGGGCTGCTCAGAGCCCCTGATCTAGCTCACATTATTAGGGCTTTATAGATGAGGGCTAGGACCGCAAAGCAACTCCTGCACTGGGGAGAAACGGCAGAGCATTGAACATGGCCTAATAAGCTGTTGCCTAGGTGACGCTGTCAGTTGTTCCAGCATACTGGACCAGTTGAAGCTTCATCTAGATTGGGCTGATTGAGGCAGTAGAGTGGAAGGTGTTGGTGCAGCCAGGGCTTCGTCTGGGATGGCCAGGGGGGTTGTTTCCTGCTTCTCTTGTGCGTATCTGGAAGTATAAAACAAAAAGCTGTTTCTTTACCAATTGTTTTCCCCTCAATTTAACATACACATGATAACCTGTTGTAGGGAGTTAGGACAACTCATCTCAATAGTGTCCCTTCTTGGCATGCAAATATTTTATTTATAAAAATGGATATTATTGTTACTGACCTTATTAATGAACTTCTGGGAAGGACTAATGGACAAGCAGTAGATACTGAAGAGGTGGCACCAATATTTCAAAGTCAATAAATAAATTACCTGTCTGCTTTAGAAGTAAGTTTTAATTTCCCGTCTGACTGCTAGCTAACAGATCTTTTAGGGCTAAACCTCGTCATTTGCACAAAGTCTTATGGAAATCCAGAAACTACATGTAACAGACCAATTTGCCCTGCAAATAAATCTGCCTACAAATGTTGAGAAAGCCTTTAAGGATGTCTGTTAAACATTTGGCCCAGACAGTCATACAAGAAAGGTAGAAATGTAGAAGTTGTTCCACTTATTTGTAGCAGATTGCTTCTCTAACATCCATGTCCAGCATATGTACGTGTCCAGAATATGTCTTTATGATGCCAGTTAAGGGAGTGGGTTAATCTGCTTTAAATTGCAAAATCTATTGGAAAGAGGGATGGTGTCCCTAGCCTCAGTTTGCCCAAAGCTGGAAATGGGCAATGGGGTGGATCACGTGATGATGACCCGTTCTCTTCATTTCCTCTGAAGCACCTGGCATTGGCCACTGTTGGAAGACGAGATCCTGGGCTAGATAGACCTTTCATCTGACTCTCTATAGGCTCCTCTGCCTCCTGCAGTCGCACCTTTCAGAGACTTAAACATGCCTATCTCTCGCTAATCCCCCTTTGTTTTATTGCCCCCCAGTCACTTACTGCAGGATGCTCTGTCCATGGGGTGCAGTTTGATCCTGCCTCTACCACCAGTTGTCACAGACTCGCCGGGCGCTGCTGTGGAACTATTCCATACGAAGCCAGTCAGGACTCTGGAGGAGCATGCCTCCTCTGCTTGAGCATATAGTCTCCAGGGCAAGAAGCTTACACAGCTTCAACTTTCCTGGGTCTGAGATGTGATGAAGTGGGACTTTATTCATCTCATTATGATGCATGTGAGTGTTACTGTCCTACAGAGGGGGGCCGGCCCACCGACGGCCGGCCCGCCGATGGCCGATCGGCCAGCCCACTGAAGGTCTGTTTCATAAAGATGTGATAAATGATGTGGGGTGGGGGAGGTAGTTCCTTTTTATGGACACTGTCAGCCAGTTAGTTACAAAATCCCTCTTAGCTCTTCTCTACTTGCTTTACTTCTAAAGGGTTAAATAGTCTCACTGCATTTCATAGGTAAAAGGAAGTGAGTGCGCATCGGCCTTGAACTTTGTAAAACTGAGGAAGCATCTCCCTTTGTCTATCTTTCTGTCTGTTCTCCCACTGGAAAGATGGACAGGGTAGATACCATTGCCTCGCTGACCCAGCCAGAGGTGGCGGAACCATACCCCAGACCAGAATCCATGACAGTGGTTGTAGATCCAGTTCCTGGGACCCAGCCAGAACCCATGCAAAAATCGGATCAGGCGGAGCAGTCAGCATCACAACCTGTGCTTACAACCCCACCAGAGTCAGGAGCCAGGACCAAGGAGCGCCATGGAGCCTGCACCTGCAGCAGCAGCTAAACCAGTGCAAGGTCAACTGGAGCCTGAAATACTACCTAGTGCACCAGCAGAGAGCAGTTCACAGTCAATGGAGATGCCCGCATCATTTGCATCACTTCGTGTGACCCAGCTGAAGTTCACAACATAACAAGGAACTAATGTCTAATGGAGCAGTTCCAGGTAGAGCAGGAAGCAGATGAGAGCCTCGGGAGCTTGGACGGCAGCCCAGAGTAACCCACCACCTCTCAGCTCTTCTAATAGCTCCAGGTTTGTTGTAGACGGAGGATCTTACACAAGCCCCACCCTTTCTGGTGGGCACAAGGAGGACTGGCATCCTCAGAGACAGTAGTTCCAACTAACTATAGGGAAAAACTCTTGAGCTTAGCCAACGACAGGGCCGACTCCAGGCACCAGCATTCCAAGCTGGTGCTTGGGGCGGCAGTCCCCCTTGTTTTGCCCCCAAGCAGTGTGCTGAATTGCCGCAGCAGGGGGGCAGTCTGTGGGCCCTTAGGGCGGCAGGCACGTTTCCGTCGCAGCGGCAATCCGGCAGCTTTTATGTTTAGCTGTCTGGAGCAGCTTCAGCTAAACATAGAAGCTGCCGTCGAATTGCCGCCACCGTGGAAACACACCCGCCGCCCTAAAGGCACAGGGGACATTCGCATGAGGTGTGCCAGAGAGTAGGAAAGCCCAAGACTAGGTCAAGGCCCCTCTTCAACCACTCCCCATGATTGAGGATCCATTTCAGCATGTAGCTGTAGATATTCTGGGTCCTTTCTCTAAGAAGACATCCAGAGGAAAGCTGTACATACTGACTGTCATGGCCACAATGCCAGGGCTGGTGCCGACTGTGGCCGCAAGGCCAGGGCCTGCGCCTGAACCATCTGAACTAAGGAGTCTGCTACAACTTTGACTTAAGGGGCATGTGGCTTTCTGCTCATACAGTCAAGGCTCTTATACTAAGATTCAAATGTCCAAGGTTCAATCCTGCCCACTGAAAACTAGGGTCTGTCAGCGTTACAAGTGGAGGCTCATATGAGATGTCAACTGGGAAGTTTTTGAAGCTCAGAATGTCCTTCAATGTGTCCTCTCCCAGAAGTACACCTGTCATAAACAGATAGTTAAGGGTTAATGCCTCTTTTACCTGTAAAGGGTTAAGAAGCTCAGTAAACCTGGCTGATACCTGACAGAGGACCAATAAGGGGACAAGATACTTTCAAATCTTGGTGGGGGAAAGTCTTTGTTTGTACTCTTTGTTTTGGGGGTTGTTCGCTCTTGGGACTAAGAGGGACCAGACATCAATCCAGGCTCTCCAAATCTTTCTGAATCAGTCTCTCATGTTTCAAACTTGTAAGTAACAGCCAGGCAAGGCGTGTTAGTCTTATTTTTGTTTTCTCAACTTGTGAATGTTCCTTTTTGCTGAGAGGATTTTGCCTGTGTTTGCTGTAACTTTGAACCTAAGGCTAGAGAGGGTTCATCTGGGCTATATGAATCTGATTACCCTGTAAAGTATTTTTCATCCTGATTTTACAGAGATGATTTTTACCTTTCTTTCTTTAATTAAAAGCTTTCTTTTTAAGAACCTGACTGATTTTTCCTTTTTTTAAGATCCAGGGGGATTGGATCTGGACTCACCAGGAATTGGTGGGGGAAAGGAGGGCGGGGATGGTTAAATTCTCCCTGGGTTAAGATCCAAGGGGTTGGATCAGTGTTCACCAGAAACTTGGTGAAAAAGCTTCTCAAGGCTGCCCAGGGAGGGGAAGGTTTTGGGGGGAGAGAAAGTGCTCCATACACTGACATTTCTGGATGGTGGCGGTGTTACCAGATCTAAGCTAGTAATTAAGCTTAGAAGTGTCCATGCAGGTCCCCACATCTGTACCCTAAAGTTCAGAGTGGGGGAGGAACCTTAACAACACCCATAGATGTTTACCTCTTCCAGGGGCCATGTAGATCAGGGGTGGCCAACCTGTGGCTCTGGACCCACATGCGGCTCTTCAGAAGTTAATATGCGGCTCATTGTATAGGCCTCGACCCCGGGGCTGGAGCTACAGGCGCCAACTTTCCAGTATCCTGGGGGGTGCTCACTGCTCAACTCTTGGCTCTGTCACAGGCCCTGCTCCCACTTCACCCCTTCCTGTCCCATCCGCTGAGCCTACCATGCCCTCGATCCTCCCCCCTCTCACCCAGAGCCTCCTGCATGCCACAAAACAGTTGATCAGGAGATGAGGGGAAGGAGGGGGAGACGCTGATCGACAGGGCTGCTGGTGGGTGGGAGATGCTGGGAGCCGGGTGAGGGAGCTGATGGGAGGCTGCTGAGTATAAGTGAGGCTCTTTGGCAATGTATATTGGTACATTCTGGCTCCTTCTCAGGCTCACGTTGTCCATCCTGGTGTAGATTATAACATCCAAACACTTTGCACAGGATTCTAACACCCTAGTGCTATTTACTTAAACGCATAGAAAATACACAGATTGGAACAAAAATTGTAAACCCTACATGCAATTCCCTGTCTCAGTTTCCTCAACACACCAAACCATTCTATGGGCCTGGATTACGGTCACTTGGTGTCATCCAACATCCTTCTGTTGCAATGCATCACTTATATGCACAAAAACATAGCCTTCTCCCCCAGCTCAGATAACCTTACCTTGGCCAGTTTATCCCCTTCCTTCCACTTCCCCAACTGTCATGTGGGTCTTCCCCCAGTGATTTCTTTTAGAACCTTTTGTTCTCTTTGTCAACCTTCAGTAACTTTCCATTTCTAACCCCTATTCTCCTTAACATCAGCTTGGCCAAACTCCTTCCCTACTTAGCATAAGTATGTTTCCCATTGTCCTCAGCCTAGTGAGTTCCTGCTGTAGGTCCTGTCCATCAGGATGGATACACATAGAGAGAGGTTTCTTATAGTTAGGAAATTTCATGTCAACAACTTCATAATATCAACTAGAATTCACAAGTCTTACAGACAGACCCCTCCTCCCCCACCCAACATGCACACAGGCAAATCAAGACATACAAATCAGGCTTCTGTACACTCAAGTCTGCAATTCTATCCCTCAGTTTTCTGACCAACTGGTGTCACCCCTCCACACCCTCCAAATCAGGCTTGTGTGCTCCTTGCCACCAACAACCAATTTGGTGTACAGAATATATTAAACTTTCAGAATTAACATGAACAATGCCTACAAATTACCTAAAGCCAACATTTAACATGCTGGTGGCATCAGATCTAGTGAGGATCTACCTTTCTACCAAGTTTTATGCAGGTGGATAGCAGTTCTGAAAATACTACTTGGCACTGAAAGGATGGGGGCAGGGAATCTAACAGGACCAGAACTGAGACTGATGCAAGGCCATGCAAGTTCATAATTATACAGCCCGAAAATAACACTAAGGTTTAACAACGCTTAAAGATACTCACATTTTGGATTTATAATTCTGAAAGATGTTATTCTTTATTCTTTGGCACCAAGAAATGCATGTTTCCACAGTATTTGCTCAGTTTTTAACCATCTACCTGTGATGTGTGTTAAAATGACCGTTTGACATGTAGCAACTTGCAATAGCTCCACTCTACATGAATTTCTGCTTATGTGACCTTGATGTATATTAGAGTTAGGTGTCACTAGCATTGCAGCTTTTGCCGCTGGTGGGCATGTTTCATTGTGGCTGAGTTATTGCATATCAAAATTGTGGAGTGGGTCATCTTGACTCTACCTCGCAAATTGAAAAAAAAATTTCACTAAAATATTTATTTTTGCAGTAAATTAAAGATTTGACATATTAATAAATTCTCAGAAGTGTAGAGAAATGAATTATAATTCATATTCCCTCCGTACGCACACGGGAATTGAAATGATGACATCTTCATTATATTATTTGGTTTTTTTTCATTTTTTCATTTTTTTCTTTTTTTTAATTTTATTTTTTTTCTCGAATTTGGAACCCCATTTAACTTGGCATCCTAGGTGACCACCTAGTTCACCTATATGAACGGGCCACCTCTACTCACACACACTCACTCTCTCTCTCTCTCTCTTTCATTCCTTCCTGATGGGGTGTTTACCCCACTGTTGCCTGGAAAGGGTTGATGCAGACTGAGAAGGGGGCTTATTAACCCAACAAGCCACAGCTGAAGAGAATCAGGTGGCCAAGTAATCCCCTGGCTGAATGAGGGAGCCCACCTGAGGAGAAACAAGCTGGACTGGGACTATAAAGACACAAGACTGGAAGCAAAAGGGACTGGTAGGAAACTCGGTAGTTACAGCCCTGGAGAAGGGAGGTATGGTTGGGCTAGCAAACCTGGAGTCAGGAGAAGCCAGGGCTTAGGGAAAGGCAGTAAGGTTCTAGAAGAGACCAGACCTTGACTGTTGACTAGTGGGTTCCTGAGCTAGAACCTGGAGGAGAGGGTGGACCCAGGTTTCCCTGCCAGCCACTGAGAGAGTGGCATGATGAAGCAGCGAATGGGAAGACTGCCTAGGGCTGCTGGTAAAGACAGACTTTCCCACCCCAGGAGGGAAAAATGCATACAATGATCTGGCTGGAGGGCTGAGTAACAAAGAGGCAGTAGCAGCTTGTGGAACGAGAGAGTCATGTGCAACTGTGGGAAAGGGTGTTGACCCGGTGAGCTATTCCCCACCATGACCAGGAGGAAGTGCTAGTCTAGTCATGAATAGAGCACCCTGTTACACTCCCCGCTTGGTTCCTTAGTTGACTGTTGCCTGCTGTGCTGTGAAGTCAAGACATCATCAGCGCGATGAGGCGCTGAGTCTGTATGAACCACATAAAGACGTGATTCCCTTCATAGCCCTGATACATAGGAAGGAACCTTTTATGTAGCCCCACTATTCACCAGCTGCCCCACTCTACCTTTCATGGCCTGACAGATCTTCAGTCTATCCCCTATGCCTCCCAAATACCTGTTGCTGCCTGTTTTTCTTTTTGGCTCCTCAGGGTCTCTGTACTGAGTGGAGACAGAGAGAGTCAGGCTAGCAGCATCAAAGGACAGAAGTAGCTAGTAGAACTCAAAATGTCTATTGGATTTTCATCCCAGAGATAAAGCAGGTTATAATGAGGAAAGGGAATAAGTCTATTTGTGTTTAAAGTTAACATTTTCAGAAATGGGGTGTGTGTGTGTGTGTGTGTGTGTGTGTTGAAATTGCTGTGGCTCTTAAGCTAGAGAATGGGGGGACATTTTGTAAGTGCACAGGAAAAAATAAAAAAGCTTTCATTCAGAAATGTTTCTTCTGCTGAAGTTAGTAAATCTTTGAACAAAAATATTATAGAAAATTCAGTTGACCCACAATGAGCATATATTAATTTTGGAGACTAAATTCAATTGTTAAATATAAAAAAGGCTTTAAATGCAAAATTTGAATGCAACCTCAACTTTGGAGTTACTGCTAATGCCTCCATAATAACTATAGCACGCCTTGTCATAAACTTCCAAGTGCCCTGGTGCCACAGGGTAGTGTTACAAGGAAGGGGCCAGGTATTGGCTCATGGCATGTAGATCAAGTTATTATACTGAAGGTTTTATTGTATTCATTTATACTTTTTCAGTCTAGTGCAAAGGCAATCTCTTCCCTCCCAGCTCCATTCCTGCAGCAGTTGTTTGCTTGAGTATTCAAACCCCAATGAGAAACATGGCAAACATTACATAATGTACCAGTATATTGAAGTCCATCCAAGTGCTTTGCTAGGGAACTCAATAGCAAGTTCACAGCAGATATGAACAACTAAGTGGCACATCTGACAAGTAACTCATGTTCTGTGCACAGATACACGTGAAAGGGAAATTATTTAACTGGTTTGATGTTTTTTCCCCTTCAAACTAACTTCACTGACAGTGTTTTCACATACACATTGTGCCATTAATCTTCATCCTGTAGCTTCAGCAGAGAACCCTTTTTTCTTTCCCCTAAGGCTTCCAGGCTCCAGCCCTATAAGGGGGCACAGGTTACAGAGAAATTCACAGAAACAGGAAATTGAGCTTCCTCAGTCAGTTTTGAAACACTAAAAACCTGTTTCCTCTTCTACAGAAACAAAACTGGCAGAGCACTGTCTGTGCAGGTTCACTCTGAGCTGCACCTCAGGAGGAGGAGAAGGTGGCTGCAGGATCCTCACACAAGGAATACATGCGAGACATCTCGTGGCTCTTACTAAACAACACAGGATGAAGGAGATAATCTTCTTATTGCTTCTATCGCACTTGCAGAGTGGCAGCCTGGGATCTGCTACCACTGGCAAGCCCTGGCCCACAGCTAGGGATGGTGAAACCCAATCAAGCCACGCAGACTTGACTTCACCTCCTACTGCAACGCACAGCCTCAGAAACCTAGTGGCAACCCCTGTATCCACCCCTTCTGAGATCCAAACAGCTGCAGCAAGTACATCATGGGAACTTGCTGTGAAAATCACCCCTGCATTCACTGAAGAGGCTCAGGGATTGGAAACCCTGCCAGGGACCCAAGAGAAGAAAACCTCCACCCCTACAACACAGTCCAGTGGAAACAGCAATCGTGATGGTGCTAATGCTAAGCAAGGAGCCCTATCCAACAGCATGGGGAGCTTTCCACAGAGCACTCCTAGAAAGATGCCTCCCCAACAAGGGGCTGTTAAAAGCCAGCAAAGAACAGGGAGCAGATCTCCCAGGCTGTCGTACTACAGCGCTGCCAGCACCAGCACTAAGAAGGATGCTGACTTCAAAAAATCCGGTTTTGAAACTACCCGGGGAAAGTAAGGAAAGCTACCTATTTTATTCTCTTATCTTATGAACTGCTTATAAAGGCCACGGGCTATATCCTGGTCCTACTGAAATTCAAGGCAAAGTTCCCATCGATTTCAATAGGACTTGGATTTGAGGGGGGAGGGAGCGGGGGGAAGCAAGGGCCAACATCTGTAGTCCTTACTCAGTGTATCCAAGTCCATGCACTCACACTTGCAAACTCGTGATTGCCAAGTTCCTGTGGCCCCATACTAGCATCAAAACTCCCATTGTAGTGGCTAAGTAAAGACTGCAGTGTTTAGCCTATCATGCTTATTATTTTAAAGCCAATGTGCAAGTCCTCACTGTCATGTATAACTAGAATGGGAAATGGAATAACTTAATTATCTGTGGTCAGTATTCTTCAGGGTTTTAAGGAGCTGGCCACAACACACATTTTATTGTAGATTGTCTATGCCTCCTGTTTTAGGCACTCATTGAGCAGTGTGGTGTCTAAAGTCTCTCTCTTGAAAATTTTCATTTTTGTGGGTTCAAGAGATTGCACACCCACTTGTTTGGCCTTTTAAAAAATGCTTGGCTTTGTGTTCCTGAACTGCCCCTGTTAAAGGGTATGCAGTGGCAGTGAAGCTGCTCTGGTCCCAGGATATCAGAGACAAAGTGAGTGAGGTAATATCCTTTATTGAATCAACTGCTGTTGGTGAGAGAGACAAACCGAAGTGGGTCCAATAAAAGATATTACCTCGTCCACTTGGTCTCTTTGTTAAAGGAATCACAAACTATTAAAATACAATGATGCCTAATAAAAAAATTTAATTGCAAGCCAAACCAAGTGGCACTGCAGCACAGTTAACATTCATGGCTGGGTACTTGTTGGACCAACTGTCTTTAGTGAATAATCTCACCACTGGATGGAGTAGCTTGGGTGAGTCACATACCTTGTTTGTAAAATTCCTTACACTTTAAATGGGGACAATAATCCTTACTGCCCTCAACGAGGGGTTGAGGCTTCCCTAATCATTGATAAGAGTTTGGATATTTGGAGAAATGGTGCAACGTATTGCTATTTTTCAGTAATATCTATCACTATGTGGCTATACAATAGAAGTTTCCTCTTCTACAGTGCTTATTTACATCTTAATACTAAAAATGTAGACTTGTTTTTTCTCTAATTTAAGCAAAAGGTAACTGACAAACTCCTAGAAACATCTCCATGCATGGTATGCAGGGGCCTGATCTAAAGCCTTTGGGCAATGAAAGGCTAGGCTTTGGAGCAAGCTCTGTGTGCAAGTGATAACAGACACAAATGACCAAAGTCCATTTGATCTAACCTAGGAAAAGATTACAGTGAGGAGAGCCCCTCCACAGACGCAGTATTCCACTGAAATTCTCGAAGATGAATATAGTGTGTTATAACAAACTCCTTGTCACAGTGGTCTGGGTAAACTGAAGTTAAACTGAATCACTTTATTGGTGAGAGATCATGCAACTATCACCAATTTCATGTTTGTTTGAATGAATTAATAGGTGAAAGCTTTCACACTTGATAGAACTGAAGTCCCTAGGCTTTCCCACATTGATTCAGCTTCCAACTGGTGTAACTACTGACTAGGAAATGGAATTTCTCAGCTTTTCTAAACCCCTCAAAAACAGCCATAGCCAACTCTGGCAGACCTCCCTTTGCAGTATTCAACAAATTACAGTTAATGTTCACAAGACCACCATGGAGTAGGTGCGTATTGTCCCTATTTTCTAGATGGGGGGGGAAGAAATGGATATAGAGGGCCAGATTCAGCCCTGGAGTAAGTGAGCTCACTGGAGTCACACCCATCAGGGCTGGATGTGTCTCAAAGGCAGAAATAACCATACCTCATGTTGAATAGTGCCTTTTTCCATGAGTAGCCCCATGGAAAAGCTACTACTCAGCACAAATCTCATTTTGCTTAAACCCCATATAGCAGGTGAAGTTGCAAAGCAAGAATTAGATATCGCTAACTCTTATAGTACAAGGTTAGATTTGATCCTGATGGTCTTTCAGGTAGAACGGTTAATATTCTGCTTCTCATTCCAAGATATTAATTCTTTATAGTCTTATAATATAGTCATAACTATATGTGAGTATGTTTACAACAATTTAAGGAGACTTGGGTTCTAGTCCTGGGTCTGTTACTGGCTTGCTGGGTGACCCTGGGCAAGTCACTTCATCTCTCTGCCTCAGTTTCTCCATCTGTAAAATCGGAGTTCTGATACTGACCACCTTTGTTAAGCACTTTGAGATCTACTGTGAGATGAAAGTGCTATTTAAGAAATATTAACTATTTTTAAATAAATGTGGGGTTTTTAACATCCCCACAAAGTACTTAAACATGCTTATGGCTAACCCTTTTTTGCAGTATGGTGTTAAATAAAAATAGAATGGCACATTGTAAAACTTGATGTCAATACATATGGCTTTCATTGAGTTTCCTTCATTGTGTAATGAGCATAGCACAAATACATCAATAGCTTTACAGTGCATTATCTTAAGCTATTAAAAACTGCTAACTTAGAAATCCAACTTGCCGTTTACTTTATTTTGAATGGGCACATCCATCTTTTGTTAAATTCAGTTTGAAACAGACTCTTTCAGTGACCTTGTATAAGCTATCTGACATCATACCCTTCACAGTGACCCATTGTGTTAGCATATGTACAGACACATCGATGTCAAAAGGTTCCATATACAAAGCACAATAGGAAGAGACCTTGAAAAAGGGGAAGACATAACGGGAAAAAACATAACATCACTTATTATGTGATAAATAAAGTTATTTTGTGGAAGGAGGAAATCAGCACCTTTCCCAAGATCTGCAATATGTATCTACAGTATAATTTTAATTATCCAACTGCTCTGCCTTTCAAAAAAGGGTCATGTGCCCTGCTATTAATTACAATAGAAATTCCCTCAGTAATACTTAACCTTGATTAGCTGAACCTAATCATTGTCCCAGAAGACATTTGGGTAATAAAGTTGTTTTGCATATACACACATTACATGTACATTAGAGCAGGTGAAAAATGAGCATCTTTTTGCAAATATTTTCATGAAAAATTCATTCCTTTTGGTCAATATTCAAAATTTCATCAAAAAAGGTCAAAATAATCAAATTTTGGAAAAATTCCACCAGTTCATTGTGTGCTTCTGTGTTTGTGCATATGTGTGTGTGTGCAATGCTTAAGGAAATAAAAAATATTCCTCATAAGTTTATCATAGTTTTAAATAATTTGGTACTAACTAATCATTATTAGTGATCACTTTATTTAGAGAATGCTCCCACCACCAGGCCACTCCGTGCTGTGCAGACATTCAAAACAAAATAAAATTCACTATAAAAATCCATTAAAAAATACCAAAAGTCTAACAATGTGGCAACCCAAAAACAAGGAGATACTACACAGAAATAGAATTCAAAACTGGATTAGCCATTTTAAAATTTTATTTTCTATCCTAATGTAGTTACATAAATATGGCAAGTGGTCCTTTAATTGGGGCATTAATTATAATATCCAATGGCAGGGTTATAGCTGTTAACTAAAAGTAATGTGCTCAGCACTACATGATGCACAATGAAGATGGTGCTTGTCCCAAAGAGCTTCAACTCTAGTAAAATAGAAATACCAAACATAGGCACTAACGTACTGGATCAGAGCAGTGCTCCACATAGTTCAGTATCCTGCCTCTGGCGGCAGCCAGGACCAGATGCTCCAGAGGAAGGTGCAAAAAATGTTGCAGTAGACAGTTATGGGATAACCTGCTTCAAAAAAGAATTTTCTCCTAGCCCCCAATAAGCGCTAATACATGAGGTGTTTTGTCCCTTCATAGCCATTTTTTAAAGCAGTTCCTTTTATATTTCTGGATTTTCATGTTATCCATATAAATGTCTAAAGCACTTCTGAATCCTGCCAAGCTCTAGGCCTCAGTGAGTTCCATAGTTTAATCATACGTCATGTGAAAAAATATTTCCTTGTGTTTTTTTTGAATGGCCACCTTCACTGAATGACCCTTTGAAGATGGGACTCACAGAGAAACTCAGAGGGGAAAAACTAATTAGAGAATTGGTTGGTTTTGTATTATGTTCAGTGTAGTTCTTTTCCTGTAGGGCATGCAGAAGCAATGAATCTCAAAGAAGGACATAATGTATCCATTGAACAGTATTAATACTTTTCACCATCTCTCATCACTATACCAAAGGTTACCAACCACTCAAACTAGTTTGAGTGACAGAGTAGGGTTTAGTCCTTTAAGTTAGTGGGTATTCCACACCACAGGGCTGCCACAATTGAACACTAAATGAGTGCAGGGTAATCAGAGGTGGGCAGGACTGGCGCTAGGGGTTTTAGCTCCTTAGGCGCACGGCAATTTCGCCTCCCCACACACTGGTCCCGCGGCTCCGGTGGAGCTGCCGCAGTCATGGCTGCGGACTGTCGGCTGCTCCGCGGCTCTGGTGGAGCTGCCGCAGTTGTGCCTGCGGGAGGTCCATCGGACCCCGCGTGAGCAGCCAACCATCCGCAGGCACGACTGTGGTAGGTCCACTGGAGCCGCCTGCCGCCCCCTCCGGCCAAATGCCGCCCACCAATAATCCTGGCGCCCTAGGCGATTACCTAAGCCACCTAAATGGAAGCGCCAGCCCTGGAGATGGGCCTGAGCAGGTAAAAATGGAGCCTGACCTACAAAGTTGAACATTGCTCATATTTGGGGTTCTAGGCAGAGACCTTGTCTCTGTCTCCTTGTTATCTACGAAGTTAGTCAATTAGTGAAGCACATTACTACTGTTGACTCCACCTAAGACAAATATTAGTTGACTGGACAATTGGACAACCTGGATCAAAGCTAATTTTCCAGCTCAATTGACTTGCTGGATGATATATGTGATCATTTAGGGCCTAATTCTGTTCTCAGTTAGGGTAAATTCAGAGTAACTCACTGACTTTATGTGAGCAGAGCAGTATGACTGAAGCTAAACAGATCTTGTTATCCTTTTCCCATATCCAAGCTGATCATGGCTATTCTGACTGGCCACTGATCTCAGGAATTGGACTTAATTATATTCCTAAAATGCAAAGTGCTATGGAAGTGCAAAGCCTTATAATTGACTTTCAGTGGGCCTTAGAGAGAGCGAGAGCGGGAGAGCTGCAGTTTAATATTAACAACACTTTGTTGACAACTATTATAGGGCTTTATTATAGGACTGTAAGTGTTGTAAAAACCCAACCCTGCATTGATAGCAATTTAGTATTTTAGGACTAGTTGTCATTTAAATATTTAAAGTGCCATAAGCAAGAAAGTTACAATAAAAATTAAATGAAGAGTTGCTTTGGAACTACACCATTAGATCCAATATGACTCAAGAGTATTATCTTACAACAAAGGCTAGATTGCCACAATATTCCACTGCAAGTGGTAGTGTAATGATTTTATTATGTTGTGGGTACGAGGCAGTCACAGGCCAATCCATACAGCGTCTCAGAGACATCTATAAACCTATCTTTCCATCCCAAATATACTGCTATTCATTGCTATTATTACATCTCTTAAGCAGAGAAAGATTTAATAAACCCAACAGCCATGATGGATTTGCTCAGTTGTCATAGCTGATGTGTGCGTTGCAACAATTCTTAGACATAACCAGTGCTCTGGAACTCTCAGCTGTTCCCTGTATATTTTTTGTGATGTTTTTGACATGGAGGAATGTGTAGTGAACATAAAAATAAAAGCTAGTGCAGTGTTCACCGTACATTCTGTCTGCATCAATGACTGAGAACAGCTGTAAACCTGGTTTAACCTATTGGTTAAGCCACGTTTATGGATGCTTTGCATCACCAGAGTTGCACGTGGTGGTGAATCTGTTTTTTTGGAGTTTTAAATTCAGTGGAGAGAGATTCTCGAGTGGATTTCAGAAGAGCTTGGATATCCCTGTATTTTAAAGACACACCATCTTAAGCCCTTCTTTTTATCTTACCTGCGGGCTGTGATTACTGCACTTTCACAATGGTCTGTATGGAGAGAGGCCTCCTGTGTAAGGTTGTTCTACTAACTAGCAGGAAATACTGGAAGAGTGAGTGGTCCTCCACCTTCCTTCCCAAAGCCTAAGTCAAGTACTTCTGCAACATGCCATTCCTCTCCAGTACTGTAAGGAGCATGATGGTATTCCTGAACCTTGCCTCTAATCCCCCAATCTAGCAGCCTTTAATTTTCCTGTCTGTGTATTCTGAGCACATTTATTACCATTATGATCCTAGCGCTCAAAGCATATTGCTAAACTAGGTACGAGCATTATTTCACCAACTCATTGCTATGTTATATACTAGGTATTAGGGTTAATAATGTACCTCTATGGCTGGTCCATGTAAGCCTCATGGCAAGGAAATGCCAATGTCCCAACAGAACTTTAACAGGGAGTACTTACAAGAATTTCACTGCTGAATGCAGAAGTGAAATGTTTAGTATGGTTAAGTACTGATGGATCACTAAACATGCTTCTGTAAGGTGATGAGGGCAAACCTGCACACTGCATGGACTTGTTCATTTAGCTAGGTTGAACAGGGCTGATACAGTTCAGAGAGATGGTGGGAGACCAATTTATTTGCATCAGTACTGCAATGATGCTATGTTACGGATGATCATTCCCAGTAGTAGTGCCCCGTGCATGGAATGAATGGACAGGCAATGTAGTTCAACTGGGAGATTAACATTACAAATAGCTACAATATACAGTGTTGGATCAGTCGCTTTTGGGACTTGGCACACAACATGACAGTAAAGGCTACTTGGGGTTGTTGAAGGGGTTCCGCTCTGCAATGTTTACAGGTGCCAACACACTAAAAACTATCACTTGTCTTTTCCCGCAACCACTCAGGAAGGAAGGAAGGAGCTGTTATGTGAGCTGCCCCTGTAATTATGAAACTTAAGTGAAAATGCTAATTGCTGAAAACAAACATTGTGGTTTAGAAAAACAGCAACATGTAAAATTCAAGTTTTCTAAGCCTCAAGCTGGTGGTTAAGATTACAAGGTATTAGAGAGGAAGGTTCTGTTTTGGAATACAGTACTAAATACAGTACTAAAGGAATCCAGCCCATTTCTCCAAGTGGCATTTTTGCAACATAAACTAGGAATTTCTTACAGGGGAACACTCTTGGTATAGCTCTTCCCTTAGCTCCTTCAGTAAGAGGCTAAATTGGGGTACTTAGTTTTCTCTTCAGATCAGATTGCGATGAAGTGATGCTCTAAATGCCGATGGTTTTGCTTTCTAAAGTCTGCAATATTTTTAAGGTGGTAATAACTGCTCCTGCTCTCCCCGTTATACTAATTACTTTAATGTTGTAGATGTTTATTTACTCTCTATATAAAGGTAACACATAAGAACATATGTATTTAGTGGTTCGGTCTTAGTAACAATAAAATCGTGAGATAGGAGTAGTCAAGCTTGATTGCCTTTATTAATAAAGGCGCCTATATTATTAAGAATAACTCATAATAAGAAGAGGTGTATGATACCTAATCTTTGTGGAACCGAAGCTTGCAACCACTGACACAAATGACAGACTGATCCCAGTACTGGCTATTGCATCAGTAACTTAAACTTAATCTTTTATAGACAAATTGTTGTCAAGCCATAACTTCCCTTTTTACACGTGACACTTATGTATATCTCCTTTTCTCTGGTACATGTTGCAAACTTCCAAGTACATATTGCAATAGCCAGACTTTCCATAGCAATGTGGTTAGTACATTTTGCAGTTAAAAATACTTCTTCTGATACACAGGATATATACACATCCTACTCTTACTAAACCAAATTTTCCACTCTTAGTAAAGGTTGCACTAGTTAACATTATTATTGCAAATTATTCTTAAAGTTTGATAGGGGTTTAGTTCACTAAACAATAGGCCTTTTCTTAGCAACAGGTCCTTTGGCTTAATGGTCATCATATGCTTTGTTTCACATTCCATGTGAGCAGCACGTTTCTCACATTGTCACTCCTTCCCATTATACAGATTAAGATTACACTAACAAATTTGCCAATTAGTGGTAGGATTTAATTCCAAACCATTCACATAGGTCTGACATTCAGTTTTTTGCTGTATTTCTTACCAGGTGCACCTGTAACGTCTATTTAAATTTGCACAGAAAATACGAACTCTCACGGATGTGAACGCAATTAACACTTTAGAAAATTAATGCACTAATTCCTAGAAATAAATGTGTCAAGAAAAAGAACAGCAGCTAGGTGTCCCCATATGTTCTCAAAAGGTCTTTCTTCTGCCGCCTGTTTCTTTTATGCTAAAAGTGGTTTAAAAGGCAAATTTCATACTGAAAATGAAGGAAGGGAAGATTCTGCTGCTTGTGCTCCTCGTAAGTACTAAGGGCCTGATCCAAAACCCACTGAAGTCCCTGGAAAAACTCCCATTGACTTCTATGGGTTTTGCATCAAGGCCTTATCCTGAAAGGAGTCCCACTGAAATAAATCAAACCACTTAAAAAGAAAGGTACTTCTCAGTGGCAGAATCAGCAAGTGATGGGTAAGTCAATTTACAGCATTTCCTGCAACTAAATACAAAAAATGTGTCCTTGGCTCCGTGCAGTCTCACTGAAGTGCTAACTAAGGATAAGTAAGGATAGCCTATTATTTTCAGATTAGAGGATAACTAAGTGGACTGTGAAAATCAGTACTGTTGAATGTCAGGTGAGGTGCAATGATATAAGCAGCAGAGAATCCTGTGGCACCTTATAGACTAACAGACGTTTTGGAGTGTGAGCTTTCGTGGGTATTCACCCACGAAAGCTCACGCTCCAAAACTTCTGTTAGTCTATAAGGTGCCACAGGATTCTCTGCTGCTTTTACAGATCCAGACTAACACGGCTACCCCTCTGATGCAATGATATAAGTAGGCAATAAGTCAAAAGGATGATTGCATATGGGACTTCATGCTTGTGGCTGATTAGATTATGGGAGATAATACTCAAGAGAAAGATCTCAAATTTAACTGTATCTATGAGCATTTTAGAGACTGGATATAGGCTGGTTTCTCAGCTGTATTTTGAGGGCTTACTTTCAAACTAGGCTAGTGGCAGTGATTTTGAATGGTTAGTTTATACTTTGACTGCAGGAGATGTTGGTTATTTTGGCTGGGCTCAGAAAGGTCAGGTGTACCTGTTAGATGGACTTTGAAATTGTGGAGTAAAGGTCTCAAATCCCACCCCAGCTTACCTGACATGTCAGTCACAGGGTAGTCCTTATTTAATCTGAGCCAGTTTATTGACCCCGAGAAATGGTGATCAGCTAATAGGTGAGTGGAAGCTGTGGATTGACACTGCAGCACTGGAAAGAAGATTTAATGGCTCATGATATTAAATCAAAATTTGCATAACACAAAGGGACTGTTCGCTGTCCAAGATTTCAACATGCTATGTGCGACAAAGGAAATGAACAATGACAGAAAAACATCTGTTTTGGAGAATGCAGGACAAAATGTCAGGGCCTTGAATCCTGAGAAAACAAATTGTACACCTTTATTTTCCCCTATTCTTTTATATCAACAAGAGTGTGCTCTTTTTCAATAAAAACTACGTATTTAAAAGACAGCCTCCATTGCATGTGGTACCATTACATGCAAACTGATTTGAGCTGAGGGAATTCTGCAAATTTACTTTAAATTTGCAGTTTGTTTGTTTTTTTGCATCCTATTTAGCATAGACACGGACAATAGACTAGTCAATTTCACTTTTTATAGTCAATTTCTAGCCAGGATAAGCATTTTTTTACCTGCATGATACAGGCCGCAGAACCTCATCCAATAATTTCCCCATCAAGTCCATAACTTTTGCTTGAGTTGCAGCATATCGTTTAACAAGATATCCCGTCTTAGCTCAGGTGGCATCTACGCTTATGAGCTAGGGGTGTGATTCCCAGATCTTGTACACATATTTCTGCTAGCTCAATGAGAGCTAGCGTGAGTATAGGTGGAAGCCTAGCCACAGTAGCATGGGCAGTGGCGGCATGGCTCAGCAGTGCTGAATACAAAGTCACCTGAACCCTATGGATGCATATTTGGCATAGGGAAGCCACATCACTGCTGCCTGTGCGACTGTGCTAGTACTGTCACTTATACTTGCCTAGCTCTCATCATGTACGTGAGCTGAGAATCACATCCCTAGCTCATAGTACAGACATAGCCTCAGAAAGTGCAAGTGATCCAGAATCCATCATGTCTTTAGGTTCTGGACAGGTGAAGAGCATCTTATTTTGTCACCCACTGAGTACCAAGAAAATCATTGGGGAGGAAATAATTGATCCTGTTGTTTTTGGGCTCTTGTGCAGTAGCAAAATACTGTGATGTTTCTTTCTGTTCTTAGTACGCTGATTTGCATTATATAAATGTGCAGACTCTCTCAGTACAAATATTTGGCAGGCTGTTTAAATCAAGCTAAGCAATATTCTCACTGGAATCTTTTATAAAAAAATGTATGGATATATTTCTATGAATCATAGGTTTTGTAACACCTTGTTTCTACATAATCTAAATTCAAGGCCTGACTCAACCTAACAGTGTTCCTTGAATAACACTATTTTCCAAGGGGGAAAACTTCTTGTGAGGTTAATTTTTTTAAATAAAAGACATAATCATTGCAACCCTTACTCACATGAGCAGTCCCATTGAAGTCAGATTCTACCCTGACTTGCATCTTGATTAGCATTTCTGCTACTGGAACAACATTCTTCTCTCAAAGCTTTTCTGAATTAAAACGTGTACCAGTTTAAGAAAAATTGTTTTAAAATGAAATAGGTAAAGAGGTGCAAATCTATATATGGACTCCTTTAAGTATCTAAATAACTGTACATCAATCAATAAGTCAATCAATTTAAAATTAGCCACAGAAGGGTTTGCACTTTTTTAACTTTTGATTTAAAAATACACCTTTGGTTAAAGTGGAACCACTTCTAATACATGCAGAGATTCACTTATACCAGGGTGGGCATATTACACTCACTCTATGCTTCTTTTGAACAGGTGCAAGTAACTATAAAAAGTGTAAGGCAGTAGAAAATTAGTCCAATTGATCTACCTCCATGAATATGGAGTAGCTAAATGTGGTAAAGGCTGCAAGATGAGACACAAAGAAAGGAAAATCATCCTTTTTTTAAAAAAGCAGTATTTCTTTGCACACCATAGTGCTACACAATACTATAGGACCATGCTTTAACAAAGCACTTAAGCATGCGTTTAACTTGAAGTCAATAGAAAGGTTCACATGCTTAAAGTTAACTATGTGCTTATGTCTTTTGCTGCACTGGAGCCTTAGAAAGAAGGTGAAGAATCTCATATCCAGTTTAAATTGTAAGGGGAATTTACATAGATGCAATGAGGTTTCAGAAGTTGGAATATGGTAAGAATTCTGGACTCAGCACCCCTATTCCTCCATTTTACTTTACTATTCTACGAGCCTGATTCTCCGCAGCTCTGTACCTTGGGGAGACGTACATGTCAGTGCACAGCACATGTAACATGCTACCATTCTCATATGGTGGCATTTTACAACCATTTTGCACTGGTGGAAATGACGCAAAGTGGGGAGAATCAGGCTCTGTATCTCCTACACTATTCCATGAAATGTATGTAGTGAATATCATCTGAATCAATCCCAGAGCCATGTGTTGCCTTTAATTAAAGTCCAGATCTAGGTCCTTTTTGTATTTCTTCAGCTACACAGTAATCCCATGGTTCAATGCAGTTCAACTGTGCAGATTCAATATTGCATCAGTTAAAAGCTAAGTAATCTAATTTACTTGTGGATAAAAATAAACCCCTTTTCAGCAGCAGTACAAAACGAGTAAGGGAGCGGAACTAAGTCCATGCCCTTTGGGCTTTTAGCTAACAGTAGTGTGCATTTTGCCGCGGTTTAGGAACAGTTGCAAGGATTGTTCAGAAGCATCATCTGTGTTTCTAAGAAAATGGAGGCAACTGCTCTAAGTTACAGAGCTGGCAGTGGATGTTCTTATTTGCTTTGTAATGTATTTACAGTGGCAACATGATAGGGAAGTGGTTATTACAGCCTCGTAAATGTCCACTGTCCCAGTCGCCCCAGGGAAATAAACATTTTTTAATGGTTGAATAAATTACATTTCACTTTACATTTGCATCAGTCATCCTAATCATAAGGGGCCTGATCCAAAGCCCATAGAAATACTACCTCCATTCACTTCAGTGGCCTTTGGTACAAGTCCCCAATGAACAAGCTGATTTTGTCAGTGGGCTGGTAAATTTTCATGACAATTTTGCAAGGCTAGCCTTCTTTATAGAAAGGGGGCTGATTGAACTGCTCCAAAGCAGGATACACATGTCCCCGCTTAAAAATACCCCTTTTTTCCTTGCAGTTGTTGGAATTAAATGGAATATTTTTGTCTTGTTTTTTTTAATTACAGTTCAGTGATCTCTATCGTTCCTACAACACTGGCTTGGTGGTGTGATGAGTATAAGATTTCTAGCCTCATTCTGCTTGCTCAAGGCAATGTATTATATTAACTGATGTGTTTAGGAGCACCTTTATGGTTATATGTGAACTTAACACAACCATGTAGTGCAGCTAAACAATTCTGGCTCACAAGGAGACAAGATCCTCAGCTGGTATAAACTGGTGACCCTATATTTATTTCAGTGGATTTTGCTGCTCTATTCCTCTGGAGGATCTGGCACTTGGAATGGAAAGCTATTTCTCTGAATGCCATGAACCTAACAAATATTTTTTTCGAATGAGGTTTAGAATCCAAAATTGTTTTAAATTGTTTTTTAAAAAAAAACAATTATTATTCATATGGGAGGCTCTCTTAGCAAAATCTAAGATTCTCATGTGCACACGCCACACTACACAGTGGGAAACAGGAGAAAAAACACAGTGTGGGGAGCAAGGTAAATCGTTCTGATGTATTTAATTGTGTGGATATAGTGAGTGAAATGTGGTGTATGGTTCTTTCAGCTGCATAGGTTAGGCAAGGTTGCCTCCTGCTGGCTTTTACTGTTAGTGAGTGAAATAGATATACTGAGACGGAAGATTTTAATACAGAAATTGAAAGAAATTCAGCAACCCGGAAAAGGATGGTTTCAGCACCTAGAAAAAGATATAGACATTAAATCAAAGAAATTAGAAGACTTTCACCAATGAACCCTGTGCTTGAGCAAAGTTTATGATTTACTAGCCTTTTGTTAGCTTTTAACTGGATTTGAGGCAGTGGAAAGAACGTCATTTGCTCCAACCAAATTACAAAGGGGAGTTGGTATTATTGCTAAACCCCAGTTCAGCAAAGGACTTAATCATTTGCAGATCCCAGCCTGCCCAAGAATGAGCAACATACATTTGACTTTCAAGATGAACAGTCTGTCCCTGAAATCTTTTTAACCCAATAATCTCTTTCTTCAACATATACAATCCATAATCCATGACAACTTCAGAAGCTCAATCAGTGTATTATGTCTGCTCATTCTCATGAATGTTATCATAAAATCATGAATGGTGTGGAGAAAGTAAATAAGGAAATGTTATTTACCTCTTCACATAACACAAGAGCCAGGGATCACCCAATTAAGCTAATAGGGAGGAGATCTAAAATAAACAATAGGAAGTACTACTTCATACAATGCACAGTCAACCCGTGGAACTTCTTGCAAGGGGATGTTGTAAAAGCCAAAAGAATAACTGGGCTTGAAGAAGAATTAGATAAGTTCACAAAGCACAGGTCCCTCAACGGCTATTAGCCAAGATCAGGGATGCAACTCCATGCTCTGGGTGTTCCAACTGCCAGAAGATGGGGCAGGACAACAGGGGATGAATGATGTGTTAATTGCCCTGTTCACTTCATTCCCTCTGAAGCATTTGGCACTGGCCATTTGTTGGAAGACAGGATACCGGGCTAGATGGACCGTTGGTCTGACACAGTATGACCATTCTTTTGTTCTTATCAAAGGTTAAACAAAAGTATAATAAATAATGTGTGCAGTGATGTTAGCTATTTTTCATCTGCTAAGGCTGCACCACAGCTCAGGGTTCGTATGCTGCTTGTTCTTACTCCACAGACAGAGAGAGCATTTTTCTGGGGATTAGATCATTTTGAAGCTCAAAAATGTTGCTCATACTCCTGCTCCATCCACACCCTGATATCATGAGCTTATTAAAATTCACTCTGAGATGGCTCAGTCAGCTACAAATGGGTAAGCATCCCTACCCTGCAGTTAGCTTAATACTTTCTGCCTATTGAGGAGGAAAATGGATTATTAGTGAATATATGCTAGAGCATGGCAATGTGCTTGGTGTATGAGAGGTGGGGACTGGACGCTTCATACACCTGATTAGTCCGGCTCCCAAGACCTACATCATGAGAATTATTTACATTGGCTTCTTATCTTGCCTTGGCAGGAGAATTGGACCCTGAGTCTCCATAATGCTTGCATTGGTGCTGGTGGGAGTGATGCTTGTTAACCTTTCCTGTACGTGCAGCACGGATTCCCTCAACAACCCCAAACTCCCCTTGCATACACCTACGGGGCATGGGACAGCCCAGCCACCAGCATGGCTGCTTTTTATATTGGTGCACTGGGGAGAGAGAAGAAGGCTTCCTGCATTCTTTCATCTGCAGTGCACCATAATTTGATCCTTTATCGCTATCCAGGCAGATGTCCTTGTCACTACTTAATATGGCTCCGAATCTCAGATCTAGCCGTGAGGCACTTGGTGCAGAACTCAATGGCTGTGGAGCAAAAGTGGCTTTACACCCAAACACTATTCAAAATTTGGTCCTACCAAAAGTATTTTCTCTAGCAGCCAGGAACAGTGCGAGAGTAGAGGTATTCTTACCGTAGCCTCTTTCCAGCAATCATTTCCCCGTGCCACCCTCACCCCACCCCACTCCCCATGCTGGGAGCTGCAAGAGGATTGTCAAAAGCTGCTACGCATGCTTTATGCCACCCAGGGATCTTCCACTCTTATTCCTAATATGGTTGTTTCTGTTTTTTAAATACAGTGTTTCACAAATCAAATCTAAATCAGTGCAAAAGGAACGCAATAGCAACTGCAGGTTGTGACAAAGCCCACAGATTTAAAAGTCAGTATTTGCAATCTGGAATAAATTATTCCGTGAAAGGTAAAGAGGATTTTCAGGTTTAAATTCCCTTTATGCAAAACAGTTGTTTTGAGTGGCTGCCTTTGCCTTTACACACTCTGTCATCATCCTTCCGTCATGCTTCGTTTTCTATTTTTAAACCTATATTTTTTTCAGGCTATTTGGTTTCAAAATTATATTTACATTTTCAACATCACTTAATGAGCTTATTTCATTGGTAGTACAAACCTAATTATGAGTCTCACCAGGGGCTCTTTTACTATCCATCTTTCCTCCAATTTAGGCTGATCAAAGATTGCTAGGCTATGAAAGAAGAGAACCACTTCAGCCATTGCCCTGATGCAGCTTGAAATCACTTTAACCATTTTAAATACAAATACTCTTTGCAGGTTACACTAGAGTTAATTTTTTACAGAGATCAGAAATTTACGTTGACTTTTTTTTTTTAAACAAAACAATGTTTAGCTAATATTTTGGAGTGGGCTTGGCTGCTTCCTTTCCCATCCCCCATTGAATGCATCTAGCAACAACTATGTGTGCAAGTTCCGCTAACTCGTCCACTCTCAATCATTATGATAAATAGTGGATTTGCACTATGAATCTTAAAAAGTAGGCTGCGTTTCTGAAAAGTAAATGCTCTCTGTGTTTCAGGCCTTTAATGTATTCTAACATTGGTTCTTGTGGCTGCTTTTTTTTTTCTTTTTTCCCTTTTTCCATTTTGCCCTTTGTTCAAGTGTAAAGCAACATCTAATTTTAAAAGAGTGCTACCAGATTTATCTTAGTTAATGTATTTCTGTGGGAAGAAGTGTGATCTAGCAGTTAGAGCACAGGTGTGGGAGCCAGGAATTCTTAAATTCTAACCTTGCCACTGGCTCCCGGTAGCTTTGAGTGAGTTATTTCAGGCCCCATTTTAAATATTTGCCTCTAATTCTGAGTCCTCAGTTGCTGGGTAGTCTGCTTTAGAAATTCAGAGGCATGATTTTTGTGACATTCTGAATATCTGCAACAGTTGAAATTGAGGATACTCAGCACTACTGCAAAGCAAGCTCTCCATGTCCTAGATGAGGCACCTAAAATTATAAGCCACATACCAAATTCAGTTTGAGCATAAATAACTGGCTTCAGTAGGAACTCCACCTCTGTATACCATGGCTCACTTTGGTCCAGTCTCGTATTCCATATCTATAAAAAGGAGAGAATACTCACCCCACATCTATGATGGGAGACTTAGTCCCTATCTTTGATACACAGTACAAAGGTGGAACTATCTCTGATCTCATTGTTATCCATGCAGAATCCTCACCTGAGCTATACTGGGTACAAGGGTTGGGGTTCAGATGCTGGAGGGGTGCACGCTGAGGATTGATGTTCTAAATGAGTGTAACCTGCAACACATTAGCATGTGTTCCCAACCACACCGTATGCACAGGAGGGCAAGAGGCATGGCCATGAAAATGCACAAAAGGCTGTGTTCCCTTAGGATTACAGAGCACCAGCAGGTGCTATAGCCAGGACTTATTCCTACTACTCAATAGCAAAAGACTGCTAGGAGCATATCTTTTCCTACTGCTGCATAAGTGTCCTGGGGTAGAATGGGCTACCTGTGCCTTTTTCCTCCCCTTACCTAAGTCACCTGTATAACACAGGATAGCGAGTTAGTAAACATGTCATTTTTATTCTGAAAAACTATGATAATTTTTGAAGTTTCCTTGTTTCCTCACCCCATTGGTGGACTTTCATGTCCCATATGATCACGTGGTGGTTGTAAGTGATTTTATGATCTCTCCACTATAACTATAGTGTTTGGTTCTCCATTTACTTACACCAGTTTTGCACGAGTGTAACTCCATACAGGTCGAAAGAATTACTCCAGACTTACACCCTCTATGTGAAAGAAGAATCTGATCCTTATGTTTACTGCTGGAGTCTGCATTTATGTTTTTCAAATATTTATTGATGCCATTTGCAAACGGACACAAAAGAATGAAGCTGTGAGCCCAGCCACAGGAAAGAGAATATAAACAGAGCCTCATACGACAGCACAGTTTACACTCCCAGTTTTTCTTGATGTAAACCAACATGGAAACATACAATGAGTAAGAGAAACAAGATCAAAGAAACTACACAACAGCTCTTATATGGAGCACATTCTTCAATAATTATATAAAATGGGCTGCGTGGGAGTGCCCCAGAATGTGGTGTATATGAGTGCTGCTGAGTGTGGAGTACCTCTCAAAATGGAGAGCAGTTTCCGTGGATGTAAAATCTCTGTAGTCCAACAGTCACAAGTGCAGCTGGGCTCAGCAGCACCGATCATATGCTTGGTGCTCATAGTACCTTTTCCTGTAAGGCTCTCAAAACACTACACAAAGTAGGTAAATATTAGAACTGGTTAAAAATGTGGAGCATGAAAATCTATCAATAAAATAGAAATACTGATAGATGTGTGGATGCTGAAACTCTAGAACCCACTTCTGTGAATCCTAGAGAACGAGTTTCTATGGCCTCAAAGCTAGAAAATGCCTACTGAAGTATACTGTTAGTGTTAGTTGTTTGTGTTCCTGTAGTACCTAAAGGCCTCAACTGATATTAGGATCCCTTTATACTAGATGCTCTACAAGCGTTTAGAAAACAACAGTGCATGTCCTAACATTTACAGAGGGGCAGTGTAGTGGGGGTGGTTACCCCGCTCCTGCCCTGAAGGGCTTAAAACAGCTCTGGGAGAGGGCTGTGGTAGGGGAAAAGCTGAGCTGATTGGGGAAGTGGCCACAGCTGGGCTACGCCCCAATCAGGCCACAGCTGGCCTGTACAAAAAGGCTGTGAGCCAGTGGTCCAAGGGAAGTCTCTCCTGAGGCTGGAAGAGAGCAGGGCCTGCCTGCAGACAGGGTACTGGAAGTGAAGCAGGGCTGGGGAAGCCAGGGAAGTAGGGGAGCTTGAGGCTGGCAACTCCCCAGGCTGCAGGGCCTGGTGCAAGGCCCATCGAGGTACTGGGTGGCAGAGGAAGGCAGCAGGTCCAAGTCCTCTTGCTATGATGAGTAGCTTTTACACTGCAGTCTGCCCCAGGGAGTGGGGGCTAGATGGTGACTAGCAGTAGCCCATGACTGAGGCAACAAGGGGATAGAGGGTTGGAAGTTCCTCTGAATAGGGAGACCCTGAGACTGGGGGGGTTATTGCCTGGGGCCAGCACCTTAAAGACAAGGGATACCAGGACCTGGGAGGGACACAGAGGCCAGTGGTAGCATGACACTGGCCTGCAAGGGTGCTCTGGAGAGCTAATTCCCTGAGATGACCAGCAGGAGGTGCCACAGGGTGAGTCCTGCATTGCCACAGGCAGAAAAGAATTATTATCCCCATTTTACTGACGGGGAGTTAAGGCACTGAGGGATGAAATGAGTCACCCAAGATTGCATGGAAATCTATGACAGAGCTTGATGCTGTACCCAGATCTCCTGTATCCCAGTAACCTGCCTTAATCACAAGGCCATCCTTCATCTTGAAGACTCATGTTCCCATTATATTGGGGGAAATGTTTGGAGTTTAGTTTTGATTTAAAAATCAATTCAGCTTGTTCCTTCTTTCTTATACAGGAACTGGTGTGCTTATGTCCACACCAGACTCTCACCTACCGTCGTAGTGGACAACATGGAAACCTTGACATCAGGCAAAGCAAAGCCATGTTCCTGGGCTATTGGATCCTGTACTGTGAGGTACGTAATCATTTGCAGAAATAGCATTTGCATGCACTTTAATTATGAACGAGCAGGTAACCTGCTATTACTTCGAATGAAAAATAGCAATTCAATCCACCCTGCTCATAGCCCTAAGTCAAATATGGTGGGACAAGCATCTTGTATGACTCTTTGATCATATCATTGTAAAATTCTGAAGCAAAACATAGTAGGTAACTTGGTGTAAATTGCTGTTCAGCCACTGTACTAAGGACCAAATACTGGCCCTTCACCAGTCAGGCTAAACAGGTTTTGTGTCGAAGCTCTAAGAGGTCCCATGGAGGAAAGGAATCCTTGCCAGAGAATGACTGACTTGGTGCAGACACTCATACTAGCAGCAGCTGAGGCACTTGCAGTCCTCCTTCTGCTAGTACGGAGCCTTCTATAGACGACTGGAAGTAGAGCTGCTGTCTGATTTTTTTCCCCCCTCTCCCCACCCAGGTTTATTTGAAGAAAGGCACGTGAGAGCAGAGCTCTAAAGCACCCGGGCTATTTTGGTGCCCACGGGGCGGGGGCTGTGTGGGGCCCCAGGCCTCTGTGGTGGGGGCTGGCCCTAGCCTCTGTTGGGGGGGGAAGGGGGCTGTGTGGGGCCCTGCCCCACGCCTCCATGGGAGTGGGGGAGCTGGCTCCAGGCCTCTGAAGGGGGGGCTGGCCACTTCCTGTGGGAAGTGGAGTGACCTGGCCCCAGCCTGCTCTGCTCCCCTGGCTCCCAGGCTTGCGGGGGAGGGAGAACTTGGCGGTGGCATGGCTGGGAGCCAGGGGAGGGGAGCAGGATGGGGCCGGGTCTCTCTACTTGCCAGTGAGTACAGGCCCAACCGCTTCTGAAGTCCTCAGGGCAGTGGAGGCAGGAAGGGGCAGGGACCCTGGGGAAGAGCCAGAGCAGGGGCTGGAGCAGCACATAGCTGCATGGGGCACCAGGAAATTTGATGCCCCAAATTTCCTGGTGCCCTATGCAGCTGTGTACTTTGCGTATGGGTAAGGACGGCCCTGCAAGCACCTATGTGGTCAGAGCCTCCCACACACAGATTCCTTTCAAGCTCCCCACACCCACAGCTCCCCCACAATCACAAGGCCTTCCCCACACACATAGTACAGTCAGAGTGTGATCTGAAGGCAGTGGGTGTAGGGAGCTTGAAAGATTGAGCTGTCACATTGCCAGAAAACAGGTGTACATAAGTTTAGCAAAGCAGTGCTACCGGAACAGAGTTGGTATTTGGTGGATGTGCAAAACTTGTGTAACTTACACCTGTTCTGTAGGGATCAAATTCAAATCCAAAGTGAGCAATTATAACTCCTACTGAAGGCAACAGAAGTTTCACTGTCTTACACAAGTAGGGGGAGTTGATTATTTGTGTAGCATATGGCCTTTGGAGAACCATGGTGATTGTGCACCTTTAAGGTCTGGAACATTCTATGAAAGAGAATTCAAAAAACCATCTCAGTCACAGATGTTGCAACTGGAGTTGGCTGAAGACTGAGCCCTGGGTGTAGTCTACTGATTAGGACCCAGTCACTGTGCTAAGCATATTCATATTCATATAGCTGTAGCTGGATTGCCTCACTGGATTCTACAAATATTAGTATTCAATAACCTGCTAGTAGAGCTGGGCAGGGTTGGGGGAATGGGATGAAATTTTTGCAAAACAAGATTTTTGAAACATTTGTCTTGTTTTGTTGAAATTTTTCACAATTTGATTTTTTTTTTTTTGACCAGCTTTATCTTCCCATCCCTCTTTTTGGCCTGGACTTTTTCATGCATTGTCCACTTGGTGGCAGAATTGTGTACAGAGGACAGGATTCAAGGAGTAGATGGAAGTTCAGCACTGCTGTCCTTCAGCTCCTTCTTTCCTTGTCTGTGATCAGGGCCGGCTCCAGGCCACAGCGCACCAAGCGCGTGCTTGGGGCGGCACGCTGCAGGGGGCGCTCTGCCGGTTGCTGGGAGGGTGGCAGGTGGCTCCGGTGGACCTGCCGCAGGCGTGGCTGCGGAGGGTCCGCTGGTCCCGCGGCTCCGATGGACCTCCCGCAGACATGCCTGCGGCAGCTCCACCAGAGCCGCGGGACCAGCAGACCGTCCACACAAATGCCTGCGGGAGGTCCACCGGAGCCGCGGGACAGGCGAGCGGCAGAGCGCCCCCCACGGTGTGCCGCTGTGCTTGAGGCGGCGAAATTTCTAGAGGCAGCCCTGTCTGTGATAACCTCCATCCAAGGCTAATTGCCTGTGCTTAAGTTTTATTTCCAGAGTCCATCTGAATTTGACCTGGGAGTGTGTTTTGATGGTTTCCCTAGTACACCTCCACTGCTACTTGGGGTGTGCAAAGGGAGAAATCCCCTAAGTGTCTGAGTTCTTCTAATCCAGAAGGTAGGATTTATTGGCTTTCAGTCCGTGGCTCTGACCACTAAGCTATAGCATCCTCTTGCACTGGAGTTTGCCTGTGGCTTTGCTACTGCCTGTGTGTAGCAAGTAAACTACTCTCCACATTTTGGAAATGCTTTAAGTGGCCATAACATGTTACTAATACACTGTGCATGAGATGAATCTTGCAGTTGTAACCAGGGCCGGCTTTAGGCCAATTTGCCCGATTCCCAGGAATCGGGCCACACGCCTCAGGCACCTTTTTAACTTTTACTTACCCCAGCTACAGTCTGCTTCAGGGTCTTCCGTGGCCCCGCTCCCCTGACCAAAGGGCTGGTGGGAGCGTGGTTCCCCCACAGCCTCCTCTCCCAGCTGGAGCTCTGGCCAGAGAACAGCAAGCCCCGCAGCCCCGGCTGGAGCTCCGGCCAGAGCGTGGCAAGCCCTGCTCTGCAGCCCTGCTCTCCCAGCTGGAGCTCTGAGCCCTTTAAATAGCCCCCAGAGCCCTAGGGTAGCGGGCGGGCTCCGGGGATGATTTAAAGGACCAGGGCTCCAGCTGCCTCTGCTGCCCCCTCTGCAGCCAGCTCTGCACCCCGTGCCCACAGCCAGTCCCTGCCAAACCCCCTGCGCTGTCTCCAGCCAACCCCTGCCACACCCCCTGCAGCCCTGCCCAAAGCCAGCCAGCCCCACACACACCCCTGCCCACACCAGCCCTGCACTGCCCGCACCCAGCCCCACAACCCCCTGCCCTCTCTCCAGCCAACCCCTGCTGCACCCCACTGCCTGAAGCCAGCCAGTCCCGCACTCCTCTGTCTCCAGCCCTGCCATCCCTGCTGCACTCCCCTGCGGCCCTGCCTGAAGCCAGCCCGCCCCACACTCCCCTGTCTCCAGCCAGCCCCACCCCCTTGCCCTGCCTGCAGCCAAACCCTACCTCCAGTCAGCCCCTGCCTTGTCTCCAACCAGCCCTATGTCCACTGCTGCCCTGCAGTTCCCAGGGCAGTAACCCTGCACACCTGCTTCAATGAGGGGGCAGGGAGCAGCTCTGGGACCCACATGTGCACACCCCCAGGGAGTGGCGGGGACCCACACATGTGAAACAGCAGTCATTAATAACCAATCAACAGCATATATGATGCAATGTACATAATATATAATTTTATTATCCATATAGTTATGGAAAGTAAATAATACATGGAAGAAATAAGAGGCTTTTTTTTACACTTTTTTTTAGTCATCCCTGCCAGGGCCCTGTTGAAAATGTTCGAATTGGGCCCCGCACTTCCTAAAGCCGGCCCTGGTTGTAACATTGTCTCTTCTAAGGTTTTTTATTAATTCAAAAATTTCAGGATGCAAAAATCTGACTCTGTAGGAAAATAAGATCTTTAGGCTGGTTGTGTAAGTATTGCACACAGTCTTACTCTTCTAGTCGGAACTCAGCCATTTGGGGGACAAAGAGGAGCTTCTGGCAGCTGCAGAAAAGTAGACAATATAAGACTATCCCTTGTGAGATGGTGTTGAGATTAACTGTAGAGTAAAACAAAATAGCATTTAAGAGTTCACTGGGAGGATGTTTTCTGACACAAACCTGGTGGATTTAATCTCCAAGTTTGCCCTCTTCCAGCAGCCCTTTAGACTGAGATTGTGCTGCTATAAAAGGACTGAATTCTGTGGCAGCTACCTTCAGAGCTCCTGAACTTTGTAACTTTGTCCCTGTCATTCGGGACAGTGTCTCATAGCCAGTAGCATTTTTATCACTGCTTGTGTTTGGGGTTTATATTTAGAAAGTATAAAGGGGTAGAGATATTTTTATATATAAATAATAAACACACACACACTAGCTTCCAGTCTAGACTGATTCTTGTATGAAATTAAGGGGGGAAGAAACAAGAGAGACCAAATGCCCAAGAGCAATTGTGGCATGTGTGTGCTGTCTCTCTGATGGGCAAGCAACTCTAAGAACAAAATGGCTACTTTCTCGCACTCAGGCAAAGTTCTTCATTATAAAGGTGCAGTACACTTCAAATGGAGGCAGCACAGTTACACAGCTATATCTACGTTCATTTGACTTTCCAATTGGTTCTCGGGTTCTTGCTTCCAGTTGTTCACCAAGAGCCCTCTGAAGCGTCCGTCTCTGCCTCGCTCCACAAGGTTTTCCACCTTAAGTCAATTCCTTGAGGGATCAGAGCTCACCTCCCTATTCAAATCTTGTACAATATCCATTGGAAAATAAACTGAGAAACTCCACCTAGGAGAAGGCACTAAGAACATGAGATCTGGATGGAGCACCTGTGGGGAGTAGAATAGACTCTCAGCTGTTTTGCTGTTAGCAACATCCTGCCATGTAATTTCATGCTGTAGGAGGAGAAATGTTTAGGGTATACAGGGAAGAGGAAGGCATCTAGAAGCCAAGTTGCAAGGTGATCACTGGAGCCTGAGAGAGAGAGACAGAGCCATGTATGGCTACGAAAACCTAACAAGGATCCTCGGAATCTGAGCAGAGGGAGTGGATGGCTATGAATATTTGGAACCAGAATTAATGTTCCAAACTCCACATTTGATTATTCATAGTCATGGCCATCTTTTAGGACTATGCATAATTTTACCTCTTAAAGATGAGTCCTTACTCAATTTGCACTCTGCCCTTGTGCACAACAGCAGCTGGCTTTTGCATGCAGGAAGAGGGACCATGCAAACACCAGCTCTTTACTGTGGTGCATTTGCATCAGTAGAGTGGCTTTTTTTCCAATGGACTGAAATGCCCTCAAACTTCTTTCTGAACAGGAGAGAAGGCTTAAGCTTTTAGCGGTGGTTTTCACTGTCTGAGAGAGCATTTCTTGATGAATTTCAGAGAGAAATGTTACCATCAGTACAAAGTCTGCTTCAAGATAACACTGAACCTAATTCTGAAGTTCTTACCCAATTTATACACTTTCTCTGTCATAGGTTTGCATGAACAAGGACTGAATAAAGACTTTGGGTGAAATCCCAATCCAGTTGAAGTCAACAGCAAAATTCCCACTGACTTCAATGAGGCCAGGATTTCACCCTTCAAAATTTCTTGCTATATACAGCAGAGCATACACTATGACCCAGGGCCTTCCAATGTAACTAGGTATTTTGGATTCATGAATGTTTAGGTGCCCAATCTAAGATACCATAAAGGAGCCTGATTTTTTTTTAAAGAAAGCACTGAGTTAATCATCTGAAAACCAGGCCCCTTTAAGATGTCTGAAGCTGGGCACCCAGAATCAGTAGTTAGTATTGAAAATATATGAAGGGGTTTCTTGGTTTTCCTTTTTGTTGGAATGAAAGGAATTAAAAAATCCCAAAGTAGTTGTAAAAAAAAAATTTGTAGGTGAAATGTGCAGTGTAATGTGCTGATTACAGATTTATCTATTTATGATATTCAATCTTCTGAGACAGACTCATAACATTTGATTTCCAACATCTTCTTCATCTCTAGATCCCAGATGATGACCCGCCAAGCCTACAGAATCAAACATAAAATTGTGACATCACTGGAGTGGAAGTGCTGCCCTGGGTACAGTGGAGAAAAGTGTCAACCCAAAGGTGTGTCAGAGTTGTATTGATATGAATCCAATTCTTTTTAAAGAAAGAAATGGCAATCTGATTCAAGAGCAAAAGTCTCAGATGAAAATCAGTCTAGTTCAGATCTTTTCCTCACAAAATGAAATCCATTAAAATCAGAAAAGTGCAGATTGGGCCAAAAATATTGGCAACATTTATTTACTGTCCCTGCCTTCAGTTTTTACTGTTCATGCCACATTATGCAGAGAGGGAAGAGAGAAATTACCCCCCCACACCTCATCCCTAAATAAACAAAACTCAAGAACTCTTAATTCTGATTCTATTGTGCAGAATCTGTATTAAATGCTTCACTACTCCTGTCTGACCTTTTTGGGGGGCAGAGAGGGTATACAGAATTGCAGTCCTGGGGATATTAAATCAAGGTCTTCCACTAAGTACCTACTGTAAAATTAATTCACTTACAGTAGGCTGACCCTTTTGCCTTTTCAGATTCAGCCACTTGGAATATATTTCAGCCAGTAGGTAAGATAATGTGCCTGATCCATTTTACCACTGAAGTCAATAGAAAAATTGTTGATTTCAGTGGTAGCAGGATTGGACCTGCTGACTTTTACAAAAGTCCACACTGGATATTATACATGGCCTATGTATAACTGTGCCTTTTTAATACAAAGCATGTAGTGTTTACCATTGCCCTAGTGATCAAACACATGGCAATGTGCTGTAATTTAACTTCTGTATAACTGCTGCTACTTTGCTCCTGGCCTTAAACTGCTCTTGAAAAATAAGATGTGGCATTAGCATACATATTTTAAATGAATCTCTATTAAGAGAGGCTATTAGATGTGGTAGGGAATTCCATCAACAGTGGTAAAATAGAAGCTGTGATTAAAAATTAATGTAGAGGAATGTAAAGAAGCCACAGCCATTCCCACTTAGGAGAGGGAAATATTGAAGAGTTAGGACCCCAGCAGTCAGGGAAGTCTCTTACCGTATTGAAAGCTAGTGAGCATTGGATCAGGCTCTAATGGGGCATGATTTATATCCAAAACTCTGTTTGACATTTCCAGGGTTGACTTTTAAAAAAACAAAACAAAACATGGACAAACAGATTTTAAAAAATAAAGGCTTAAGGAGGCAAAGTACAATCAAAGTAACTGGTCCAGCATCAAGGAAATATGGGACATGAGTTTATACCCCAATTTGTTATATATTAGTATAGAAAAATAGAAAAGGGAGTTGTCCAGTTACAACTGGTAACCTAGAGTCAGAAATCCTGGCTTCTACTGTAAAATCTTCCACTAACTCGCTCTGTCCTGGGAAAGTCACTTAACCACTCTGTCTTCGTTTACTCAGCTAGAAAAATGGGATGAGACATCTCACCAAGGCATAGAGAAGCTTAATGAATGAATGATTCCTTGTAAAGCACCTGAAGGGCCGGCCTTGGATTAAGAGCCTAGGTAACAAGATGGAGGAACTGGAGCTACTGGTGCAGGAAGTGAAACCAGATATTATAGGGATAACAGAAACCTGGTGGAACAGTACTCATGACTGGAGTACAGATATTGAAGGCTATGTGCTGTTTAGAAAAGACAGGAAGAAAGGCAAAGGACTGGAGTATCAGTATTTTGAGCGGCTAGTGCTGTTTAGGCAAAAGACATGGGAAGAAAGGGCAAAGGTGCGGGACGGTGGCGAGTTGAGGTTGTCATTTTGTGCCATTTTTGGTCTACACTGATTTGAGTTTAACTGTAGTTTGCGAATAAGCATGGTTGAGTTGGGTAATTGGATAAACAGAGTCTGTCGTTGGGCTAAAAATTTACAGGCTGGCTAGTAATCAAGCGCTACTTGAGAGCTGCTTCTACCTTGAGATATGTGCTTGGGGTGGCTTACAGGAAGCCGGGATCTGATTTGGATATCGAATTGTATCGAGATCATCTTAATGTCTTTAATGATAGTGGAACCACTATAAGGGAAATGTGTGATCAGTCGGAGACTCAACTTCCCACGATAATCGACTGGAGGACAAGTGCTTGCAAGAGATCAGGGATAGGGCGTCTAGTATTTTTTTCTGTGAGGTGATAGCTGAGCGCGGATTTCTTCACTACGCTAGTTGACCAGTATACCTTTGGATGTAGAAGAGGTGATGCCATTTGCCTTAGTATTTGGGTTTTGGTGAGCCAGTGAAGGACTCGATCGAAGAAATGGTGGTAGGGAGACAACGCTTGGTTCGAAGTGTCATGTGCAGCTTTGATTCATTTCAAACATAGGTGGATCTAGGATAAACAACGTAGATCTGCGGGATTTAGGGTTTTTTGATCTTTCTCAACAGGGCTAACCTTTTACAAGTAGTTTTCAGGTAAACTTAGGTTAGGAAGAGTGGATTGGGATGGAGGAACATTGTGGGATTTAAATGCGGAGGAGGCCTGGGAGATTCACTCTTGTAATGTCAAAGCTCGACAGAAACTGTCGGAAACCTGCAGTCCCAAAAAGGGAGAAACAAACATCGCGGCCCAGGAGTTGTGATAGGCCAAGCATGAGATCGAGCAAGCAGACTTGCAGAGAGAGCGGGGATTATGGATCAGCAGAAAGTTTACAGGGAGTGGATCAATGAAAGTGCGCGGTGATTAACAAGGGAAGCTACCTTAGTGGAGGTCAGGAAACATGTAGGGATAAATGAGGAAGGCTAAAAGCCATTTTGAGAACTGGCACCCTTGCAAAGGGATTAAATACTAAATAGTAAAAGGTTCTACAGCCATCTATAATAAGAAGAAAACATACGAAATGAAGCAAGTGGGCGTATACGCTGATATATCACTGAGGATGGAATGAGGTTAAGGATATACCCTACGGCATGGTCCCAATATCTAAATAAGTTATTTTTGCCTGCTCAGTCCGTTTAATAAGACCTAAGTGGGAGTTTAGGGAATGAGGATGGGTATGAATATAACGGAGTAATGGAGGATAATGGACGTGGATAGTTATCTCGCAAATCTGACGGTACGTAGGCCAAACTTAGAACAGCTTAATTCGGGACAAACTGGAAAGGGCCCGGAACAATCTTTCTTTGTATCCAAGGATATTAAAGAACTGGTGTCAATGAAATTGGCGAGCCGGTTAGCGAGAATTTTTTTAACCAATTCAGTAACAAATTCTCGTGGCGGTTGTACGCGTACGAACTGGTACGAGATTGTACTTAACGAAGTAGCTCCCTTATTTTTTAAAAGGAAGGGAAAAAAGGTGATGCCCGTGTGAACGTAATATGGACTGTTGAGCTTTCGACGTCTGTAGCAGTGTATGTATAGAGTTAGAAAATAATTTAAATGCGTAGACACATGTATGTTGTTAGGATATTCGAAAGTTGTCCAATGGTAATTGTCGGGCTCACTACTGAGAATTATATCATTACATGGATTAAGCACTAAAGGTAAGACATAATTCCTCGTGCCACAACCAACCTGAATCTGCCTTTTTGAGAAGGTTCGACAGATTACTGAGGACATAAGGAAAGGCCAGTAGATCCTAATTTACCTTGACGTTTCAGTCAAGCGTTTGACGACGGTTCCACATGGGGAACTGTTAGTTAAACTTGGAAAAGCATGGGGATGAAGATGAAGTTGTAAGGTTGAGAAGCGGAACTGGTAATAGGGGAGACTCCAGCAGGGTCGTAACATGAAGGGTGAGCTGTCAGGCTGGAAAAGGACGGTTACTAGTGAGGGTCCTCACAAGGATCGGTTTTGGGACCAATCTTATTTAACCTTTTTATTACTGACCTTGGCACCAAAGAGCGGGCAATGTGCTAATAGAAGTTTGCGGATGACACAAAGCTGGGGGTATTGCTAACACAGAGAAGGACCGGGATATATACGGCAGGAAGATCTGGTACGGCAACTTTTGTAAACTGGATAATAGTAATAGGATGAAATTAATAGTGAAAAGTGCAGGTCATGCATTAGGGATTAATAATAAAGAATTTTAGATATACATTGGGGACCACATCAGTTGGAAGAAACAGAGGAGGAGAAGGACATTGGTAATTGGTGGTTGATAGCAGGATGTTCTACTGAGCCGCCAATGCGATATGGCTTGTTGAAAAAAGCAAATGCGGTTTTAGCGATGCATCAGGCGAGGGTATTTTCCAGCAAGGATAAGGAGGTGTTAGGTACGCGTTATACCTAAGGCATTGGTGAGACCTCAACCTTGGAATACTCGTGTGCAGTTGTTGCTGGTCTCCCTATGGTTTAAAGAAAGATTGAATTCAAAGCTGGAATAAGATTTCAAGACACGGGACTAACTAGGATGAATCGGAGGAACTGGGAAAACCTGCTTTCCGAGCCTCCACAGTCCCCCTAGCCCCCAGACGCCGCGATCCACAGGCCCCTAAGGCCCAGCCGCTCGCTCCAAGGCCCCTACCGGCTTCCGCGCGATCACAGGCCCCCTACGCCAGCGCCGCGTCACAGTCCCCTAAGGCCGCGCCGCTCTGCACGGCCTACGTTCCCTGCAGGTCCACAGCTCCTATATGGCCGGCGCCGCCGACACAGTCCCTGACGGTTGCGGCGGCAGGGGCAATACCGAAACCGAAGGAAAAGACCCGATACGACGAACCAAGAGTAGACTGACTAGACGGTTTACATTAGGGAGTAGTGCTGACAGTCTTTCCAGCATAGTGGGCAAAAGATTATTGGCTTTTGGAAGGATAAGTGTAAGTATTGGAGGGAGATATATGATGGTAGTTATTTGGCAATTCATCTTGGCATTAGCAGAGATAAGTCTGTTCAGATGGTCTTGGGGATGTTCGATGGATGGGATCTGAGTTATGCAAGAGAATGCTTTCCTGCGTGCTGCGTCTGGTGATCTGCCCATGCTCAAGTGTTGCTGATGCCATATTTTGGGTCGTGAAGAATTTTCCTCAGGGCGATTGGAGGGGGGGGGGCCGCTTGGGATGGTTTTTTTCTTCGCCTGTTTTTCCTCTGGCAGCGTTGGGCATGGGTTCACTTGTGTGGATTTCTCTGCAGCTTGAGGTCTTCAAACCACAATTTGTGTGAGACTTCAATTAACTCAGTCCATGGGTTACAGGGGTTGTTATAAAAGTGGATGGGTAGGGTTCTGTGGCCTGCTTTGTGCAGGAGGTCAGACTAGATGATCATATTGGTCCCTTCTGACCTACGAGTCTATGAGTTTAAGTGTTCTGTAAGAACAAAGTATTCCTCTTTTCTGTCTCCAGAATCCTGCCCAATCACTCCAAAGCCACTGACACCCACCTCACAAGCAGGGCTTTCAGAAAATGAATCTGCAGAGGGGTGAGCCAGTGGCCATGTCCCCAGGCCTCCCTTTCACACAGCTGCAGAGAGAACGACAATGTACACAGTGTTCTGTCTCACACAGAGCTGAGTGGTCTATGTGGCCTCTCCTGACCTTGCCCTCTCTACACAGTAGAATTGTGGCTGCCTGATGTATTTCTGGGAGTCCCGTGACTGAGTGCATCATGGGAGATGTAGTCAAGTCACAAAGCCTGATTCGTAAGGAAGAATGAACGATGTCATAAGGTTTTGGAATTATAACTCTAATGAAGCAATGTAGCACTGTAGGAAAGCTTAGTTTCATTTCAAGTCAATTCAGCATTAAACATTTTGGGTCAGTTCAAAACAATGTTTTGGTAGGGGAATATTGAAAAGTTTTTTCATCAAGAATGCCAAAACACAATGTTTCACCATGTCCAAATCAAAATGTTTTGTAACGTATTTTGTTCTGTTAAATAAAATAAAGTCGTCACATTTTTGTCCTAATACGTGGTGAAAACAAATGCTGAAATATTGGAGTTTCCTCACAGGATAGAAGTTCTGACTTTTTTGCTCTGCTCTGCTTGCATAGAGTGCATTATGCACCACATCATTTCTGCACCCTCATGAATCTAGGTCAGGGTGCATCCAAATGCAGTATTGCAAGGAAAGGCAGTAAATTGATTTTAAGTGCATGGATTCAATTCTCTCTCCCTCTCCCTCCCCCAAATTATTTCATCTATGCTGGCTGCAGTTTACAGCCCACAATATTCTCAGAATTGGGGAGAGTACAATAACTCTAAATATGTCTGCAGTAATACACATTTTCCAGCAGATGGCTCTAAAATGTTCTGAACAGCAGCAAGCCATAGCATAGTGTAAAAGACACAAAGAAATTTAAGCACAGAACTGTCAGAAAGATTATAATACGGATGGGGAGGATTCTTGTAATGAAACTCAAACTCCCCACAGTGATTCCCCTTTAGCTGCTCCTGCTGCATCAAAAATATAATCAGAGAAAAAGATCTAATTTCCATATTTTAATACATCCTGAAAATCATTTCATGCATATATGTATTTAAAAATACATGGGGCAATATATTACATATCTAGCCCAAGATTTGCACAGACAAGAGTTTGATGTTGGGCTCCTGAATAAGTGACCTCATTTTTCAGAAGTGCTGAGTGCCCAACAGGTGCTGCTGGTTGCCCAGCCCTTTTAAATAATGGGCAGTTTAATTTATTATGCCTAAGAGTTGACTTAATAGAGTGACCAGATGTCTTGATTTTTATAGGGACAGTCCTGATTTTGGAGGCTTTTTCTTATATAGATGTCTATCACAACCTCACCTCCTGTCCTGACTTTTTTACGCTTGCTGTCTGGTCACCCTAGGGTTTAAGAACCTAACTTCAGTCATGTATTTTTTGAAAATCTTGGCCTAAATTTAACATGGTGGGTGACACTTTTAAAAGGCAGTCTCAAATTCCATATGTGCAATTTCTTCATTTAAATCTCTACACTTCCTGTGCACAAAATTAAAGGCCAGATTGGCTGAGAAATCTAGCCTTAGACTTGTGGCCAATTCTCCCAATTACATGGGAAGCAAAAGAGATGGGTAGAAAGCAAAAGTTTTTGCCATTTGGTGACTGTTTGCTGACCTATGGGGAAACAAATTTAATGATATCAGTCCAGTGCTCACATTACAACTGGCACTACGGACATCCTCGTGTCCAATGAATAGATAAGCATAGGGATTCGACTTCCATCTTATCCCTCCAGATGGTTCTTTCAGATCAGGACTGAGGCATGTTAGTGGAATGTGGGGAGACAAGTAGCATTGTTGCTGTCTGTTCAGGACCTGTTTTGTGGATAAAGGATCTGAATTTCTAAAGTTGTCCATCACGTACCTTTCCCATATAGGCAGGTTATTCCATAACTGGTCGCTCAGAGGAAAGTACAAGAAAACCCAGAAGCAGTTTGTCCTGGCTATAGCAGGAGACAGGACAGACGACTAGAGGGGCCACTAGTCTGATGCGGTATGGCAGTTCCCATTCTCATAGACATTAACTAGACAATTTAAAGTGTTGGTGAAATAAACATGAAAGGAGAAATATAATTCCCTCAAACTATAAAAGTGAATAGAAAGGATAAGGATCAGAAATGTGCAACCTGTCTGAAGCCGTGAACAAGCTGCTTGATTTGAATTTTTTTTTTTGAGTGGAAAAGATGAAAGATAAGATTGATTGAAAAATCTGGTGTCTTTAGCAGTAAGGGTCCTGGTGAATACATTTGGAAAGACAAAGATTGGTTAAAGAAAGAATAAAAGGATGTGGATCAGCAGGGCCTTTATCACAGGGAAGTAACTAACTCCACCATCATAGATGATATCACATCCCCACCTGATAAACACTCTATAATGTATTGGGATGAATGTAAGAGTTTAACTGCTATCAACAACCATGGTCGGAAGAAGATAACAGAAGCTCTTGAAATTGTAAACAGACCTTTCAATGTCTTACCCAGCATGAGTGCAGTTCCCATGGGTTCCATGGAACAGTCCAGGTGATAATTTGATGGCATGAGCACCTGTTCAGTAGCTAATTGATATTTCCTATATTCACTTACCCCATAATCAGCTCCTTGTATCTTTCTTAAATGTCATTGATTACCATAAGTATTATTATGAGGCTGATGGAATGTAGGGAAATTTATATATATGCTTCATTCCATTCAATTACCTTGGAAAGTCAGGTTAGGACCAAACTAGATTTTAGTTCTTAACTAAAAATAGTCTCCCTAAATGTAGCCTTTTCAACGTTTACTGTATTTGGGGTCAGAAATCCTGTCAACCAAATTATCACTCTTGCTCCTGTCCACAACCTTCCAACTAGAGCCAAGTTCTTTATGAAATATTTTGCACATTTACTAACGGTGTAGTGTCTATTTTGGCCACCCCTACTCAGTATAAGTACTACTTACACTGCAAACTGTCCTATTGATTTCAATAGTAAGATGGGCATAAGAGACAACATTGTCTAGTGGTTAGAGCAGAGGCCTAGGAGGGAGGAAACCTTGGTTCCATTCTTGACTCTGCCAGTGGCTCCCTGTTTGACACAGGCAAGACAATTACCTTTTCTGAGACTTTATTTCCCATCCTGTAAAATGAGAATAATACAATTTGCCTACTTGTGTAAAATGCTTTGAGAGCCTCATGTGAAAAGTGCCACAAACGTGCATAAACGGATGGAGTTCCCACCCAGCTGCCAGTATAGATGGTGGATGTTTTCCAAACTTACAACCTTTCTTGGATTTGCCTTTATTGTTAATTTAAATACCAATCAATATCAACTTTGGTCTAAGCTTCCTCCTCTGCATGGCTGTTCTGAGTTTTTCCTTGCAGAACCTCACTGTCCCTACCACTAGTTCTCTTTACTTTACAGACACACTCATACCTTAATATTCTAAGTTTGGAACTTATAGGACCCATCTGGTCTGGTTGCCAAAGAGAGTCACCAGGATAGCTCCGCATCTCCATGAAAGTCCATACAGGACACCTTGTTATGAAGTGCAAAGTATATATTGATTATTATACAAATAATGGATAGGCTTCAAAAGGATAGTTTCTACAAAATTTGAATATTTGAATTTATCTGAACCTTTTCAAGTCTCCGTCTCTGCTCTTTTTCATCTTGCCTTTGCCTTTCTTCTCACTCCAAATGGATCCTTCTCCCTTCCCCTGTCCTCACCTTCCCTTTAGCCTGACTCTTAACTCCTCCTCCCTGAGCCCAAGGAGTCTGAATGCTATTCTAGGGTGTAGAGATCTCTAGTCTAAATATTCCTTTGAATTCTGGCCAAATACTCCCCTCATATAGAGCAATCTCCATGTCTTGCCTGAGTCAGATGAGCCCCTGAATGAACTGGGCAAGATTCATCCCTATTCAGTTTAGGTTCACCGCTGAGGAGATTAGAGTGTGTTTGCTTTGGCAAGCTGCATTAGGGGTTCCAGACGAAGAGAGGAGCTTTAAATGACAGTTGGGGTCATTAGGAATTGTACCAGCAAATGTTGCCTATTGTATGTGCTGAATCAGCACATTCCATGATCATTCTCCTCCACCCCAGTAGTGCTTCACACTTTGAATTTCCATTGGTGACAGGGCCTCTGCCAGAGGGAGAGTTGCAGGTATCTTGCACTGCTGTGACCCCTCATTATTAGACTTCCTGCTGCTAAGGGCCCCTGCTTCTCAGGTTTCTCTTACCCATCCTGTGGCCATCAAGAAGTCTCATAGCCCCTGAGATCTAAAGAAAGCAGCCAACCCAACAGATATACTGATACAAAGAGAAAAAAAACAGGAAGAGGGAACTACTTGTCTGAATCTTTCTTAATCTTAAGAAAGTTTGTTTTAGTTTCCATTCACTTGAAGATTTGAGTGACCCTAGACATTGGAAAATCCTACCATAAATACTGCTTGTTCTAAGGAAGCTAATATAACAGCAACTGTGTCTTAAATACATGATTACATTATATTTTAGAAAATATCCTCTTTATATAGATAGGAAGTTATTATTTATTAAATGTTGTGGTTGATTTATAGAAAAATGCCCTGCAATATTTTAATATCGCCATTCTCTTCACACACAAAAGTTGTTTCCATTTAGAGAGGAGCTGCAGTACATAAAAGCCCTCATCTCAAATCTCCATCCTCTTGTCCTGCTGTTGAGGGAAAGTTCAGATTCAAACATGAAACTTTACTTTGCAGCTCAGGCAAATCTCTTATTTCTATTGTAGCTTAACTCTTGGTAAAAGTGTATCCAATTAGCTCTGTTATTAACTGGCATTATTATTAATTATAAGTGATGTGGCATTTTTTATCTGCTGCTCTCAAAATACTTGTAGTGGTAAAGCACAGATAACCCCCAATTATATCTAGGGAAACTGAGGCACAGAGCAGCCACATGAAGGTCACCGAGCAAGTCAGATGTGAGTCCCGAATCCCTATCACTAGACTATGCTGCTTTCAGTATTCAAATAAGGTGACTTTCATTACCTTTCTGTACTTAGTTTGATGCTCAGCTCACAAAATGTATTGTTTATACAGTTCTGGTTTTTTAATATGTTTGATTTTCAATAAGCAAAAAGCCATTCTCTAGTCTTTGTTAGACACCAGCTGAAAATGTTGTTGGTTAGCCATCAGGCAAAGACATAAGATATTTTTATGTATTTGTTTTGTTGTTTTATATCTGTCTTTAAGCCTCTACTCTAAATTTAATCCAGATTTCTGAATCTTCCTAATTATAGGGGAGATTTAAACTTGTATTAGCACCAACTTCTACAAATCACAATGAATTGCAACATCAATGAGACATTTATAATCTTCTCTGGTCAGAATTAAATCCAGTCAGTGTTTTCACCAATGGTTCACATGCATTACAGATGGGCTCAGCTGCTAACTCAGGAATCGCCACAAACAATTAGGTTTTGGAAGTGATAGAATCGAGAAATGAAGAGCAGTACCAATATTGCTGAGTACTGGATAAAGTAATCATGCTGAATGTTTTGCTTCCCTCCTTTCCCCTCCCCCTCTCTTAGACCAACAACATCAATTGCTTATACATAGCAACCAAGCTGAGAGCAACACAGCTATCAATGCAGAGACACGGGGAAACCAGCAGGACCCCAATGACCCAGGTCAGTAGTTGTAATTACTCTCATCTCTAACACAATCATTGTCAACACTATTTATTAAAGCTACTACAAAAGACTTTCCCAGCTGCCAAAAGCTCTGGGATGAAGCATCAGATACTCTTGCAGACCTGTTCCACTGGTGGTGCTACTCTGAGAAGGGTGAGGGGAGGGAACTGAATCTGCTGGATCAGTGTGTCTCAGAGCATGCAACTAAGAGAGTCAGCCTCCAAAATAAAAACAAAACCCACTGTGTTACTGGCCACAATGTCTTTGTTTAAAAATATACATATTTAGTCCAGATCCACAGGCAGCATAGCTTAGCACTGCATTGCAGAAGAAAAGAGAGTTATGCTGATTTACACCAGCTGAGGATTTAGCACTCTCTGTTGTGTATTTTCTTATTGGACTGATGTATTTATTCTAAACCAGTTCAGTAGCATTTCTGCCAGAGTGCTCAACATTTGATGAGAGGAGTTTGGTGTAACTTGAATGTCATCTTCCCAAATGGAATCAAAAGCAAGCTATACAATAATACCTTACAGCTGTGTTCTGAATAGGTGATATGACTCCAGCTTATCGTGCTAATCATAATTCTCTCTGTTATTCTGTTCTTCCCTTCTCTCAGTTGCAATCACCTGTTGTCTATCATTTCATAGTTAGATTGTGAGGACTTTGGGGCAGGGATTGGCTCTTTTGTTATGCACACGTAGGCAGAGCTTAGCCAAGTCAGACCCCAACCAGTAACACAAGTAATTGTATTCAATCAGTAAGCTAAAGTCAGAGAAGACCTAATATTGATAAAGCTAGATATGGTAAGAGAGGCCCCCTTGCATATTGTACTCTCTTACAGTGTTGAATGCATATGCTTTCACTATGCTCACTTCCCTTTTGTATTCATTTTCCACTACTATTTCATGTTGGAGTTTTATTAGCGTAAATGTTCCAGACAGTGAATTCCATTGTAGCCTGTAGTGACAAAGTCAGGCTGGGTAGCTGTAAGAATGTGAGGGAAGGCAGGTATATTAACCCTGGCCTACAATGATAAAGGCCCTTTTTCCTATAAACTGAGAAGGGTTACCTCAGGTTAGTTGGGGACACCTGAGTCCAGTTAGGCTGTCTGAGACCTTTAAAAGCCCCCCCCCCCCCCCCCCCCCTCTGGTTAGCAAGGGGGAAGGACAGAGAAGCTGCTACAGGGCTAGTGGCAGCAGAGAGGCAGGCTTCTCTAAGGTGAGCAGCTGCAATCCTCCCTACCGTGGGAACTCCCAAGGCCTGTTTAGGAGAAGGATTAACACCTTGGGGCCTGCAGCAGGACAACCACCCCCCATGAAAGGAGGCGGGGGGGAAAGGTATTCCCCTTTTTTGTTTTATGTTGGTAAAATGATTTATTTTTGTTTGCTGGAGGAACCCTCCTTGAGCCTTTCCTGATTGGGCCTACCTTGAAAGTATTGATAGGAGAATAGAGGGGGAAGACTAACACTGTCTAGTGTGGGGCTGATTTGATCCAGGCCTTGTTACTGCCAGAGGGGGAAGTGCAAAATCAGGTGAGACAGAAGAGGTACCTTGCCACACTGTACAAATAGTCAAGGAAACCAAATTTTATTCATGCCAGTGAGTGAATTACAAACACATCCAATAAAATGACTTATCAGACCTCTCCAATTAGCCAACAGTTTGTTTATCAGATACTCACAGAGAACTACTCATGATTAGTGCATGATGTTTTTTTAAAAATCACAAAATAAATATGCTGAATACTTTGAATGAAGAATATGTTTGAAGAAATTGTTTGCTTGTGATCAGGGGCAGCTCCAGGCACCAGCATGCCAAGCGCGTGCCTGGGGCAGCTCTGTCGGTCGCCGTGAGGGCGGCAGGCAGGCTGCCTTTGGCAGCATGCCTGCGGAGGGTCTGCTGGTCCCGTGGCTTCGGCAGACCTCCCGCAGGTTGCCACCAAATTTGTGGGACCAGGGACCTCTTGCAAGCAAGCCCTCAAAGGCAGCCTGCCTGCCGTGCTCGGGGCGGCAAAATACCTAGAGCTGCCCCTGCTTGTGATATATTTATTCCCAAGAATGCCGCAAGACTCCACTTGCCAGATAGTTTGCTGTAAATAATTTGTTTGTTCCTCTCTAAATGGTGCTGTTACCTACACATTGGCAGTGAGTGTGGGCAGCAGTGAACTGGTATAACTGACATGAATCATAGAATATCAGGGTTGGAAGGGACCTCAGGAGGTCATCTAGTCCAACCCCTTGCTCAAAGCAGGACCAATTCCCAACTAAATCATCCCAGCCAGGGCTTTGTCAAGCCTGACCTTAAAAACCTCTAAGGAAGGAGATTCCACCACCTCCCTAGGTAACCCATTCCAGTGCTTCACCACTCTGAGTGAAAAAGTTTTTCCTAATATCCAGCCTAACAGGGTGAGGTGCCAGAAATGGAATCCATAGGGTATGAAAGAAAATGTAAGATAGATTACACCGTTTTGTACACCCTTCTGTTAGTTGCTTTTTCCTGTTGGTGTTTGACTTACACAGGCCTGCACTACTCATGGTATAACAAGTACCCTGTTACTTACCTCTCCATTTATATCACCTCTGCATTTGGCTTTGTATCCTAATATACTTTACCAGATCAAATAATAGTTATAGGTAAAATTCAGAACCTTATGTTTTATTTCTCAGCATGCCACTCCCCCTTTTGGGGAGATCCTTGCACATAGGGAGAGCAGAATGTCAAAATTCAGACCTGCTATGCTGCTTGGGCAGGAGAATATTCTTCCTCCCCCTTAAATACCAAGAGTAAGAGAGAAAACAAAAGGAATAAGCAGCAGAGGAAAGATATTGGCTGCCAGATAGACATACAAGAAGGGCATTTCAAGTGGGAGCTATGGAGGAGAAGGCTCTCATTACCAACAACAGTGGTGAGATGGTGTGAAAAGACAAAGAGCTCAATTGCAGACCATAAAATAGCAGTAAAAATAAACAGACAAATGAATGCACACCACTTCTTCTCTATTTTATTTCACTCCTAAATTCTTACAGTGCAAGTCTACCCTGAAAAGTGACTCTATAAAGATAGTATCTTAGGATTTCATGAGTATTGTCACTCAAAGATTTTTAGATCAGATTTACTTAGGTGACCAGTAAAAAGATGTCTCTTGTGGCTACCAGCCCTGCAAACACATCCTGGGACAAGACACTCAAATCTTCCTGCCTCATGCTTTGTTACCAGTTACACCAATTCTGCGTACCAAATTCTGTTCTCACTTATACCTGTGCAACCCCATTTTCTGCAGACCATTGCCTTGTTATGCTTATCCAATTCTACTCTCTACAATGGGCAGCAGGGGGGAGGCTCCACAAACATAACTGAGGAGAGAATCTGCAGATGTAATATAGTTAACAGTTCTCTTGATGCATGAGCCAAAATTGAATTCAACTTGCCTTCTCATTGCTGAAGTGTAAACAGGAGTGAAAAGTAGTCAAAAGCTCTTGTTAGTGTCACCAAGGCCAGTAGCTGAGGAAAGACACATCTACAGTGCAATCAGGGTGTAGCTGTAGCACACAGAGATACCCAAGCTATCTTATTCTAGTTAGCTCAGGTAGTAATAGCAGTACAGACTTCAGAGCAGGCTACTCACCTGAGTAAACCCAGGGCCTGTGCAGGCTTGTAGGCAGGGATGGTGCAAGGATGTTTCGTGCCCTAGGCGAAACTTCTACCTTGCGCCCTCCTCCCCTCCGGTGGCAGCTACCCCTTTCTGCCCTGAGGCGCCCCCCCTTGTGGCGGCTCCGCACCCCCCCACCCTCAGGCACCCC
>NC_133773.1:22716262-22771803 GCF_003597395.2 Chelonoidis abingdonii
CCCTGAGCACACCGTCGCTGCTTCACTTCTCCTGCCTCCCAGGCTTGCAGCACCAATCAGCTCAGGCACCGCAAGCCTGGGAGGCGGGAGAAGTGAAGCAGCCATGGCGTGCTTGAGGAGGAGGCGGCGCAGGCATGAGCTGGGGTGGGGAGTTCCCCTGCTTGCCACCCCCACCTTACTTTCTGCAGGCGGCCCTCCCCGCGCTCCCCTGCCCCAGCTCCCTCCACCTAAATGCTGGTGGTGACCGGAGCGGCCTAAGATCCGGCCACCACGGTTGCTGCCGAAGAAAATGGCGCCCCCCAAATCCCAGCACCCTAAGCGACCGCCTACGTCGCTTAAATGGTTGCACCGGCCCTGCTTGTAGGGCCTCTACTAAAATCCATGCTGGTGCAGCCTCATGTCCATGCATACTGTAGACATACCCCTGACAAGAATATCCTAAGATTGCCCACAGGAAGAACTGTTAAATAAGGAAATGCCACTGTTAAATAGTCACTTTTCAGCATAGACCTACACTTTAAACTAGATGGTGTAAATGCCAAGTCTGCTAGCTAGAATTTTGAAGAATTGTCATTCCATTACACCACTGCATAGTTGAAAGAAAATTCCCCTTTGCAGGCTACTTCCTTTGTGTGATCTTTATACTTCCACATTTTGACAGTATTTGTGACTATTGCCATTTGCTGCCATGGAAAAAGACACTGAGTCCATAATGAGAAATGACACAAGATCAATACTAATACTATGGATCTCCACTAATAAATATTTGTATGGATCCATTGCAAGGTGATTTATTAAGTCAAAATAGGGTTTGGTCCATAGTGGGTATTGCAAACATATCTGTATTTATCTATCTATATCGGGGGGGCCAACCTGAGCCTGAGAAGGAGCCAGAAATTACCAATGTACATTGCCAAAGAGCCACAGTAATATGTCAGCAGCCCCCCATCAGCTCCCCACACTCCTCCCAGTGTCTGCCCCTTCCTCCCTGCATCTCCTGATCAGCTGTTTCATGGTGTGCAGGAGGCTTGGAGGGGGAGAGGGAGGAGTGAGGGCAGGGCAGGCTCAGAGAGGGGAGGGAAGGGATGAGGTGGGGGCAGGGCCTGTGGCAGAGCCAGGGGTGGAGCAGTGAGCTGCCCCTGGCACTTTGAAAAGTTGGTGCCTGTAGCTCCGGCCTCGGAGTCAGTGCCTATACAAGGAGCCACAGGTTGGCCACCCCTGATCTATGTATTTAACATAGTCATTTAGGTGGGATTTTCAAATGAGTCTAAGGGAGTTGGGCACAGCAGCTCCCTCATATTTTGAGTACTTAACTCTCTCAGGCTCTTGAAAATCCCAATCTTAAAACCCACTCCTGCAAGATGTTCAAGGCAGGCATATGCGTGAATCCTTTGTGAAGCCCCAATAATGCAGGATCAGGGCCTTACTTCTCTACTGGCTAATTTAAAAGCTGGGAACCAGACATCCACTACTCTCAATAGACCACGACCACAAGGAGGGACAATTTGGATTGATATTTTAATAACTGATTTACTCTTTTTCGAATTATAGTGTCAGAACTATAATGGTTCTATCCTGTATTTTTATTTTTTTATTTTTCTGGTGCTCATTCTTGTAGGATCTAGCTGCCCTGTTCAGAGGGTCCTTCTTTTGATCCTATCACTCATAAATGGATGTATCTTCTTTAGACTGAAGCATTGAAACTACACGTGTTCATTGATTTGTAAATGATAAGTGAAAATAAATATCTTGGTGATGCTATTAAGGGACAAAAAATTAATGAGAGAATGGTAACTGAATCCTCCACCGGGTAGTAGGTGGGAGAAGACTGGGATTATGCTGATTAAGATAGGTTAACCATTCAAAGAGCTCTTCTTGATAATGGATATGGGATGCTTCAGTAATTAGTTACTGCTGTGCTGCTGAATGTCATTAATATGTGAAATATGACAAAAATTAAGATGACTCACTCACAAATTGTAACTCAGAAACTTTGTATTCTACTTTCAGCTAATGTTTCTCAAAAAAAAAATCCACTTTCTTTCCCCTGTGATTTAATAAAGCTTCTTTTTTGCTCTATTCTTCCACCAAGCACTTGCACAAAAAATGAATGAGCAGATTAGCAGCCAGGAGATGAAACTGACTTTTCTACAGAAGAAGGTTGACAACATTTCTGCTACCATGAGTGATGTGAGCAAGACACTTTCCTCTCTGGAAGGCAAAATCAATGAAGATAAGGGCAGAGACTTCCAGTCTTTCCTAAAAGGTAAAAGAAAGAAAGAAATTAATGCAATCACTCACCCCGTTAAAGGTGCCAGGAAAAATGTTTTTATACTGACCTCTGTTATTATTCCGTATTTGTAGAGGGAACACTTCCTTTGTTTCTTCTGAGATTACAATTTTTAAAAGGCCTTTATTTTGGTCTCTTTAATAATAACAAATAATCAATACAATATGTTATGTACTCTCCAAGGTAAGTTAAACCAAGTCACTATTAGGGCATATGAGTTTATCTACAACTTCCTTTCCTTTGCACTTTCTCTGTTTTGCTAGCTGTTGGAGAGGTGGGATTAGCTCTGTTTCTGAGAAATCTGAATTATACACTATTGTGCAATAAATGTTTCACGCAAGTTTGGGGCAAACCTTTGAGGAGCTTTGTTGTTGTCTGGTTTACAAACCAGCATTCACTCTGTTGAAAAATTTGCCTTTGTGATAGAGTAAAATTTTCCAAATGATAAGTGAGGGTTTAGCCATATCTCTGAGGAGGATAGCTATGTTTTAGTTACTGTGAGGTAGAAAAATGCCTTTTATTTTTTTTTAGCAGTGAAGACAAGCCCTGATGTTACAAAGCCGGGTTTAATTCCCAGATTTGCCACATACTTGTTGTATGACTTTGGCAAGTCACTTTGGCTCCAGTTCATCAAAGCCCTTAAGACTGCGCTTAAATCCCTCCTTTAGTGCTTAAGTCCCATTGGCTTCAAATCAAGCATCTGCTTAAGTGTTTGACCGAATCAATGTACCTTAACATACCTGTGCCTCTGATCACCATCTGGGGATAATACTTCTCTGGTCTGTCTTGTCTTGTTAGATTGTAGAGAGACAAGGTGGGTGAAGTAATATCTTTTACTGGACTAACTTCTATTGAGGAGAGAGACAAGCCATCAGGTGTATACAGAGCTCTTTTTCAGGTCTAGGAAATGTACTCAGAGGACATGGCTACACTGTAATTAAAAACCTGCAGCTGGCCTGTGCCAGCTGACTCAGGCTAATGGGGCTTGGACTACATGGCTGTTTAATAGTGGCATAGATGTTGGGCTTGCCCAGGCTCTGGGACCCTGCAAAGCGGGAGGATCCCAGAATCAAGGCTCCAGCCCAAGCCCAAATATCTACACTGCAATTAAATAGCTCTGTAGCCCTGAGTCCCGTAAGCTGCTGACATGGGCCAGCCACAGATGCTTAATTGCAGTGTAGACATATCCAGAGTGACACAGCTAGATACAAAGTGGAACAGATTGCTTAACATAAGAAGTTAATATATTTCAAGGGACCATTCAAGTTGAAGTGAACCATCAACACCTTTCCAGTCATGGGAGGGAAGGAAAAAACAAAAGCTGGGGGCAGAGTTTAAATGGGTTATAGATTATTGTAATAAGCCATAAACGCAGTGTCTGTTGCAGTCTATGATTTTGAGTATCTAGCAAAGTTATGAATTTAATCTCCCAGGCTCATCTTTTCAAGGTTTGCACAGGTTTCCTTTGAGGATGAGGACTGATAGGTCAGATATAGAGTGATTGCTTTGTGAAAAGTGTTCACCCACAGGTGATGTGGTGTTTTTGGCTTTTATTATTTTCCTGTGTGAGTTCCTTTGAGAGCACAATGATTGTCTGGTTTCACCCACATAGTTGTTATTGGGGTATTTAGTGCACTGGATGAGGTACACCACACATTGTAATAGGCATGTGTAGGACCCATGAATCTTGAAAGGTGTGTTGTGGTGAGTGTCAGTCATCGTAGCAGTGGAGATATGTCTGCAGGTTTTGCATCTGTTGTTCTAGTAGGATCTGGTGCTGCTTTGAGTTGATGAGTCCTGGTCTCTAGGCAGCTTGTTTCTGATAATGAGCTTGGAGAAGCTGGGATTGTTTGAAGGTCAGACAAGGGGGTTGAGGAAAGATTTCTTTCAGGATATGGTCCACATTGTGTATGTGTTGTGTTGTTTGATAGGTTCCAGTGTAGGGTGGTAGGTGACAACAAGGGGTGTGCAGTTGAAAGGGGTTTTATTTCTGTATTGAACCAGTTTCTGTGGGTGGTCCTTGTTTGGTGAAAGAGGTTTTAAGTTTGTTAAAGTGTATGTCCTGGACTTTCTCCTTGGAGCATATTCTGTGGTATCTGAGTGCCTGGCTGTAGATAACAGATTTCTTGGTGTATTAGGGGTATATAGTTTATAAGTATTTAGGGTTGGGACTGTCCCTTACTCTATATTCATACAGCACCCACCACAAAGGGGTGTCTAGGCACTCTTATGGTACAAATAATAAATGATGAGCACAATTCCCTTTGGCAGCAATAGCTTTGTAAGGTAAAATTTCTTTATACTACTATGAAAATTTCCACCTAAGTGACACTTAATTGGCTCTGCACATTATTCTGAAGGGAAAATCATGTAAGGATCAACGGTAAATCTGTTTGATATAGTAGTAAACTTAGCACTGATGTGACACTTTTTTTTTTTTTAAGTCCAATTAATCAGGACTCTATGAATCTCACATTATCCCAACTCACGCATCCTAAAACATGACAGTTTTTCTGGAAATAAAAGAGAGGCACCTTCAGGAATGTGAATTCAGGGGATACCTTTCCCTCCAGTAATCCTGATGGATGCCAGGGGGAGAAGAGATGTCATAACAGAAAGGAGCTTTCACAATGGAAGAATCTAGAACTGCTAATACAACTGAAAGAAACAGGATAAATATTGCCAATGCGGTGCTCAGATGCCCCAGTGATATAGACAAGTTTAGCTAGAGGGAAAAAATGAAGGAAAGATTAGAGTAAATACAAAGGGTGGAATCCTGCCCTCATTAAAGTCAGTGCCAAAAGTCCCACTGATTTCAGTACAGCCAGGATTTCACTCATAGAAATAATTCTTCATGACCCCAAAAAGTAAGTGGATCCAATTCACAGCGGGAAAACTCAGTGATATTTATTAGACATGATCTCCCTTTTATGAAACCTTGCTTATCTATTTGTAGTTAAGTCAAGCTTTTTCTTGACTTCTCTGTTTTTTTAAAAAAGATGACATGAACCCTGACCTCTTAAAGTAGGTAAGAAAATAGCAAATAGCTATTTTGGGAAGGTGGTAAGAGCATGGCCAATGAGTCAGTGTGGATTCACCTGTAGAAAACAAGGAGGAGCAATGACACACATTGACTACTCCCTTGCATACCCCATAGTAATAGCTATGGTCCAGCTGCACAGATACCTCAGCTGATCAGGACTGAAAATTCCTTCCCTCAGAACTGCAACATTTTGCTCACTTTCCCAGCATTTGCCCTCAACTACTTACTTTGGTTTTTTTATCTATTAGCTAAGAATAATTTTAGGAAACTGGTACTGTAGGCATAAACAACATGCCTTTGCTTCTCTAAATCTATGAAATGTAATTCACAGTTCCAATCCTCCTGTCTCCAGAGTTGTATACTTCACATACTGTGTGGCTTTCCTTTACCCTTGATCACATTTATACTATCTCTACCATTCATATTGGCCTGCTTTCACTTCTGCGTTTATTGACTCTTGGGCATACATTTAATTTGTCTTCAAACATTTCCCATTTCCCCTCTGCATCTTTTTTATCCATTTCTTTATTCCTTTCTGCATTATCCATTATCCACATTCTTCCAAGATGTGCATTGCTGAAATCCCATGCTCATGTTTTCCACCTCTATTTTGGAATCATTATAAACCTAATTATGAATGTACATTATAAGAATAGCAGTTTTTATACTATGCCTGTCTACAAATGGTTTTTGAGCCGTTATTGCCTTTAGCGATCATGTCCCATGTTTTACCTGGCTAGATGAAATCTCCCTTTACTAGTTCTGTGTTAGATTACCAACATAAATCAATCTCCTAATCAAGTTGCTCTGATGAAAGTGCTGGCATCAACTGCATTTATTAGCTCTAATTATAAACCTCAGGCCCGGGTTGTTGCTGATCTTTATGCAGGTGCACTGTGGGAAAACAGGAAATTAGGATCACATCCCCCCCGGTGCTGTCTTCATGAGGGCTAGGAATAATTGCAGTTCCTGCGCTCTGGGGTATGTAAGTACTGCTCCCTCCATATTCCCCCAGGGCAAACAGCAAACCAGATTGGGGTGAGGTGGAGAAGGGCCATGTCCTCATACCACTTCCACACTGCACCCCATGAAAAGGTGTATACTATATATAAACTCTGCTTTTTTGTGTAGGCGAAAAGTAAAAAAAATAGAGGGCAGCCCAGTTTTCTTCCTTTGCTCTATTATTCTATGTATAAAAATCACCCAAACATCTGTGACCCTAGAGCACAATAAATAAGTGTGTGACTTGCCAGAAGAACTCCCTGCCATTTCTTAAATGGCATCTCTTCATGCTCTTGCACCTACTGCCCCTCCCCCATTATATCTTTTGGCTCAACAACTAGCTGAACAAATGACAGCTTCCTTGTCTAAGCATCTGAGGTGTTTACCAGTCGTTTCACCAGCCACAATATACAGCAGGTCTGTTCTTATGTCCTAAAAAGCTGCTATTACCAGTTTGGCTCACTACTTTTCTGGCTAGAAATACACACACAATTCAAGATGCTTAACACAAGAAGCTTCCTATATAGTCAGACTTGTTGAATGAAACTATTTTCATTTTGAATCCTAATTGCAGCCCAAATATTTTTCAGAAGTTATATAGGCAAGAACCAAAAGCATCTGTGGCATTTGCAAACATTTGGCTACTTGTAAAGACCCAGGAAGAGCCATGTGTCAGGCATGACTTACGCTCTTCCTTAGGCCAAATTTCACCATGGTTTAACTGCATTGGCATAGCTCCTTCTAGAATTGGTATTTATGTGAACTATATTGCAAGTACAAGAGGTGCCACTACAACTAGGCAAAGGTCTGACCTGCAGAGCCCTAGCCTTTTTCAATGGTTCTGCTGCTGCCTACAAGTTCTCAAGTGTTGGTACTACCAAAATTAGAAGGCTCCACCATCGGTCTCAATTCCCTTTTTCCCTCCCATCTCCTTTTATCTACTCACTCTCCATGTATGACAGGAAAACTACAATGAATTTTCTTGATTTCTCCGCCTTCTGATGCAGCATAGCCAAGATAAAACAGATATTTCCTCCCCTAATCCTCTAACATGGTGGTTGAGGGGAAGCATAAGCCTTTTTCTCAGAGTAAGCCAAGAGAACACACATATCTTCTCTGTTGCTCTGCTTGGGACTAGGCAAATGAATGTTTGATTCTGAGCCTATTGAAATCATCAGTAAAGCTCCATTTCACTTCATTGGGAACAGTATCGGGTCCTCAAATATCAACAATTACTAGCATATTAAATTAAATTTATAAGTAAGCAGATCATAATGAGACAACCATTACATTTCAGTTCCTTACAACACAATGTGTGTACTTATTAAATGAAAGAATGTTGGATGTCTATAAACAAAAGACTATTTAGTTATCTGTTTTTTGCCCTTTTTTTTTTTTTTTTAGGTCTCAAGTCTAAAAGTATCAATGAAATAGTGAAAGATCTTATCAGAGAGCAGTTTAAAGTCTACCAAAGCGATATACAAGAAACAGTGGCCCAAATTTTCAAGACTGTGTCGAGTTTATCAGAGGATCTTGAGAGCACAAAAGAATTAGTCAAACAGCTGAATGAGACCCAGCAAAAGTATGCCCAGGAGAAAGAAGACAGGCCAACAAAGAATGAAATCCTGGAGCTGAAGAATGATCTGGTACAGATGAAAGAGGAGATGGGCCTTGCTTATGACAAGCCCATCAAAGAACTAGAGGCAAAGCAGAAATCCTTGGAAACTGACTTGGAGCATGAGCAGACAAGAAGCACCATTTACTATGAATCTCTGAGTAAGACTCTTACAGAAATGAAAGAAGTCCATGAGCAACTGTTATCAGCTGAACGGATGTCAGACCAAAATGTCCCTCCAATAGATAAAGCAGTGGATGATAATATTACAGAATATATTCTCACTCTACATGAGAAAGTGAAGAAACATGGCCTAATGGTGCTGCAGCTGCATGACGACTTAAGAGAACAAGATATCAAGATCAGCAATCTTACTGTTACATTAGAGATTCAGAGAGATTCTGTTCATACAGTATGTGAAGACATCTTGTCAAAGTGCAGGAATGATTTCCAAACAAAGCTAAAGGGCACAGAAGAGAACGTGCATTTCTTAAACAAAACCCTAGCTGCTGTCGTCTTTCCATTGGACAATAAAATGGACAAAATGAATGAGCAAATTAATGATTTGTGTTATGATATGGAGATCCTTCAACCCTTGATTGAGCAGGGGCCACCATTTAGTCTGACAGCAGAGTATGAACAGCAAATTGAAGTGGAAGCAATCAGCAGGACATTGGAAAACCTAACCACTGTTGTTAATAGTCTGCGTTCCACCGTCCAAGAACTTGTCAAAAGCCAGGAGAGGCTTAAAAGCGAGGCTCAAACTCGAGATGAAGTCTTTGAGAGCCGTATTAATGAATGCCTCATGGACCTAGAAGATGGCTTAAATAAGACCATGACAGTTTTAAACAACGCTGTTGATTCCATTCAGGATAACTACGTTCTGAAAGATACTCTAAATGTCCTGCAAAATAAGACCGAGGCCTGCTGTGGTGGTGCTGAGAAGATGGACAGCATGTTGGCATTTATTCCCCAGTTCCAACTGTTGAATGAGTCCCTTCAGACACTGGTCAATGACAAGCAAAGGCACCAATATGCTTCAAAAGTAATTCAGGACCTTTCCAATTTTTCATATGAAGAGCATGCGAAAATAAGCCTCCCTGACCTCAGAAAAGTTTACCACATTTTAAATGAAACATCATCCAAAATGGCCGAGCACCAACAAGACATCAGTCACCTAGAAGAAAAGCTGTTACACTCTACAGAGGTATCAAAAGATCAAGAAGTTCGCCTACAGAGCATTGAGTCGAATATAACCAAGGTTTTGGTGAATAATTGTGTTTCACTAAAAAAAGGCAAAGTTGTTTCAACAGAACAAGAACAAATGGTCTCTTCCAAGATTCAGACACTGAGTTCCAGAGTCAAGGCACTGGAAGCAAAGTCTGTCCGTTTCTCAGTTAATATCCCCCATTTAAACAAGACTGCTTATGAGGCTTGGGGGCTGTGTCAGGATGCCTCAGCCAGCATTCGAAAAGTGAATGCTAGTATACCCCAGTTAATTAAACTTGTTCAACCTGATATCCCACTGCTGCAGAGAGGCCTAAAAGAGCTCATAGAGTCTGTGTTAGATATAAAAACAGGGACTATCCTGTCTAATTTAACCTGGTATGTGGACAAATCCATGGCTGACGCTCTGAGCAATATTACCAAACTCCAGAAACAGATGAAACAGGCTGTAAAGAAACCAGCTATGGTGAAAAAAGGGACAGTGAATGCCACCACAAGTGTGGCAGGCCGAAGTCAGAGAAACACAGACAACGCTATAGAACCAGGTAATGCATTTTACAGACACTAACTGCTGGGGTCTTTAATGTTATAATAAAGGCTTATGTAATCAATGTAATAAACCAAATCAATTAGCAGTCCCAACAGAGTTGGCAGGAGAACTTGACTAAAAATGAATAGGAATAAATAATGCAGCACTCTCAACATATCTGTGACTATGGGTGTATGAATAATGCAATTAAAATCCTTCAGTGGGCCCATGCCAGTTGACTTGGTCTCAGGGGGCTCGGGCTGCACGATTGTTTAATTACAGTGTAGATGTTCAAGTATAGGTGGCAGCCCAGGCTCTAGGACCGTGTGAGGTGCGAGCATCTCAGAGCTTGGTCTGCAGCCCAAGCCTGAACATCTACACAATAGTTAAATAGCCTCTTAGCCCAAGTCCTCTGAGCCCAAGTCGGGTGCCTAACTGCAGTATAGACATACTCTTAAAAGTGTATTTGTCCTCTGGAAATAGACTTTTTACAAAAGACCTCGTGAGGTCCCATGGTTTTTTTCCTCAGTGAAGCCACATCTGCTCGGTTTAGGATGTAAAAGTAACATTGGGTTAGCTTTTAAATACCAGCCCAGCCTTTCAAATTCAACTGAGAATCTGAAAATCAAGTGGCAGTCCAGCTAATGCATTAGCTATAAAGATTCTGCAGTTGGATGTCAGAATAAAGATGTGAAAACCAGAACAGGAATGCAGTTTGCTCTTCAAGAGTTGCATCAGCATTCCGCAGGCCCACCAATGGGGGGGGCAAAGAGGACAATTGTCCAGGGGCCCAGGCAATTTAAAAGGGCCCAGGCTCCCCCTGCATCCCCTCCCACACCCAAACTCCCTCCCAGAGCCTATACCCCACACTCCCTCCCGCATCCCAACCCCCTGCCCCAGCCTGGTGAAAGTGAGTGAGGGTGGGGGAGAGCGAGCGATGGAGGATGGAGTGAGCCAGGGTGGGGCCTCAGAGAATGGTCAGGACAGGGGCGTGGTCTCAGGGAAGGATGGGGCAGGGCGGGACAAGGATCTTTGGGTTTGTGCGATTAGACAGTTGGCAACCCTACCGGGCGGGCATGTAAAAGCCCCGGGCCTGCCAGAAGAGCGCACCCAGCAGCGCAGCCAGCAGCTCACTGAGCACCAGCCAGCGCAGGCGCAGCACTGCCCAAATGTCAGGTGGACTGCATCTGCATGGGCACAGCTTGTGCGTGCATGGGGGCCCATTAACTGTTCTGCCCTGGGGCCTGGGGTTGCTGTCAGCAGGCTCTTTTTTTAACAGGAGTAAAAAAAAATAAAAATAAAAATGTAATATAGGCCCCAAGCCTGCAAACACTTAGGCACATGTTTCACTTTGAGTATGTGAGCAGTCCCACTGATTTTATGGGACTACTGCTAGCTACTTCAAAGCTTCATTAAGACTACCAGTGTACTTAAAGTTAAACATATGCCAAGTATTTGCAAGATCAGGGCTCTAGTCAGTAAAATGGGCATGACTAAGTATACCTAAAAAGCAAGTAAGATGATGTCATTTTTACAAAGGCACTTTTCAGAGAAGTACCACATGTGAATGGTTTCCTAACTTCATGTCAGAGGTCTAATAGCAAAAAATAAAAATATAAAATTTGAGGTACAATATTAGGCATCAGCTTTGACTGAAATTCTACAATACAAGCGAATGCTTAGTTTGTGTCACTTCTGTGCAAGTGAAATAAAACGAGAAAAAAATAAGATGCTGGGTAAAATTTTCAAAAATGGTTTAGTGACATAGGAGCATAAGTCACTTTTGTAAATGGGACTTGGGCTCCTAAGTCACTAGGACACTTTTAAAAAAAGTGTATTCATGGGCTATGCAGGATAGATAATGGAAAGGGAAGTAAAAATTTCCATGTTACACTTACCTGTTTATAGGTGCTCAAGTGTTGGCAAATCTCTTTGTATCACTCATCCACCTTTTCTATCCCATTTTCTCCCAGGTTCTTTACTAGGTTTAACTGGAATCTGCATTATGTGCAGGAACCTAACCAGTTTTTTCCCCATCTGTGGTCAGTTTCCAATTTCCACACATCCATTACTAAAGCTAAGCCAATAGTGCAAAAAAATTATTCCTAAATATCCATTTGATTTAAAAAGCCAACTTCAGTTTCACTCTCTTTGAGACCCTTTCGTGGTAGCTTGCAAGTGCTTGAGCTTTATTGGAATGAACACTGACTAAGGTCTCAGTTCAAGTATTTAAACATGTGTTTAAGTTCAACTATTCAGCAGAGTATTTAAGCCCATGCTTCAGTTTAAACACGCATTAACACAAAGGTCAAAGAATTGGGCCAAAGGTGTCTTATCCTTAGGAGGATACGTCAAACTTTTATCTGGCAACTGAAAGACGCTTAAAAATGCACTGACATCTGCAAAACCCTTTCCATACAATAAAGGCGAATTTCAATTATTTATCCTTAGTACAGTGACTCCTTCTGAGACATCTCTGTTTTCTGCCTGCCTCTGTCATTGCACAAAAGATGGAAATTCAAAAAACCTTGATCCTAATTAAAACTAAAGGGAGAGAAAGATCCCTCCTGGATCTTTCACTTTGTTGGAAACTGTCAAAAGGGCCGCTGCCTGGAGCACAGGAAGCTGCCAGCTGCTTATTTTTAAACGTTAATGAATAAATGTCATTCCTATTTATTATTTATATGACTCTGAATTTTCACATATAGCTTTCTTGATAACTTTTGATGTGCTTGTAGAAAGCAGGGATCTTTGCAGATAATAGCAAACACAATTTTTTAAAGTAATTTTTCTATACAGCTTGAAAGTAAGGTTTCTATAAGATTTTCTAAAGCTATTGAGGCTTTTGAATGCACTGTTGATAACCCCTCAGCACTGTCACTAGTTTATTACTGTACAGTTCTACAAATAGTCTAAACATTATCCTTCTTACACCTCCGGTCCGCTCTGTCCTGTTCCTTGTGGGATGGATTTTTCTCATCCAGAAAGGTTCCTCCTGTCCATATTTTAAGAAACTATACACAACACAAGTAATATGTGTCAGCTCCATAAGAGTCTCCAAATACAAATGGTCAGCATCGCCACTGAGTTACAAGTCTCTAATTACAGATTTTAATAGGACTTAGATGTTTGTTTTTCTGGGCTTTTCTTCACTACCAGAGTAAGATGACCTAAGTTAAGCTACTCCAGCTATGTAAATAACATAGCTGGAGTCGACATAGCTTAGGTCGACCTACCCCGGTGTCTTCACTGCGCTGCATTGGCAGGAGATGCTCCCTGGTTGACATCTCTTACTCTTTTCGGAAAAGTGGAATACTGGCGTTCACCAGAGAATTATCTGCCATCAATTTAGCGGGCCTTCGCTAGATCCACAAAATCGACACCCGCTGCATCGATTGCAACGCTGTCAATCTCCCCGTAGTGAAGATGAGCCCTTTGTTTAGTTTTGTGACAGCTTGAGGAGCCTAATCCTGCAACCCATATGCAAGTAGAGCCAAATCTTGGTCCCATTGACATCAATGGTAGAATTTCCATTGACTTCCGTGTGATCAGGATTTGGCCCTATTTAAATGAATGGGAATTTTGTGACTGACGTTAATGGGTTCCCATTGAAATCAGTGAGACTGCAGTTCTGAAGCCAGTTGTGGTTATAGGTGTACACAAGGAATGCAGAGTCAATTCAAGCCCTTTCATCCTATCTTGTGTTGAATATAATGGGAATTTGGGGTGACTGCTAAGTAATATCTAAGTAATAGCTCCACCAAGTAATCGACTTCAGTGGGATGACAGTCTTTAAGCAGGTGATGTGTTTTGTTCCTGTGTGTGAGAAAGTGAGAGACCAGAAAAGGGGAGATAAGCATAAAGGTTATTTTCATTTTTGTTCTCATCTCCTGTATCTTATTTTCATTCCTTTCATCTCGGTACATTCACATGAACCTGACTAAAGTTAACCGTTCACAGTTCATCAGAGAATCAAGCATCCCAGAAGTTATAGTTTATTCAGGTTTCAAAAATATTTCCACTTTATTTTCTATCTTCCTCCTTATTGTTTCTGGCCCAGAAGCATGGTATGTGTAATAATGGATAACAACAGAACAGATTGAACGTTTTTGTCTTTCAATAAGCTATATCAGACCATTTAATTTGAATGCACACTTCCCATTTGTTCCATTGGAGGTGGGACACTCATAATGAGGGTTAAGTTGGAGTTCTACAGTCTGTAGATGTGGAATTGGAGATCTATTCTGGGTCACATTTTACTGATACATGTAAATTCTGACTCTTCCTGACAGAAATGTTAAGCTTTCACTGTTGCTTTATCATTCAAGCCTGCAGTAAAATAAGCCCATTTGTATTTTGCATTAAGTGTTTTAATTGCAAGAGACTGATCATTATTCTAATTCAATTTGACTAGTCATACTTCAGTTGTGCATATTTAGTTTGATAGAATAATAGGCAGATGAAAGGCGATGGTGATGGGTTTTTTTTTAATTTAGTGCTCACAAAAGGCATTGCAATGGAAGTCCTGGAGACTCTCATTCTCTGTTTTAAAAAAAGACCAGTTAGGATAGAGCTACTGCAGTACAAGCTACCTCCCCAGTGCAAGGCCAATGTGCTACTAGTGAGGTGACAGCGTAATTCCATGCTTTGGCCTCTCTGCTGAGATTGACTGACTCCCCTGTAGGCAATCTGTGCCTTTTGTGCCATGGACATCTAGCCACTGGACTGAGACTAGGAATTCATTTCGCCTGTGCCACTGAAAAGCCATTACTTTTATCGCTGTCGGACTACTGACCTAATTGCAACTACGTTGTGGTGTGACCGCCTTTGGGTGTGTTAGAAATCAATTTGGCTCAGGATAATCCCAAACTCTGCCCATCTTTTAATGGTTGCAGGTAGTTAAACAGTCACAGTTACTGAAAACCAAGCATTGGAAAATGACTTCCAAATGCCTTCCTCTTAAGCCATTCCCAAATTAAATAATTGGACTCATGCCTCTCAATAAGCAGGCCAGCTGCAATCATCTGTTCCCTCAGATTATTAAATATCTGATTTCGTTCTAAATAGCGCCTCAGTGGATACTGACAGAGTTTCATTACTTGTTTGAAGGTTTGTTTGTACCACAATGAGTAGAATATTCCCTAAAGAGAGACTGTGGCTGTGTGCCTTTACTAAGAGTAGCAGAACTCCGCTTTAATATTACATCTGTCCTCCGTCCCACTGAATTGCATGGAACTAGTAACCTCATTTATCTTATCCTCTGCTGTTGTTTCTGCCATTTAAACCTTTCATTGAACTATCCTTGCCAAGTCTCTCTTCCACTTACCTGTCCTAGTGACTTGTGAAGGCTTAAATAAAACAAGATGAAATGCTGTGCGCAGAGACATTTCCCTAAGTGAAGTCTGTTTGCAACTTTCCTGCGTTCAGAAGATCTGTGCAATATGGCAGTTGTGTTTAGGGATGTCATGTAGTGCTGAATGGTGCAAAGAAAAGGAAAATATTTGGTAGCTTGACAGGGTCATAGTGTGCTACAAGCGCAGCACAGAGACTACAGTGCTTCAGCAGACAGCTAGAGAATGAGCTGCTCCTGGGAAATTCCTCACTTTTTATGGATGATTTAATAACTTTGGCTTGGTCCTCTCTAGGAATTGGAGGGCCAGATGCTCAGCTGCTGTAAATTGGTGTAACTCCATTCACTTATGCCAATTTATATAATCTGAGGGTCTCTCTTGGTGAGTTTAACTTCACCCTCCACAGTACACGTGTTCCTCCCTTTGCAGCCCTTTAACCAGCCTTCCCCTCCCCAATGCGGATTGCTTCACTGGCCTCTGCTCTTGGCTGCTTCATGGATGTATTTGTTCCTTTTTGGTTGTTCCCGGCAGCTAGGCACAAACGCAGGCCAGTTAACAGGCTGAGATGCATTCAGCATCCCATGCACACTGGGCTGTCCACCCAGAGGAGCTGGTGCTTTTGAACTATGGCACAATCAGCCACTGTCCATCCTTCCTTACATACAACAAAAGCAGTTGTGAGCGTCTGAGAAATGTGAGTCAAGAGTCACTTCAATTAAATCTAGAGCAAAGCGATTATCCAGGCAGGAACAAACAGGTGCTTCATCTTCAGCTGCCTGTGTTGTGACTTTTGACACTGCAATCTTACATTGCTTTATTTCAGCCACTATTGTGATGGATGATACTCACTGTAGGAAAAAATTACATGAGATAACACAAGAACCTTTTTGGTATTTCAGTCCATAAGTCTGATCAATCTAAACTCAAGAGACATTGCACAAAGAGAAAAAGGCTTTAACATTCTGTTCAGTGAAATAAAATTCATCATATAAATAATGTGACTAAATGCAGTAGCACCTGAAATGGTTATGCTGGAAACTAAAGATACCTCATTTGCAGCCATGGAGTTATCTGTGGAAAGAGACAATACAACACTTCCCCTGGCAGTCAGAGCTTATTTGAAAAGACCTTTTGTCTCTCAACTACCCGTTTAAATTTACCATCCTATTCTTACACACCTAGAAGTTGTCCAACTTGCTGTCTTTTCATAGGACTAAGCACAATTTCCATTGCTGGACTCTACTCTTAAGACCTGAGTCTGTTGTATAGTATGGCTGAGACGAGTGCACCTCAAATTATAGCAAAGAAAAATGTTCTCTATGGTTTTTGGCTTTGATTGACCAATATAACAGGAGAAGAAAAGTTTGCAAGCTTCCCTGCTCAGAAAAGTGCATAAGTGTGCGAGTGGTTTGGGAGCTCTTAATCTTCATCACCTTCCATTGAACAGTATGAACCTTGTACATTCTTTAATTTCCGGGACAAACTTTCAAAACAGCCTCTGTGGTAGCATGCCCAAAATTGCAGGGGCAAGGTTTTAAGTGAACAAATCATGGTGTTCCACAGCTCAGATATTATGTTTTAGGGATTGCCTCTGTCCTTGTGCCACACCGCCACGACTTCAGGAGAATCCAACCTGAATCCTGTTGACTTTATAAGAAAGGAGCAGCTCACAGAGCTCCAGGACATGGGAACTTGATGCCCTTCTTGGTCCAGAATAACCCAGACTTGGTGACCTTTCCCAGTTCTGCTGCCACCAAATGGAGTGATGGGCAATGAACGCCATCCCTGAAACAGCTTGCAGTGGGTTGGTGGGCACTGATTCAGAGCCAGCAATTGACATGGCCCAATTTCAAATTTGTTAGATGACCCTGGGCCATCCATCCACAGAAGGTAACATCTTCCATCTTATCTCGTCTAGCCAACCTTGACAAGACATGTAGAGGGATGTAGGGGGCGGGGGTGAGAGAGAGAGACAATGCTCCTGGAACTGACTACCTGGAATGAAGATGTGCAGGTAGAACTGACTGACTGACTGATAGGGAAGGTCCTGCTCTGGCTGAACTCTCTCTGAGGTTGACTTTCACACTCAGAAGGGGAATTTCACCTGATTTCAGGTATGAATAAAGAAGTTTTGCATGGCCCCAGTCAAGACCCAGTGGGCATCATCGTAATTGTTTGTGAATATAGCGACCATGACAATTCAGGTTTTGGTTTTTTTCCCTTTAAAACAGGTGAGTATTTGGGCTGTACTACCTCCCCCTGCCAGAACGGAGGAACCTGCATCAATGAAAAGCAGAGTTTTATTTGTGCTTGTCGCCACCCCTTTGGAGGAGTCAACTGCAGTATGAAGTTGATAGATGAAAATTCTGTGACTGTAGGTAAGTATAGTATTTAGCAAGGTAGCATACTAATGCATATGAGCATTTTGCATCATGCAGTAATCAGCCAGCATTTGCTAACATAACACTGGCTAAATATCTTGTGATCCCCTCTAGAGACTGGTTCACAGAGGATAAGGGCCTACTATTGCTGATACCACTTAAAGTTACTCCTCATGCTCAAGTAGAAGAGTCCTGTACTTTAGCATTGGAGGACTTAATCCCTGTTGATGACCCATAATCCCCTATTTTAGTGTGGCCCACATCACAAGGTTTAATTGGTCTGGATCACAGAGCCAGCCACAAATCCAGAGAGCTCTGTAGTGGGTTGAGTAGACAGGTTACTGGGGAAGGTGTTAGAAACGTATTTGAACAAGCTGAGATGGAATTTTATTACACAATAGTGAAATCCCTTCACTGGGAAATGATAGGCCCAGCACCTCTTGGGGTGTGCTGTAAATCCCATTAGCTACTACTGAGCCTGGGGCCAGATCCTCAGCCAGTCAATCAAATCAGAGGAATTACTATGCCACCTAATGATGTGTACCCTGAAAGCCACATAAATGCTACTGGTAACAGGGAAAGCAGAAAATATACTTGTTCAGCGAAGCTTAAAAATAAATAAATACACATTTTACATCCAAGCCACATGAAATGTGATTTGAATGCTACTTGCAGCAGCTGTTTGGCTGCTTCTCATTCATGACTACATATGAATAGTGAGTAAAATCATTTGTACAGTCGCAGGGATATTAGCATGTATGCTCAGCCGGAATGGGAAAAAAACCCATTTTATTTCCCCCATTTGTTGTCAGGAGTGCTAAATCTCTCCCATATTTGTCTAGGACCCGTGAGCACAATTCCTGGCTTCAGAACAGCCATACACACTGTGTAAATTTTGTGATACCGGGAAAGAAAGAGATCCTGTAGTTAGGGCTAGAGGGAAAATAAAAGCTTTTCTTAATAATAATGCAGTACAGTCAACAATGAAGTTCCCTTGCTGTTTCTGACATATAGCTTTTGTAGATGCACTTGGCACTAATTGTGGAGGAAAATTCATTTCTGCAGTGTATGGAGATTCATTTTGTTTCTATTCTAGCTGTTGAAGCTACTTGACGAGACGCCTTAAATGTTTCTACACTATGTCTGTTTCATTTCCTACTTGAAACTCTGACATACAGAATGGGTTCTCTTTAATTATGCAACAGATGGGGAGGGGGAGGGAAAGACCAAGAAACATATCTCAGAAATACTCTTTACTCTTTGCAGATTTTTCCAAAGGATCTTACAGATATGCACCTATGGTGGCTTTCTTTGCCTCTCACACCTATGGGATGACGACTCCTGGCCCCATCAGATTTAATAATCTGGATGTGAACTATGGATCTTCCTATGTTCCAGCAAGTGGCAGGTTCCGTGTTCCATATCTCGGGGTGTATATTTTCGAATACACCATTGCATCATTCAGTCCTCGCGTCTCTGGCTATTTAGTGGTTGACGGAATAGACAAGCTTGCTTTCCAGTCTGAAAATGTCAACGGTAACAAGTACATTGACAGGGTAATAACTGGGCATGCTTTACTGGAGTTAAACTACGGTCAAGAAGTCTGGCTGAGACTGGCAAGTGGCTCCATCCCAGCCAAGTATCCACCTGTCACTACATTTACTGGTTACTTGTTGTATCGTACATAAGTCAGCCATAAATGCAAAATACCACCTTTGAATGAAGCCGCCTACAGAGTTATTTATCTGTACCTTGAATTTTCTCCTCTCCTGCAAGGTAAATTCCATTGCATGACACAGAGTTTCTCTAAGAAAGATACTCCCATCCTGCAGGACAGGTGAAATTTCAGGAGTCCAGGGGCCTGATTCTCCACAACCTTGTTCCTTGTATAACCATTTACACCTGTGACAAGAGAGTCCACAGGGACTGTAATATGAAAAAAATCACCATCATAAGTGAGTAGAGAATTCTGATCTGGTCATGTTTTGTGCTCACCTTGAACAGGTAAGGGTGCTTTTACAAGGCAGTGGAGAATCAGCCACCAGGTCTGGATATGGTGGGTCAAATTTTGACGTTATTTTCCCAGTGCAACCTGCTTTACTCCAGAGGTGTTGCATAGATTTTGCAGCTCAGAATTTGGGCTCCGCTTTCGCTTATAGCATCAAGTGAAAACTATGTATATTTCCTTTTTTGCTTTATATGATTTGTGAATATCTTTGTATTTTAAAGATATATTTACTTCATAATTTTGTACATGGTCTTGTATGTAAACAATATGGTAGCCAATAGCTCTTTTCTAGAAAAAGGTATAACAAGATCTAATGGTTGGAAACTGATGCTAGATAAATTCAGAGAAGAAATAAGGTGCAGCATTTTAACAGTGAGGGTAATTGACTATTGGAAGAACTTAGCTAGGGAATTGGTAGATTTTCCATCACTGAGCCTTTAAATCAGGACTGGATATCTTTTAAAAATATATTCTATATTGTATTATATATGCTCAGACAAGTTATGGGCTTGATACACAAATTATTGCATAAGGTTCTTTGTCCTGAGTTATGCAGGAGGTCAGACTAGAATTATCATAATGGTCCCTTTTGGCCTTGAAGTCTATGAATCTATGAATGATTCCTCACTGCCTGACACCATTTATAGTCACCTACACCAGCGCAAAGTAGGTGTAAAATGCTATCAATGACATGAATGAGCAGAGAACTCTGTTCTGGTAGCATTTCCTCCCAACTGGCTTTCAGTTTTCTCTGAGGTAAATGACTACACAGGGTACAAGGCACTGGGTATCAGACTTCTAGCTGGACTTTGTTTAAATACATTTTTTCACTGCGGACCAGATCATCAATTGCTATAAATCAGCACTGCTTCATTTAAGTATACAGTATACAGCAGCTGAAAGTCTGCTCCAACACGTTTTGAGTGCTCTCTAAATTATATTGCATTCATTTGCCAGGAAATTATTTCTAAGAAAGTCACAAAACACCAGGATTATTCTTAGTACTCATTAACAGATATACCTGAATCTTAAATAAGAAAGAAAGAAATACACTGAAGTAAGGAGAATGATTTTAGAATCCCATAATTTGAAAATATAGCTTAAAGCTAGGCATACTATTCATAACTGCTTTTTTTTTTTTTTAGGAATTCAAGGTATTTGAACACTGCCCCAATTCAGGACTTGTGATTTTAATGAAGATCAGTGGTTTTCTCTGTAAGGTGTTGGACAGGCACTTGTCCTTCCAAAAGATTCTGACTCCCACACTTAGCAGGAACAAACATTATAGGCCAAATTTGCACAAGGTCTGGTCTACCTTATGTCCTAACTGACCCTGATAGGGATTCTTCCCATAGAAAATCCTCCCTTAAAAGTGTCAGTCAAAGTCTAGTATTTACTTTAGATTAAGGAAAACAACACAACCAGAAAGAACAAAAATAAAGTCTCCATGAGAGAGGGCAGTGCATGTCTCCTCTGAAATATGCTGTATTAATCCTGCCTCATAAAATGGCAGCTCCCCCTGCAGAGAGGGGCATTCTGTAGAAAGTTAAAGGTGCCAGGCCCAGAAAGCAAAATAAGGAGAGATACATGGCTACATTCACCACAAGCAGGGTGGAGGCATTCTTAGGGTGGTTAGGAGCTGAGTAGATTCATCATATCCCCTGGCAGCATGTGCCAGCAGGAGATTCCATGGAGCCTACAATGAACAAGGAGGCTGCTCTCAACTGATGAAAACCCCAAGGGAGAGCAGACAGTGATATCACCATCTGTTCTAACCTTGGGTTCATCACCAGTGGGGAACAGTAGGCTTGTTTGGGACTGAAAAAATGCATCTTACCTAGCACAGACCAGTATGACCTACTGCATTTGTTTTTCCTCTGCATCCCATGTGATCTGAAAGCAAGAAAGCCCCTCCCTTTTTCTTTCCCCATATCAGTCGGATAGTTAACAAGTGAGGCACATGCTTTGCTCTGAAAAGCCTAGATTTAAAAATCTGAATTCCAAGGAGGAAAAAACCCCTCAATAACAGTGCATTTATTGTAGGCCTAAATCCACTAATTATTTGCTAATGGATCTCACAATGCATAAGTTGTCAGAAAGAGATCCTGCAGCTCATTGACCTACACGCCCAAATGAGCAGAGTCACTAGTGTTGGGAACAATTGCAAACCACGCTAGTGTAGTGGTTTTGTAATCCTCTCTTCTGCTTATATGGGACTAATCCTCAACACACCATGAACCTTGAATGTGTGTTTCAACCCCTTCCTCTCCAGTGTACCGTATCTTTCTGAGAATGCTTGAAATCCCCAATTTGACACTAACTCATCCTACTCTCTCACTGAATTTCATCAAACATACCGCCCACATACCCAAATCCCCCCCTTGTATGACTTTGTCATTTTAATAACATATTTAGTCTTCTTTATTCCTGCTGTGGAGATGGCTAAATGGCGTGGAAATTACCCTGCAGATGAAATTCAAATGACCCACCAGAGATTGCATCTCTTTTTAATGTGACTTTCTTTGCCCTTGCTGCCCTTGCCACAAAATCCTTCAAGCTCAGTCTCCAGCTTCATAGGCACTAATTATATTCTCACAGCAGCCAGATTCTTGATAGGTCATCATGTTTTTTAATTTTTCTGCCACAAAAACTCCAAGTTCATTAGCTATGGACCAAGAACTCTGATTAGTATCCAGGTCTTGAGTAGCAATAAATTGGAAATGATCTTCCCCAGTAGCATTGTTGCTATTCCTATTGCACCAACAAAGGGGAGAAATAACTGTTTTTTTTTAAATACACACCAAGCTGCATCTGCCTGCAAGTTTATGTTGTGCATTAACTCACGATGATCTTTTCAGTCATAAAACAAAGTCTAATTGCCTGTGTGTAACTGTTAAAAACCTAAATGGAGATTCTACAGCGTGTGTATGTATCTGCCTCAGCCTTTAAAACTCATTTCCGGGCATGTCATTAAGTATATAAGCCACTTGATCTAATAAAGCACATAATACTGAACATAACTGAGGATCAATAAAATCAGTAAGACTGGCCATTATGCAGAAAAGATAGTGATAAATCAATCAGTCTAGATGCTCATGAGACCCTATTAGAAATCGTCCCAAATGATGGCTCCAACAGCATTTTGACATCCCTTCCCCTTCCTTTTAACTCTTTGATTTGTTTTCCCTGACGATACAGAAATACCCAGCTGCACATCTGAACATTAGTATCTACCAGAAGCCCTGATAAAGGATCACAAAGACTATCCCAAACCTTTATACAGTATAGCGAACATTGGTCTCTTTATCTGGGTGACTCAATAACCATGGCAACATTATCTAGGTTTGGCTTTGACAAGCCCATCCAATTTACTCTGGCGCTCACATTATCATTTCCTCACCTACACAAACCTAGTTATCACTGAATGCATTTCCCCCTCGTATTTTTTATCATTTATGCTGAAATATGCAGTTTTTTTCTAGCAAACTGTGTATACCTTCTTCGCTAGCAGAACAAGCAGCATTGCCCCAAGTCCCTTCCACCTCACTCCTCTAAAGGAGCCCCAACAATTAGCACCTGAATCACTGTCATGAATTGTAGATAGAAGAGTCATTGGCTTCCTTGCACTCCCGTCCTTTTCCTTTTGTTTATTTTTTGGCTGTAAAAACTCTTCTATGGAGGCCTGCATGCTTTTGAAACTCCTATTACAGCCTTATCTGAATCTTTAGGATTCAACTACATAAGCAGGAGAGATAAATACTCTTGAAACCCAAACAGACAATTTTAGACTATTTCCAAAGGAACGTCACCCACAACAGTCTTTAGCAAGGCCACGAAGTTGCAAGCATTATGTTATCCTTATTAATTAAGTGCTGATACTGAGCTTCGCTTTGTACAAGACACAGATAAAGACACGGACCCTGCCATGCTGAGCTTTATAATGTAAAATCAAACTCTCATTTACTGATCATATCCTGAGTGCGTTCCACAGTGACTGAGTAACTTCTGAGACTTGATCAACCTTTTCAGGGGTGTCAGATATAGTGAAGCTAGGATACTTGAGTCCATATTTTTCATCTAATCCTTAATGGATCAACTTCACACTTATTTACCCATTCAGCCTATTCTTAGACTGCACAGGCCCTTTCACTGAACCAGCTGAAATCATTACCATTCTGGAGATCTATGAAGTAGGTGGAAAAGGAGAATCTTCTTGTTTTGTTTGGGGGGAAGCCTTGGTATTTTCTGAACCACTTTAATCCAAGTCACTGTTTCAATAATGTTCAATGAGAAATACTATGAATTTAACATTGCTGTATATTTAATGTGTGCAGAGAAATCTTTTTTCTTCCATTTTCTGTGTGAAAAATTGGCATTCATTCTTGAACTATAGCAATAATGTGTATTATAAATGCCATTTTTCCTTCATAAGTAATATCTAGTAAACCTTTGCCTTTAAATAGGGTTTCATCCTGTAAATTTTTAAGCAAGAAAATTCAAACTGATATCTTGGTAATAAAATTGCTAAGAAATATATTATCAGCAGCATGTTCATTTTAAATTTACTTCAGTGCCCCACTACCCAATACTTAGACTTCTGGGATGGTTGCCTAACAGAAACGCCAACTGTACAGTCACCTATTTCATATACCTAAGTAAAAATGCTTATGAAAATCTTCTTGATGGCAGGTTGCTACATTGTTATAAATGATTCTTATCTTAGAAAATGCAACATACAAACAAAGCACAACCAAGGATATGACTGTTTACAAATAGCAGACAAGGCTTCCAGAAAGCTTGCTATTCAAATCTGTGGGATTTGTACAAGTGTTATCTCTGCAATGAACAAAAGTTCTTTGTAAATACCATAAGTTTTTTGAAAGCTGTGTGAACACATTATTGAAAATCAGTACATTTCATATCGATGAAGATTTAGCATGGCAGGTGTCTGACACTGAATATCTGTTAGAGTATTCCATCTTTTTATCTTGCTGGAAAGCCAGGAACGACTGCAATTAAAAATGGCAAAAATGATACACATGTTTAGAGGGAGAATTGTCCTTGGATCTATCTGAACAATCTGACCCCTCTGCAAATTGCCTTACTGGGGGGAAAAATGAGTTCAGTACTGGTCAACTTATTGATTTTTATCATGACAGATAAAAACATACATGTCATTTGTTGTTTATGATTAGTGTCTGTCAAAGAATGTGCCATTACCTGCTTATACTTACAAAAGACGGCATTAAGCCTCAGAACACAGGGGTGTATTCTCAGTAGGTCGAGTGCTGCAAGGATCCCATTGACTTCCAGGATTTAGCCCAAAATGTATCTGTTTAACCATCCCCGTTAACACTACATGCCCCAGAGACCTGAACAATAGTGCAGTTTGTGCACAGATACCCACTGACATATACAGAAAACACAGGAAAAACATAAAATATGTTTGGCTGAAAACTAAAGAGTAAATTTCCATGTTGTGGACACAGCTTTTTCTGTCAAAAAAATCATTTCAGTAGACAATTCCCAACCAACTGTAGTCATCAGCGATATGAAAAGACTTTTGTCATTAGTACTATTAGATACTGTACTAATCTGAAACACTGCCCAATCTTCTCCCAATCCAACTACATGAAATCCTGCTCTACCCACTATCCTTATCCTTTCCCCCAAATTCCCCTGACATGATCCTCATCTTTAATTTCCTTTCTGGGTTTGAATACAATCAGCTCTGATATCTTCCCGTGCTTATTTCCTCTTCCAGCTCTTACCTCTCTTTCCTTGATTGCTAGATGCCCTTAACTTGAATAATTATAATTTTGGGATGACTGTCAGTCTCTGCTGAGCAGGGGTTGGATATTCTATTGAAATATGCACACCAAGGTATTTTCCTAAGATCAGAACTGCTACTTCCCTCACGAAAATATACTGGAGTACTGTAGCATGTGAGAGAGAGGAACTCCATTCAACTGATCAGCCTGCCTGGGGGCAGCAGACTAACTTTAAACCTGCTGAATGCTTTGATGCCAATATCACCTAGGAAAAGACCTGTCTGTGAGAGACTAGATACTTTCCTGAACTGATCAGAATCTGAAGTGGTCCAGATTCAGACTGTGGAGCCTGTTTTTAAAGAATCAATTTATTCACTTCTGTGCCTAAGTTTTTAGAACCACAAAATAGTCAACAGTTTCCATCTCATAATATGGATTCAGCTATGTTAACTGCAATGACTGCAGGGATCAACTCTGCTCCCATTGTAATCAATAGCAAAACTCTGAGCAGCTTTCATGGGAGACAGGTTGGACACACAATTTTCTAATTTGTGTTGAGACATATATTCATACACAAATATTTAGCCTCTTTTACTACTTCTGTTATGCTTGTTTTGGTCCATTTCTCAGGCACAAGTTGGAAGATCTGGTGACAATTACTTTTTTCAATCACCTGATTGATTTACATTTCTCTGGTTGGAAGCAGATGGAGTTCCTGGCCTACTCTGAAGAGAAGCTGCCTTGAATAGAAGCTACCTTGTCTTGCACTAGGTACAGTCAGTTCCATTTGTGTAAAGTGAGTGCAAAGCAAGTCTATGAGAACACCATTATGATTTGTTAGTGTGTTTTACTCCACTTTGCACAGGTGACTTTCTGAAATGACTCCCAGTGACTGTTGCTGAGAACATGCTGACGCAGTAAAGACTGAAATTTTCTTTGGGTAGGAAAATATTAAACATAGTGTGATGGGGCAAGGCCAGATGGCTACAGTAAAGTACTGAGAAACAGGTACGTTAGCCCCAGGCTAAACAAATCCCTAAGACCCTGGTAACCAAATGGCAGTTGCTGCAGGTTAATCAAGGCACCTGGAGCCAATTAAGACCTTTCCAGAAGGCAGTGGAGATAGCTAGTTTAATAAGAACACCTGCAGCCAATCAAGGCAGGCTAATCAGGGCACCTGGGTTTAAAAAGGAGCTCACTCCAGTCAGGCAAGGAGTAGCCAGAGGAAAAGGAGCATGTGTGAGGAGCTGGGAGCAAGAGGGCAAGGAGCTGAGAGTGAGAGAGTATACTCCTGGAGGACTGAGGAGGACAAGCATTATCAGACACCAGGAGGAAGGTCCTGTGGTGAGGATAAAGAAGGTATTTGGAGGAGGCCATAGGGAAGTAGTCCAGGGAGTTGTAGCTGTCATGCAGATGTTACAGGAGGCACTATAGACAGCTGTGATCCACAGGACCCTGGGCTGGAACCTGGAGTAGAGGGTGGGCCCAGGTTTCCCCCAAACCTCCCAACTCCTGATCAGACACAGGAGGAGGTGACCCAGACTGTGGGTTCCACAAGATGGGAAGATCACTGAGGTGAACAAATCCGCCAATGAGCGCAGGACCCACCAAGGTAGAGGAGGAACTTTGTCACAACAATATACAAATTATTTTGGTGAGATCCTTACAGATTTCAAGACATGCTACTAGATTGCTTATGGGTGATGAATAACAAAATGGAGGTGACAGGAAATAAAGTGGAGGGTGATGTTGGAGTATCAGTGGCAGAATGAGTCAGTTGGAAATTAGGTTGAAAGAAGGAAATAAACTAAATGCTTTACCTATGAATTTTTTTTTTATTCAGCATTAATTGGAAATCTAGCATTTATCACATCATTTGTCCATAAGCTAAATTGAGTTTTTCCACTTGCCCAGACAGATGGTTAAGGAGATGAATGAACAACACGCTCTACTAGTCTGGACTATCATTGGGGAGATGAGAATTTGAGGAGGAAAGGGTTACAATTATTTCAAGAAACCCAAATCAGGCATTTTTGTGGAGAGCAGACATGTGACACAGTAAGGAATATAGTTTCCCACTGCTGCATAAAAGATATATAGAGTTAACTGCTATTACTGCTACTACGATTTAAGTGAATAAATCTCTGGTGTACTAGTTAGCACAAAGATCTCCTATTTATCTAAGACAGAATTTGAATGAAAAGAAAATTGATTTATAAAGTATGGACTTAGAAGCTTTAATAAAATATAAAAGGGAGACAGTTTTGCCACCTGTCTATAAAAAAAAAAATTAATCTCAGAATGAAGAATTAAGTAGGTTTATGAAACTTGTGGAGAATACTGAAGGGAATAGAAAAAGAGTAGAGCTGGATGGGGAGTAATATGTGACTTCCACTGTTCCTGAAAAGATCCCCAGATGACTAAACATTCACAGTAGAAGTGTCCAAGCTATGGAACCCACTCCCTCTAAAGGCACATCAGTCTTATTTAGCAGTGTGCAGGGCATAGGACAAGCTATGGCCTCGAATCTGCAAGAACTTATGCACATGTGTAACTGTAGTATGGTTTATAGCCCCACGTAGGCTCATGTGTAAGAATCAGGGCAGATTCCAGGCACCAGTGGAGGAAGCACATGCTTGGGGCAGCATATGCTAAGGGGCAGCATCCTGTCCATTCTTGGGGCAGCACAGTCTGGTCGGGTTTTTTGTTTATTTGCTTTTTTTTTTGCTTGGGGCAGCAAAAAAGGTAGAGCCAGTCTTGATAAGAATTTGCATAGTTGAGGCCTGTGTCATGATTATTGGTGCTGCTGGTAGCCAGGAATAGAGCTGATCAAATCATGCACACATACAAACACACACACACAAAACAGACTGTGAAAAAGTCAAAATCTTGTTTGTCACAGGATTTGAAAATTACTCATTTTGTGGGAATTGTTTTGCAATAATTTCAACTGAAATTGTTGTGGACTTGTTTATCAAAATGGTTTTTGAATTTGTTTCCATACAGAAAAATGGATTTCAGTTACAATTTCAAAATGATTTATTTTTGCAAAACAGTTCTTACATATGAAGAATTCTATTTTAATAAAAATATAAACATTTTAATCATTTAGATCTCAAAAACAGCCTGAAAATTAATTGAAAGCAAAACAATGTTGACAATTTTTCACTAAAAATGTTGGGGGAGGTCAAATGCCTTCTTTTTTTTTTTTTCTTTTTTTTCTTTACCAACAACAGCAAAAATGTTCAAAAATTTTCAACCAGCTGTAGTCAGGAGGAAGGATGTTTTATTCTGCCTGCCCACTATATACAGGTGTCTTTTTAAAAAAATATTTCAGAACCAGAGTAATATGGTGACAGGTACCAATGAACATTTATGAATAAATATAAAATGTATGTGAACAGCTATATGTTCCGTATGTAGGAGATCTATGCAGAATTACTTATGTCAAGAGTACTTCAGCTTAATGATGCTGAAAAGACTGCCCTGTGTGTACAGATTTAAAACAAAGCTCTGTAAAGGCTATGGTGGAAGAAGAAACTAATGTATTACAGAGACACACACAGGATGTGAATATCTGCAAATTTAAAAATGTGGAGAAATCACATTGTACATAGATTCCATAGAATATGCATGAAATCCTGACCCCTTTGAAGTCAATGGGAGTTTACCCACATTGAAGAAAGTGGCAAAAATTTCACACTTTTGCCTTCAGCACTGGACTTCTCTACTCATTGTGCCACTTCACTCTGAAGCCCTACACGAAGGGTGTCATAGAATTGTGAGCTCCTCATCTACAGTCAGTTTGAGCGTGGCTGAATAGAGAAAGGATGCTGAATCAGAACCTCAATTTCACCAGCTGTAAAATGTGGATAATACATTTTATCTACATCCCTGGAGTATTATCAGAATTATTTAATCACTTTTGAGGTGAATAGTACTAGACTGGCATTGAGCTGTACTCTGTCCTGATGGCAATGTTGTATGTAACTCTTTGTTTGCTTTCACCTTTTTAAACTGGATAATTTTTATTTCCTAGGCACTGAGGAAAAATCAAAGGAAAGGTCCAGGGTGGGGAAGACTGATGATTTAGGGTAATTTTTTTACCAACTGCCAAATTGCTACTTTTCTGAGGAAGATTATTTTAAAAAGCACTGACAATGACAACAAAATTACGAAGTTGCTTCCCAGCTAACAACCTTAATGAGAAATTGCTGTCTGGGTTTTCATCTTCCCACAGCATGATTACCGCTCTTTGCAGAGCTGCATTACCAGTCATGTACTCATGTATGCTGATAATAGCATGCTGCCTTGCCTTACGTTGCTCAATCTGTCTGTTGAGTGTGATGGAACTGATCGTGAGAGCTCATCTCTCCATGGGCCTTGATATTGCCTATTAGTAGTTTTAGTCTCTTAGTTAGTGCATCATACACAGTTTCTTGCTTGTAAGATGCTTTTTTCTGCCAGTTCAGTACAAAGGTGCTGTGAAGTCCCACAAGGCTCCATCCTTAAACCAACACTATTCTGAGTCCACAGCTTTCTCTCAGTAGTTTGTCTGGGATGTCTGAAAATCTCCTGAAGTTAAAGTGTGAGGAGTGTCTTTCTCCACCAACTAAGTACCGTTTTGCATTTCTTTTCAACAGTCCGGGGGCCATTTTGAGCATTGAAGGTTAGTTTCGTCTCAAACACCACTGAGATGTTATACACCAGCATATAACAAAAAGTTTTGTCTCAAGAAGCTAAATGGTTGTGGATTTTTTTTCACCAAGGCTATATCTGGACTCCATCTTCATTCCTGCCAAAAATGAGATGCTGAACTCCTTCTCAAAGGTGCTGATCATCCCTAATTCTTCTCAGACCAGATTGTGCTCTCAGTTACAGTGACCTAAATGCACCCAGATTTAGACCAGCGTAACTGAAAACAGAGTCTATCCAACTGATTTCAAAGGGAATTGAAGGTGCTCAACAGCTAGGAGACAACAATCGCACCCCATAGGATCAGTCCACAAACACACAATACATCTCAAGCGAGAGTGTCCAAAGAGAACATGATGGGTCACATTCTCTGCAGATGTAAAATAACTTCAATACAGCCATGCTGCCCCATACCAATGGAGAATCTGGCCCTGTGTTCCTTCCTGGCTACAAGTATTTTTTGAGAAATAATCTATCCAAGAAGGTTCTATTTATTTATGATGAAAAAGTAGACACTGAAATACCGTTAAACAATTACGTTTCTCTCTCTCAGGGTTCTTTCTTCCAGGGTGAGACATTATCTTTTGTTGGCATGGAGTCCTTTGACTTTTTGGAATTGAAAAAGAGAGGGCTCAACACTATGGACCAAATCTGCAATATTTATTTGATGAAAATTCTCATTACATTTAGTGGAGATTTGCTGTAATAAAGATTGCAGAATTTGGCTCGGACTCAGTAAGGACTTATCACTGTAAAAGAAAAGGAACCAGTTAATGTCAGAAGCACAAATGAGCCATTTCTGAAACATTCTATTACTGATGGATGACTTGATGATAACCTGTTCTGTTCATTCCCTCTGGGCACCTGGCATTGGCCACTGTCGGAAGACAGAATACTGGGCTAGATGGACCTTTGGTCTGACCCAGTATGGCTGTTCTTATGCAAAATATTCACAAATGAAATAAAATTAAAAAAACTTGTTGAAGTAAGAGACTTTACATTTCCTCATGAATTCAGAAAAATAAACTGAGTTAATTAAACTTTTCAAAATTTCAAGGCATTTTTGCTCAAAATTTCAGTTGTACAATGATTAACGTTCAGCCATTTCCAAGAAAATTCCACAAGTTATTTTCATGCCCATTCACCAGTATGAAGGCTCCCAAACTCTGCCAAATCTGTCTGTAACTATTTAGCACATGATACAGAAGGTCTAGTTGAAAAATTTTAAACCAACTGACTAGTTTAATCCACACTAATTCTAATTGAACGCATGAAATGAAATCCATTTTCAAAATTTACACCTACTTGTGAAATTGTCTTTTTTTATGAATATGAGGAAATCTTGCCTTTGTGACTTTACTGTAATTGACCTGCCTATGGCCACCAGTTTTACCATCAACAGTTTGCTAAAAAATACTGGGGTGGGGTGGGAACAAACATCATGATCAATGCCACAAATTTTTACAAAAACAATAATATTTTCATACATGAACAGAATCCTCAAAATCCTTATGCCCAATTATATTTTACTTTATTTGTCAATGTTTTTTGCCAAATATTTGTTATCTGACTGGATGGAATGCAATAAGACAAGTCTTAAAAAGAAAAACCTAATGTAAACATTAAAAAGGGGGCAGGGGTTGCTTTACATTGTGGTTGTGTTCTTCCCTCATTCTAGTGCCACTGAAACCACATTTTCTGGCTACAAGTAACTTGACCCTTAAATATAATATTTAGATTATAATAAGCCTGATATTCTGGAAAGTATAATTGCATTGCAACCAAGTTCATTTCTTTGTTTCTCCAAAGTTCATACAGTTCTCTGTCTCCAACTTCCTGCTTCTATCTCATACAGAATCTCTGTCTTAGATTGTTGCAACATTGCTATCACTCTAATACCTTTCTGTTCATGCAGTGATCAGTTACACACCACCTGCCAACCTATCATAACTGATTGCCAAGTAGACGAATTTGACAGGCCATTCCCCAGAGATTCCTATGCTCTGCTTTGTAACAGGTGGCTGCACAGCAGGATCAGAGCCTAGGAATGTAAACCTGAAAATGCCAGATGGAGGGAAAGACAGACAGACAAACTAGATTCAGGACAAAAAGCTTTAGCAAGCAAAAAAAAATTTAAAAGCCCTAAGTGGCACCCTGCCAATAATGATGAAAAGTACTACACAACGGCAGTGAGCGAGGTGGGGCGGAGAACAGATGTGGGGGGAAGGCAGCCATAAAATGGAAAGGAAAGAAACTGCAATGTAACCTGAATATTGCAAAGCCAACAGATTATAATATGCAAAACTGGAAAACAGGAATTAAGAAGGAAAAGCAATACTTGGCAGGCAATGCTGAATCAGATGAGCAAAGGGAGAAGACTGTGGAACAATGCAGGAACAAGAAGCAAAACAGGAAACACAGAAGAAAGATGACTGATTCATTAGCTTGCACTCAGAGGGCTGAAGCTTACCTAGAGGTGCATTTCATAATGCATACAAGTCTCGGGAAACAATGGGGAATGATTACAATTGCTTAGCAAACTAGAACAGAAGAATACAGTGGCAGAAACAAATAAAATAGAAAATGATCTCATCCTTCAGCTATCTCTGTAGGGAACTTAGTCTTTCTTAAGCATTATTTTGCCCCCATTATGGTGCCTCATAATCATTAATACATTTTACCTCACCACAACCCAGTGAGATAGGGCAATGCAACTGTAACCCACACATCTTCTGGGTGTGGTGGTCTGTCCCATTTAGTGGCACTGAGACCACTCAAAGAGAGAGAGAAAGAGCCTTAGCTATAAGCCAGTTGGCTTTTAGCTTATGCTGTAGAAGCTCATGCACCAAGCTCCAGAGGTCCCCAGTTCAATCTTACCCAACAACAGGGGTCATGTCAGTGTTACACACTCATCTCCATGTTACGTAGAGGAACTGAGGTACAAAGAGGATGAGTTATTTGCCCAAGATCACACAGAAAGTCTGCGGTGCAGCAGGGACTTAAACCAAGTTTCCTAAGACCTAGTCTGTTGCCCTAACCACTTGACCATCCTTCCTCTCTTAATAGTTTAGCATTAATAACTTAAATACTTCTGCTTGGTTTTTATTTATTGTCCAGCTACCACTCGTGCCTCCAGCTCATTTCTCTTTCCCACAGAATGATGGGTAGATGTTCCCTGTCCTCAGTTAATCTGGCAGTCCATTTGTGTTGACAAAAGGTGATATGCTGTGACCCAACTAGTCAATCTGAGGTGTTCGTTGAGCACATTTTTCCTGATTACATGGAAAATGAGCAGCAAATAAGGAAGTGGGAATTGCTGAATTAATTTGTATTAGTGGTATGATTTTAGTGCACTGTTCAAACACTAAGGGTCTGATCCCACAAACTCTGAACCTCAAGCATAACCTCACTTGTGGGAGTAGTGCCACTGAATTCAGTAGGACTACTCAGATGAACAGTCACTTGCCAAATGTTTGCAGGATCAAGACATCACTATGCATAATTGAAAGATTTTAGAGGAAGGGGGGAACAAATTTTTCCCACTCTCTATTTATTTATTTATTTTAAAGCCAAATCACTTCCTTTTTTCAGTTGGTGTTTTTTCATCTCCTCAAAAATACAATCTAACTCCTTACTACACAGTGCCTTTCCTATAAATCTTACCCCATCATGATTTAAATAATACAAAATAGAGAGAAGTGAGATGGATCTTATATCATAGACAAAGGGAAAAACAATGTTTTCAACTGAAATTTGAAGAGAGACAGTGAGGTGAATAGGCATGGGACAGCTGTTCCAAAGGACAGAAGGTGCAGAGGAGAAGGCTCCCCATCCAGGACTGGTGCAATTCTGTAGAAGGTATGAGAGGAGACCATTAGTAAGTGGGCAAATTAACCAGTCTCTTCTCTTTGGCAGCGTTGCCAACTCTCCTGATTTCCTTGCAAGTTATGTGGCTTTGGCCCCTGCTGAAACCAGTCTCAGGATAACAAGACTCTCTAGCCCTTGTGTGAATTTCAGCCTGGTTTGGCTGAAAGCCTCCCCTCTGACTGGCTGCTTCCCTGCTTCTTGGGGAAGAGTAGCCAATTAGCTCTGCTGCAGCAGGCAGCCAGAGCTCTCCCACCTCCCCTCAGGAGCCAGAGGAGTGTGGGCGGAGAAGAGAGGAAAGGGAGGAGCATAGAGTTCTCACAGGAAGGACGGGGTGAGCAGAAGAGCCCAATAGTTCAGGGTGCTTCTGCTCACTCCTCCCCCAACCCTCTTGTGAACAATGGGGCAATCTGCCCCTCCCCATACCTACAACACCAGGCCTGGGATAAGTGGGTGCAGAACCCCTGGAGCTGGGCCCTGCGAGGAGTGAAGAAATCCAGGAGCTGGGAAGGGGAAGAAGAAGAATTCTCTGCAGCCGCTCCCCCACTTCAGGAGAAGCACAGGTACGCTGAGAGGCAAGGCTTAAACACGTGGCTGGGGGCACAGAATTAATTAAGTAGAATTTGGGATTTGGAGAGAAGATGGGAGCTCTGCACCATCAGGTAGTTAGTAACAGCTCCTGTAGCAGGGGGTAGGGGGGAGTCTAAAATCATTTTACTATACAGATGGGGGAGAGCTGGTGACACGGTAACGGGAGATGGGCAGGGAGAGTTCAGAAATCACAAGAGAAGCCAAAAGTACCATTTCACCTTTAAAAAAAAAAATCTTTTGATTTGGGAGTCTGGTTCATGGTTTTTGAGCTTTTGCGGTTGGGAAGCATGTAATCATGAAGCACATACTAAGCTTTCTTTGGAGTCTTCTTTTTCTGTAATGCCAGAATCCTGAGCTGGTCTGCATCAGCCTAGCTCCATTGGCTTCTAATGAGCTAACCTGGAACCAGCTGAGAACCTGGCCTGTTGTCTTTTATCTGAAAGTCACAAGGCCAAAGTTAATAGCAATACCTGCATTTCTAGTCTTACTTCTCACTGCCTGTGCTGTTGTAACAAAGTACATAGTAGGAAAGCTTTCCATTTTCTCATCTCCAGTGACAGGATATTTGTTTACTGGGCGATGATGATGTATTTGCTTTTGAAACAGTCTGTACAGCAGGGTCTGTCACATGGTGAATGAGGCTTTAACAATTCCTTGAGCTCCCAAGCAAAGCTGATCACCCAGCTAGCAATGTACACTTGGGATGGCTCTAGAGAAGTCCCTGGGCTTCTAATTGGTAGTGACTTAGGGTAAATTGGGATTAAAGATTCAAGCAAAGAGAAAATGTTCATTGATTTGCCTGGCTGTAGTGGTGGAAGCTCATTATAAAGGGCATAGGCTGCAGCAAGTGTGGGCCCTGAGTATAATGCAGACACCAGAGAGAGTGCAGGGACGCAGGCTCTCTATTGACACTGCTGTTCAAGCCATCTGTCAGGCTAGGCAAAAGTTAGAGGAAGGAGCCAGGAACTGATCCTGGGCTAAAGGGGGCCTGCAAAGGATTTCCCTTGGAAAAGCAACCTAGTTAAAGCCAGAGAGGTGTTCCTGCACTGTTTGTTAATTATTGCTCACGGGATTTGATCACAATCACGAGCATTCAAGAGTCATCAGTGAGGGCTCAAAATTCATAAGATTTTAAAAAACATTTTGGATTCTTTTGATTTGCCTTCTGGGTTTTGAACCTTTCACGTCTGAGTTTCCAGGTGTTACTCCTCAACCTTGTGGGCTACACACTGATTGATTGTCAATGAAATCTAGCTTCTCAGATAAAATGATTCTAAGGACTCAGGGGTGTAAGAAAAACCCCAAACAACATGAGACTTTGATAAAATCATGAGACTTTTCAACAGCTGTGTTCACTGGTACTGGATGTGAGGTAAATGCACCAGGTCTGTAGCTTTTGGAAAGTTTTATGCCCTGCCTGATAATCTGAGAGATCTGAAACCATCATCTTTGGAGGATGTTAGTCTCTCTCTCTCTCACACACACACACTCTCTCTCTGAGCAGACACCTTCTTGTACAATTCCATATAGCTACACCAAAACATTATTTTTTATGAAGGGTTAGTTGTGGAATTATTATTACAGATATATGGTCATAGTAAAATGACAGTGGGGTGGTGGTGGTGATGGTGGTTTTGCCACTGGAGCTTAAATATCAGAAGCCCAAATTGTATCCTGTATTGCTACGGCCCTACCAAATTCATGGTCCATTTTGGTCAATTTCACAGTCATGGGATTTTAAAAATCATAAAATTTTCATGATGTCAGTTATTTAAATTGGAAATTTCATTGTGTAGTAATTGTAGGAGTCTTGACTCAAAAAGGATATGCGGGGGGGGGGGGGGGGGTTGCAAGGTTATGATAGAGGACTTGCAGTACTGCTACCCTTACTTCTGCGCTGCTGCCGATGACCACTCTGCCTTCAGAGCTGGGCAGCTGGATAGTGGCAGCTGCTGGCCAGGAGCCCAGCTCTGAAGGCAGAGCCACCGCCAGCAGCATTACAGAAGTAAGGATGGCATGGTATGGTATTGCCAGCCTTACTTCTGTGCTGCTGCCTGAAGAGTTGGGCCCTAACTCAGAGACCACCACTTTTTGGCTGCTCAGCTCTGAAGGTAGCAGTGCGAAGTAAGGATGCCATGGTATGGTATTTCCACCCTTACTTCTGCACTGCTGCTGGCAGGGTGCTGCCTTCAGAGCTGGGCACCTGGCCAACAGTCACAGTTTTCCGGCTGCCCAGGTCTGAAGGCAGCGCAGAAGTAAAGGTGGAAATACTGCAACCCCCTAAAATAACCTTGAGACCCCCCCTCCCCCCGCAACTCCCTTTTGGGTCAGAACCCCCAATTTGAGAAACGCTGGTTTCTCCCCGGTAAAATCACACAAAAGACCAGATTTCAGAGGGGAGACCGGATTTCACAGTCCATGATGCGTTTTTCATGGCCATGAATTTGGTAGGGCCCTATATATAACCAACAGTTCTCATTTAAGTGTAACTCGCAGTAGAGGACAGATGTTGAAATAAATAGACAAAAAGAGGAAAAATTAAAAGGTATTAGCTGTATACAGTCATTTATCTTCTGATACTGCAAGCAAAGCTCAAGTCAGATACCATTTAATGGATTGAAGCTTTAACAGTGCCTTTTGAACTGCTTGAATTAACAAAATCAATCTTCATAAATTAAACTATCATTGATCTATGATACAATTAAGTTCCATAATCAAAAAAATGTTATCAGTGCATGCAGTGTCACCCTGCTAGTCCCAACACTGAATTTTAACCACTGCTGGCTAACTGCTCCTGCCGTGTTCTGTAAAACTCCCATCTGGTACATGAGACACTAACATTATGATACAGTATTTCTTTTCCATTTCTCAATTTAGGCTGACATCTGCTGGTCTAAACAAATGATAGGCAGCACTGCTGAATGTAAACCGATTTCAGAGACAGCTATTTCAGTTTTCCCTTTGTAGGCCTTTGGAACAGCAACCAAACCATTTAATTACGTAGGAAGTTCACACAGAATAATAATTTGTGGAGGGGAGAGGAAAGGAAAGAACAATACTGGGTAAAATAAAATGACTTTGACATGATAAATTATATGGATACACGTTCAGTATGCTGTGCATTTACTAAAAGGAGTCAATAGAAACTACTTCATATTGGCCAATTACACCTACACACAAAGTGTGCTATTTAAGGGCACCACACTGTGGATCATAATGGGAAGTCTGAAGATGTAAAAGTTCCTTCATTTACCCTATCAGTAGGGCTAAGTAGAGGGGGGCCGGTACCATGATGGGCAGTCAGCAATAGATGTTTGAACAGACATAAGGTAATTTTCACAAAGCGTTTTTCTTTCTTTAGGGGGCAAGGGGTATTTCCATTAGTTAGTGGCAGTACTCCGTGGCAGTCCAGATGGAGAACGAGTGTACATTTGTCTGGAACTAGCAGAAAAAATGACAGGCTGGTTCCACTACTGTTACTAAATAAAAATCAAAACAGGCAACTCCACATTCTCAGTTTATTGTAGGTTCTGCTCCTCCAACTATACAGGCACAGAAAAAATAGTGCAATATGTATATTAGCACCTTTTGACTTCCCTATCATTCCTTGCTCAGTTTAGCCATTTAGAACACACTTCCAGTATGTCTGAAATTCAACGGTGTGGAACCTGAGCTATATCTCTTCAGCTGTGTCTTATTGGCTTTTGGAATGGCACACAATAAGTATTTCAGAACAGGAGCATGCATGCTCTGATCTTCCCCACTGCAGCTTGGTGGTGATAAATGAGCCTGGAAGCAAAAGGTACTGGTATGGAGGTATATCATTTTAACGCATGTGGCTTGTTTGGATTCTGAGAAGGCATGAGTCAACACTCGGGGATAGACCACTCTGGGGACAGAAAGATTCTTTTATTCATACAGCAGTTTTGCCTGATTGATTACTTAAGAATTCCCATTTAACACTCTGAGGTTTGGTAGGTTCTAGTCCCGAGACCAGGCCCAGTGTTATTAGAATTGTTAAATTGGGAATCCCGATATGTATAGGTGCAACACTCACACTTTGGCAGAACCTTCTATATTTGCAACAGTGTCACACTCCAACTCAGCCAGGTAGATAGAGATGATACAGAATTGAGTGTCTGAGCATTCATATACTCACACAATCCCTTGCAGAAAAACCTGAAGTGTATCGTCATCCTCATCTTCATCCCCACCGCTGGTCATCATCTTGGCATCTCATAAGGCACTCAGGCCAGGGAACAGCTATCGGAATGAGTTATGCTGACACCATATTGGGTAGGGGTTTCAGCCCCTTCTCCTTATTTGAACATCCACACCTGACACATGTTGGGGTGCCTTCTCCATGGGTTATTAGGCCATTTATCTCCAATTTATTAGCAGATACGTCAATTAGCTGCCTTGGCATTCTTGTGGTCAGACATTTGCTGATGTTCCTATCTTAAAAATATCTAAAGTTGATATCAGTTGGCATCCTGCGGTTATCTGGCAGCTGTTGAGCCATTACAGTGCTTTGTCTTGTGGTATCATGTGATCGAAGATTACTGCTGGTTAGCTGCTAAGGTTTTTGAGCCTTATGCCTTGTTTAGCTAAGCTGTTGTCTTACAAGCCTTTTGTTCAATTTCGTTGCATTATTTCCTTTACTTATATCTATGCCTTACCTCGCAATTATCTATACTTATATGCTACAGCAGACACAATACGGTCAGCCACAATGCAAGCGTCCCCAGTGCTATCAGCCCTGTCCTAGCGGGACCGCTGAACTACCCTTAGTCCCTTTGCCTCTGCAGGCTCAGTGATGTAGAAGTGCAAATAGCTCGTATGCCATAACACTGTAGCTCTTCACTCCACTCAAACGGACTGAGGGCTAAATCCTAAACTGTAGCTGTGGAGTGCTCAGCACAACTAAGAATGGGGTTAGCAAAAATTATTTTAAGCCACCTTTATCTTCCCTGATCTTGGGCCTATGGTGGTACTAGTTGGTCCCTAGCTCAAAGTATAACAGTCTTCAACTGCCAACATCTGCCCAAAGGGCCAACCAGCAACTGGGAATGTCTACATGTTCTGGCCACACAGTTAATTCTCCAGCCGGGCATCACCCGAGAAGTCCCCTAGACAGTGGTGACTAAGCTAAGCTGCCTTTTAGGTTGCTTTGTCACCTTCAGAGCAATACAAAGCTGCCTTGGCGCATGCAAGAACGAGCACCAAAGTGTATTCAGTTTACATGTAAAAGTATAATTTTAGCTCAGTGCCAGCACTCCAAACCCAGCTTGGAATCTGAAAGTCAAGCTGTGTTCTTTCTGGCTCAAATGTAATGATTGTTGTTAAGCATTATGGATCATTATTATTTGTTAAGCCCTGACAGACACTAAAGACGTCACACTGCCTTCTGCATGGACCTTATAGCCAAAATAACTCATCATGCATTCTCAATGGACCCTTATTACAGGCATCAATAAGGTGCAATTGAAGTGTAGGGTAGCACTAGGCAAAGATTTTACAGATAAAACCTAGCGTTGCTTGTGGTGATGTGTGAGACAGAATAGAATTCTTCTTGCTCTGATATGGCTGACGTTGCTCAGCAGTTCTAACAGGAACAAAATGCAGAAAAAAATATTTTTGGTCCAGAAAGTCCATAGACAAGTCTCTGAATGTATCGTTGGGACAGATTTGTTGAGTAAGAAGGTTTCACGTTACTACCCTTCTGATCGTAGCAGTTAGCCTCCATAAAAATTAAATATAAAACTTCAGTATTGATGATTGTAGTTCATTAATAAAAACATCTCCCTTGACCAGACAAGGATATCTAATATTTTTCTGCACTTAAAATCAGGTTTAGATCCTTGGCTAGATCCTTAATAAAAAAAAATGATTTGATTAGAAAACTTAACAATCTACAAAACAAATGGCCAGGTACAAACTAACCAACAGTAAACGTAAGTATGAAGGAAATTCTTAAATTATCATAAACCTTTAAAAAAATTTCTCCTGTGTCAGAGAAAATGCCTGGTACAGTCTATAATGTGTATCTGGTTTTATGATTCATAGGTGAGTTTCTTCAGCTTAAAGCCCCCTGGATGTTCCCTATCTCATCTCTGGAATTAGTGTTCAGATTGCTGTCTAGGGTCACTTCCAAATGAAAATGAATGTGTTTACCACTGAGTTCTCATCTTATTGTTGGTATACGTTTTTATTTCTCTCAGAAACACTATAGATGTCTTGTTACTGTCAGATGCTTAACATTAATGTACTGACAGACGTGCCGGAGACTAGCACAGTTATTAAACCCAACAGGAAAAAGTGCTGAGACCTACACTTGAAGAATGAAGCTATTTTAGAGGACTGGACTTCCAGATGGGCTAGATTTTTGCCCCCCAAGCACTTCTGCTCTTTGACAGGGACAATAACCAAATTCTCTTTAACTTATTGCATTGCTTATCATGATATCATAGATTAGTGAACTGCCAACCAAAACCATGGGGCTTGTTGTAAATCTGAGTGGTGTCCTCAATTTCCAATAACCTAATACAATAGAAAAGGGAAGTATGTTAGAAGTCAAAAGTGGTAAAAAGAAAAAGATTGTAAACCTAAGTGTCTTGCTTACCTTAGCCTCAGTCCTCTCCTTGGGTTGGGGGAAGAGAGTCAGCCAAAACCTCTTTGGCTCTTTGTACACAAGGAAATTTTAGGAAAAAATTACCACTGGTACTAGTCCCCAGTTCAACTGCATTAAAATTCATTAATGGTCAGAAAAATATAGGCCTAGTTTGCACCAGGTATCACTCTTTACGGTTCATAGGAGCTGCTAGTGCACTACACTTTGGAAAGTGAGACCGCTTTGGTATTTAACTTTAGACAACATTTTAAAAACACTTGGTCTTGATATCCTAGATGTGAGAGCCTTGGCCATACTGTGTAATACATGATGTCTGCACTCCGTCTTGTGAACACTGAATGGAGTAAGTCCAAAAGGCTGAAGACAGTATGATGCTTGCTTTATTTCCAGGAGGCAATGTCAGCACTAGTAGATACTGTCTGTATCATCCAGCTTCAACAATTTCTCTTCCAATATTGTGTTACCCTTAGCAGCAATTGTGTCAGCACTGTTGTCAGCATCATCTTAAATGTGCAAGGGAGTTCTTCATTCACTTCATTCTTTAGTGAAAAGCACCATTCCATTAAAGGAAACAATTTTAGATTTCTGTTGGAGCATCACTTGCTAATGAACAAGACTTGCTGATTTTAGCATTCCTGAAGCCATAGGAAGGATACGAGGCTCCTAGTAGTGGCAACTCCTCTATTCCCTTTTCTGAAATGATCCTGCCTTTCCTCACCTCCCCTGGAGTACCTCTCAAGATCATCCCCCAACCCCCACATTCCTGCAGCAGAACTGCAGCAGTTCCATGGCATACAGGCCCTTCCCAGCCGTGAAGGTGGAGGCTGAGTTCATCCCTATGTTCTCTCAGTTTTCCTGGCATTTGTAATGGGACTATTCTAGTCATTTGATTGTTTGGAGGCTTGGGCTCCTTCTTTATTTTTGCTGAAATACACAAGCTAAACACACTAAAAGAACTCCCCCTCCCAGAGTCTAATCCTTGAAGTCTTTTCAAAGAGAGGAGAATCTAGAATCTTTAGTCTCTAAACACGAGAAAGAAGAGACAGATGGAAATTGCTGTCTTTATGACCTCGGTGACCTTTTAACAAAGTCAAGCTGTATAAATCTCTCCCAGCAATCTAACAAAAAACCAACAGTGTATATGTTGTAGCCATATCATTAATACAATAAGATTCAAGGCTATGATGTGATTCCCATGAAATCCAACTTCCTTCCAAAGCTTCATTTTTTATAAATAAAGCATCCTGCTGGCAACTGGTATCAACCTGTTGGCGCCATTAAAGATTCTGGTCTAATTCTCTAGTGACTTGATCGTGTGACATCATTCACACCTGTGCAAAGAGTGGGTAAATCATTGCCACATCAGAAATGTAGTGTTTTATGCCTACTTTGCGTGGATGTAAATCACTACACAAGAAGCAGAACATCGGAGAATCAAGCACAATGTACCCAGCACAATAAGACCACTTTGAGTCTCTCTGGTAGAGCTAAGGACTGGCACCAACAAGCCATATGTGGATTTTCCTTGCATAGAAAAACCTCTGGATAGCACGGGGCCACTTAAGCTGGCCCCAGCATACGTGATGTATTATATGTATGTATTGGGGGCATTTGTCAGAGGTAGAGTAGGGTGCTGGTGTGCTGCTATGCTCCAATGATCTCCGTTGGTGAGCCACTGGGTACGCTGGAGGGAGCAATTGCATCTGGGCATAACTTAGAGCAGTGCAGAGGCTACTCTAAATCATGCTGTGGGTTGACCTGAACCCCAGTAGTCTGAAGAATTGGGGGGAGTACAAACATGGTATAAAGCTACCTTTGCTCCTCCCCTCCCTGTACAGAGCTTTGGCACATCTGAGAATCTGGCCCAAGGGCTTGAGTGTTGGCTGCTAACTGTATGTCAGCACTCAGGCTACGTCTACACTACAGGATAATTCCGAATTACATTAAACCGGTTTTATAAAACAGATATTATAAATTCAATTTCACGCGGCCACACTAGGCACAGTAATTCGGTGCTGTGCGTCCATGGTCCGAGGCTAGCTTCGATTTGTAGAGCGTTGCATTGTGGGTAGCTGTTCCATAGCTATCCCACAATGCAACGCTCTACAAATCGAAGCCCCTTGGAATTATGTGGTTGAATCATCTGTCGCGGGTGGGTTCTGGGTAAATGTCGTCAGTCTTCCTTCCCTACCGGGAAAACAACAGCAGAGCCAATCCTTTCGCGCCCTTTTTCCCTGGATTGCCCTGGCAGACGCCATAGCCACGGCAACCATGGAGCCCGTTCAGCTTTTTTTATTTACAGTCACCCGTATATGTGTACTGGATGCGCGGACAGAGGCGATACTCCAGCGCTACACAGCAGCCATTCATTTGCTTTTGCATGATTAGCAGAGATGGTTACCAGTTCGTTCTGTACCGTCTACTGCTTGGAGTAACTGGCAATGAGATGACGGTTATCTCTCCCCCTTTGTACTGTCTACTGCTATCATGAGTGCCCCTGGCTGAGATCGGCGGGGGCGCAAAAGCAAAACTGGGAATGAACTCCCCGAGTCAATCCCTCCTTTATGGTTTCTAAAAATAGAGTCAGTCCTGCCTAGAATAATGGGGCCAGTGTACTAGAGGACCAGTGGTATCACCGAGCACAGCCTGCTCCATTGTCCGATATTTCACACAGGGGTTGCCCCTGCTACAACCCCACCGTTTGCGTTCCCTCCTCCCCCAACCTTCCTGGGCTACCGTGGGGATGGCAAGTGTCCCGTGCCCATTTGTTCATGAAGTTATGAAGATCATGCAGGAATAAGAAACACTGAGTTTTTAGTGACATAATGACAGGCAGCCTCGGCTGCTATGATAGCCCAGGACAGTGACATTAAGGCACGGTGTGGGAGAGGAGCCCCAGCATCCCGGCTGCTATGATAGTCCAGGCACCAGTACAGAATCTTTTCTTTACACATGAAAAAGGCAGGGGGCTGATTGAAGCTCAAGCCCCAGTTGTTATGATGAAGACGGTTACAGCCGTTCTGTAACATCTACTGGGAGTGACCCAGGAATCATTCCTGTTCTTGTTTTTAGCCAGGCGCCCCCCCGGGCTGGCCTCATCTCGAGGCCAACATTGGTTAGATATTGAACCGTTATCAAGCATTGGCTGCTCGGTGTTCATAAGGACCGTTACCAGTCCTACTGCACCCGTCTGCCACCGGGAGGGGAGAGGAGCGAAATACTGCGCTTCACTGCGTGCTGCTGGCAGCATAGCGTCTACCAGCAGCATTCGCAGTAAGACATAAGGGTGACATTGAAAGAAGTCAAGAATTCATTTCTTTCCCTTTTCTTTCATTGTGGTGGTGGGGGCGGAAGTAAAACTGAGGAGCTATTCCTGAACCACGCCGGACAATGTGTTTTGAACCTACAGGCATCTGGGAGCTCAGCCAAGAATGCAATAGTTTTCGAGAGAATGCTGTTGGACTGTGGATAGCTGGAGTCCTCAGTACCCCCTCCCTCCATTAGCGTCCATTTGAGCTCTCTGGCTTTCCGTTACGCTTGTCACGCCAGCACTGTGTGTTAGCCTGGAGATTTTTTTCAACAGCGCTTGGCATTTCGTCTTCCTAACGGAGCTCTGATAGAACAGATTTGTCCTCTCCCATTACAGCGATCAGATCCAGTATCTCCCCGTACGGTCCATGCTGCGCAGCTCTTTTTGGATTTGGGACTGCATCGCCACCCATGCTGATCAGAGCTCCATGCTGGGCAAAACAGGAAATATATAATTCAAAAGTTCGCGGGCCTTTTCCTGTTTACCTGCCCACTGTGTCCGAGTTCAGATTGCTGTCCAGAGCGGTCAGTGGTGCACTGTGGGATACCTCCCAGAGGCCAATAATGTCGATTTCCGTCCACACTAACAGTATTCCGAAGAAATACTATCGATTTTAGCGTTACTCCTCTCGTTTTGTAGGAGTACAGAAATCGATTTAAACAGCCCCTTAAATCGATTTAAAGAGCACTGTAGTGTGGACGGTTACAGCGTTAAATCGATTTAACGCTGTTAAAATCGATTTAACGGCATAGTGTGGACCAGGCCTCAGTGCCTACTAGTCTCATTCAAGTATCTTTAAGCAGTTAAACTATTAATCTGTGAGTTACATCCGTCATAGGCAATAACCCTTTCTGCGACTTTACATCTTTGTCACCCTACGGCATAGTGTGAATAGGGTAACATTTAGATTAAATTGACCAAGAATAAGTCATTTTTGTTTATACTCTTAATGTAACCCCCCCATCTCCCCGCAGTTCCTATCATAGACTCAGGTGGATTTGAGACTGTTTATACTGCCCATCTAACAGGTGCCTCTGAGTACCAGCTCTTCACAGTCTGGTGGTCAGGTCAGTGAGAGAGAGGGAGATTTGGCTAAAAATGTCATGGTCCCTGCAGCCTTTGCTTGACATCAGTAGGAGTTTGCCTTGAATAAGGATTTGGCCCCGAATAGATGGATTAAAGGGCTTAACTCTGAAAACCATACCATACATAAAACGGCCAGGCACTCACAAAGAAATCTGTTGTCTCAGTATGGGTACTCTGACCTCTGCTTTAGCTCTCCATCTGTTGCAAGCAACCGGGGTTGAAAGAATGCACTTGCGTTCCACAGCAGCAGGTAACAGTAGGAAAATAACCTGAGATGAGGAAGAAAGGAGCAACATTTCCAATTAAAAGCTCAATTTTGCAACAGCTGCCCTCCTTTCCCTAGCTTCACAGCTTCACGGGAGTGAGAGAAACAGTGGGGATTTCCTCTCACAGTACCTAAGCGTACCCAGTTCCCTCAGCATCACAGCATTTGCAGGCTCTGTTCTTTTTTTATAGATGGCATCTTTAACAATTAGAAAACCTTAAGAGCAGGTAGAGCTTTTATTCTATAAATATCAATGCAATTTTCTCTGAGACGTGTTGTTATGGGAATGCATCTCCCCTCCCCCCACTCCTAACCACTCCATACTTCTCATTTAATTGTTAGTGGGAAAGGAACTGCCTGTTTCCCAAGGCTATGTGGCTTTTAGGCATGTCCCCACCCCCATCCCAATGATTCATACAAAAACGTTTAATTTACAGAACTGATACATTAACTCCAATGGCCTAAGAGAATAAATGAATAATACTATATATTCATTTGCTAAACAACAGGCATATTTTCCCAAAGATTGTTTTTTTTTATTTGAAACAATTTATCATCTTGAATGTGGAATATATTCATTAGAAAGCTACACCTCAGAGGGAAAAGGATAGCTCAGGAGATTAGCAATAGGCTACAAAGCCTTTTGCTTCTAGATCACCAGTTCCAACTCTGTCCAGGTCATTATTGATCAGAAGAAGTCATTACCATCTGATAGCTGTTTGGTAGCCTACATAAAAGTGACCGTGTGGGATTAGTCCAGTTCTCTGTGGAGAGATATGTCCATATCACAGAAACCACTGTCACCCTTAACACACTTCATAGTAGTGTCGTCTCGTACAGAGAGACTGAACTAGTTTTTTCACTCCAGATCAGATTTGAGGCTTATTAGTCCACATAAGAGCTGGCTGAAAAAATGGGAAAACAACTTCATGAAACACTTGGAAATTTCAAAGTTGTTTCTGTTTTGCAGGGTTTGAAATGGACCTGTTTTCTGCTTTTGACACACAATTTTCCACATTTTATAGTAATATTTTAATTAGTTTTCAAAATTGTTAAAAATTGTCATTTACCAAAACAATATATTTCCTTACTGAAAAATGGGCCTGGTATAACTGAGGAAAAACAACCATAAGCACCTCATGCATGTGTATTTTCTCTCAGTGATTTCCAAGGCACAGATTGTTCCCCTTAGATCCATGTGTAATCTACTGGTGAGTGGGTGTTAAAGGGCCATCACTGTGACTGATTGGCAGAGGAGGTATGGGTCTGTTACCGCCTCAGCTAGAATGCTTTAGCTGAAATTTGTAGTAGGTCATGTGCTTAGCTCAGGAGGCCCTGATTCAATCCTCAGTGTGTGGGCTAAGATGGTGGCCATCACGTAAATACAGTGGATATCCTTCTATTGAGAACAGTGGACTCAGCTATCTCTGTGGCACCATTCTCCTCTTCCTGCCCCTAGAGAGGGCATTTCCTGGGTGAAGGGTTCTAGGGAGGGGAAGACCAGAGTGAGCCAACCCTTCAGAAGATTCTTTAGAGAAGATAATTCAGCTTGGGGCTGAGTTATCATTCCTCAGCTCTTTCCTGGGAACGACTGCAACCATGGGGAGTCTCTTGCAGCATAGCTCCAATGGAGCTGAGCTGCCATGAGGGAACAGAGCTGGTAGGGATACATGAGGCCTTTTATGGGGTGAGGTTGTCAACAAACCCCACATGCCCAATGTGGTCAACTCTCCACAGGGAACCTCACAAGGATGTCCTTCTCTTTTTTCTTTTTTATCCTGGGAGAGATTGATCTATCCCTAACCTGTCTCAGTTTGCAAATGGGGAAAAAACAAGGGTGGGTTGGGTTTTTCTAATTGCTTGTGCTGTAAACTTGAGCCTGGGATAGGCAAGTCAAGCTGAAAGTCTCAGGTTCTTACATTGTCACCAAGTAATAACTATCCTGCATTCAGAGTTCAGCTAACGGTTTTGCTGGTGGTGCATAAAGCAGAACCAATTCCAGAGCTGCATTGGCCCTGTAGTACTAACAGTAGGCAAAAGGGGGCTTTGTCGATCAGGCCAGCTTTAGGCCAATTCCACCAATTCCCCCGAATCTCTTCCCTGGCTAGAGGCGCCTTTTTAAATTTTACTCACCTGGTGGCGCTCCGGATCTTTGGCGGCACCTTGGTGGTGGGTCCTTCGCTTGCTCTGGGTCTTCGGCGGCAGGTCCTTCAGTGCCACTGAACACACCCGGAGCAAGTGAAGGACCCACTGCTGAAGTGCTGCCGAAGATTCAGAGCACCGCCCGGTGAGTAGAAGCCCCACGTGGTTTTTTACTTTTTTTTTTTTTTTTTTTTTTTAATAGTCATCCCTGCCAAGGCCCCGTCGAAACTGTTCTAATTGGACCCCGCATTCCTAAGGCCGGCCCTGTTGTCAATGAGGCCTAGAGTATGTACTATCACTTTTCTGACTAATTGCTAAATTCTGCGCAAGGATGAGTGTTTAGGGGTCTCTAACTTCTCTCTTGAGCTAAATTAACCCCAGTGCCTTTTGCATTCTGCAAGGCCCATGCAGCTCCTCCCTATGGGGCTTATGAGGTACAGGAGACACTGCGGTGAATTGTCCTGGCACAGTAGCACCCTGGCACACCTTGCTGAGTTCTTGAAGCAATTACAGCCTATGTCTTTGAATCCTTTTTTGTCAAGAATACTTGCTGTAAAATGCCTCCAGGATATGGCGGTGTATGGCAAGGCTTCAGTGCGTCTCAAAGCGTGGTCAAGATGATGAGAATACAAGAGCAATCATATCACCTGCTTAAAGGTGGAAATTCAACACACTGCAGAGCACATGGCCTTGTGCACCACTTAAGTTCTGTGCATAGAGATAAACTACTTGATTGTATTGAAGTTCTACATGTAATGCACTCTGTCAATGACTAGCAAAGATCCATTAACCCATGAGTCTTTTATGCAAATGTTTAAACAGAGACTGATGAGCTACTGTGATGCTTCCCGTCAATGCATATTATTAGGGACCCCTGAATCTGTATAATCACTGTTTCTGCAGGACTTGAGTATTTAACCAATACTGTGTCTGTAGATAGAAGTATTTTACTATTTTAGCAGATGTATTTTAGTATTTGACCTGCCTCCCTGCAATGTTTCAGGCATAATTAGTGAATGATTGCCAAGTGCTTTGAGACCTATATGAATGCAAATTATTTGTATTACAGTAGTACCTAGAGGCCCCGACAAAGTGTGGGGCCCACTTGTTCTCAGTGCTGTGCAAGCACACACTGAAAGACAGTACCTGCCTTTGGCAGAACAAACAAAGGCAGGACAGGAAAATAGAGAGATGGAGTGACTTGCTCAAGTCACTCAGCAGCTCAATAGCAGAGCCAACACTTGAACCCAGGTTTTCTGAGTTCCGTTCCTGCACCCCACCCATTAGATCACCATGCCTGCCCAGATTCTGGGAACACTACTTAATCAGCTACATGGGGATGGCTCTGTTCTGGAGAAATCTCTGGAAAGTGTAGTAGTGTTACCCCAGGATTAAACTACAAAGGTGGCATAAAGCCACTTTTGTCCCATCTCCCTCTCAGCTATGCAGCGTGATATTGCAGTGCTAAGGAGCTAGCCCCCTCATTACTACTATTTATTGTTACTCTCACTTCTACAGTTTTTATGTAAGTGAAAACACTCTAAAATTTAAAAGTATCGTAAATAATGATACAATTAGAAACATGCTCCTGTGAATTTCATGGATCTTTCATACAAAGAGGGAGAGAGGCTGATGTTTCAGTATCCTTTCACCAGGTAGGCAACGTTAACAAGCAGCTCAAAATAATAGTCCTCCTGCCAGGGAATATTTCCCGATGAAGCTTATGTACACATTTCAGTGCCATGCACAGGGTTGTAACTACATTAGACTAGCTATCTTTGACTTAGACTTCAGTTAATTGGACATTTTACTGCAGTGCCTCAAATGCGGATAAAAAGCCAGTTGAAGGAGCTTTATTAAAACGAAAACCCATTCAAACACTGCATGCTAAACCCCTGGCTCTGAAAACACACAAAATAGATGGTCCTTGAGGAGGAAACAAAGAACAAAAGTCAGAAGGGAAAGGTATTTCTTGTGACTATGTTTAAATGGAAGCATTAAGGAGTTTATGAAGGTCGATTCATTTGCCTTTCTGTGAGCAATCAGACAGTGTAAAAGCCAGTTAAAAGGCCAACAAAGAAACAACACTACAGAGCTTTATAGTAAGGTTGAGGAAGTGAGACAATTACGTTCTGTGGTAAAGACTTCCCTTCAGAGTTTGGGTTCACTTTTGGTTCTTCCTTGCATGGGGAAAAGCACAGAAATATGTTAAGCTGGAACATTAAAGGCTCAGAAATGAGGACGTGATTTGTACCAGACCAAAATGTGGAACTCTGAAGCAAGGGTGAGAAAATAAAGTTCTTTTTTAAGTATAAAAGGAACATCAGTAATGGAGAAAACGAGAGCAAGACTTTAATAGGCTAAAGCATAAAAATTAAACTGGCACAAATTTTGCCAATGAGATACTATTTTTAACCAAGGAGAGAGTGTGGGGAAAAAAGGCAATGACTGTAAATAAAAATGAAAGCACATCAGAGAAGATATAAAGAATTATTTTTCATGGATAGAAAAAGAAATGTGAAGAAAAGCTTATGAAGCAAAGTTATTAAAGCAAAGATAATTCATGAAACAATTACAGCTAGTTGTTTCACTGCAGGATATACCGAGATATGGAAGGTAAAGCTCAGCTTTGATGACCAAACAGCCTTTTCCCCTAAAGTATCTTGTGCTTTTATCTACTGGGTGGCTTCATTTGCATTTCTCATTTGCTTCCCATCAGGTTTCCTGTAACAATCAATACAAACACTACATGTCAAAAGTGAAAGCACTGAATTTTATCTTCTTTGCATCTTTGTAAAGTCTGCCTAGAAAGGGTGATAGGATAATTCTGTAGAAAATTCTTTGTGGCTTGAGTTGTGATTTCCTAAAACGACTGCGCTCTGATCTTTCAGTGTGGCCAATTTACTCTTCACTGAGGAACCAGGGGGAGGGGCAAAGGAGGGCTCTGATCTGATCCCCTTAATGGTTTGCCCAGTGCTGTCCTAACTTACCCCACTGTCACGGCCCCCAAGGGACTATTAGGCCAAAAGGGGTTCCCCAGAGTTCAGCATCTCTCTAGCCATCAGGCAGATCCCTACCCCACCCCTTGGAAGAGTAACATACAACCAGTAACATCTTGCTTGGGATTCCTCCACAGCGCATAAGCTTATGGGCTCTCCTGAATGTGGGTACTTTCCTGAACCCTGGCCATAAAGAGCTCATCATATTATTTTCCTCAGCTATGTCCCAAGGTTAGAATGCCTATTGGTAAGATTAAGAGCTGTCCGAATAGGGACATAACATGAATAATAACAGTAGTTACACTAGCTAGGAAAAAATGCATAGGGGATATCAACCTTCCTGCTAGAGGATATCAGCCAGCTACTAGTTGTCTGGGATTAGGACAAAAATTCTCCTTTTATCACTATCCAGTATGGCTCTCCCTACAATGATATAATTAACATCAGATTAACAACGTTTTTGTCTAAAATCTAATTGGAAGTGCCAGCCTTTGTATAAGCTTGTTACTTTCTTAAAGGGTGATGTTTTAAATTTGAGTGGAAACTGTTGTAAAAGCCTTATTATTGGCAAAGAAAATTATACGTACATTTTTTCCCTATAATAAAACTGATACAGTTCCCCCTTGTGATACAGTTTGTATCTCACTGCTCCTTCCTGCTGATGATACAGTGGGAAGTATCTGAGCAACTGTGATAGCATAGTTTTATTCACTTTTTTAAATTTTGCAACATTTGGTAAAGCAGTATAGTTGGTTTAACAAGCAGTCTGAGAAACAACATCTGTTAGAGACTGAAAACTGAGCTTGTAGCTTTGGTCCTCCAAAGTGCTGAGCATTCTGGCTCCAGTCCAAAGCACTTAAGCACATGAGTAACTTTAAGCTCATATCATCCTACTGACTTTAGTAAGATGACTCATATGCATAAGTGCTTTGCTGGATTTCTGCCAGAAGACTCAGTGCCTGGCAGGATGGAACCATATGAGAGATGTTTTACAGCATATCCAGGGTTGTAATAGTGATATTTCTTGACATAATCAAAACTCTTAAGATTTCCTTAATGCTTTCTAGTGTGTCTTATGGAGAGTCTGAAGGAGAGTTTAACTTCACCTACCTATCCCCAGACCAACCAATCACAAACCCTCTCCTTAAGTTCTCACTCAGACAAAACACACATATGAACTAGAGTCTGCTCTCATTTAGGGTTTGGTCCACACAGCCAGTTAAAATCAATTGATTCCAATTGATTTGCATTGATTCCAGTGGGCTTTGGGTAAGACCTGAGTTCATCTACTGAAGTCAGTAAAGTTACTCAACATTAATTTGGTGTAACACAGAGCACAATTTATCTATCATCATGACAGTTTTGCTTGATTAAGGGCAGAGTTAGGCTTCAAAAGTAGAAAAAGTTAATTCAGAGTTGCCCTCCTCCTGCAAGGAAATGTGATTAAAAGTCTGCCATTTTCAGCTTAAAAGAGGGTATTTGCTGATGTTCTAAAAGATGTATTTGCCTGAAGTCCTTGAAGATTTGAAACATGCTTCCTACTGCTAAACAAGTGTATATAATATTTTTATCATCAAGCAGTTTAGGATTATTTTCCCATGGTCCCTAAAGCAGAAATGGAGAGGGCCAGGCACAGGAAAAGGGAGATCTCCTATTGGCATTAGTTCTTTTTTATATTACCAGGGCACTATACAAATACACCATTTTTTTAAAAATAAGTCTGGCTAGGTGAGAAAAATCAGACCACTCCTTCCTCTAATCAAAGTCAGTTTAATGCTAGTTTAAAAATAAACCAATTCTATGTTTATTTTTATGGGTTATGAAGTCTCAAGGGAAAGACAAACATATTCCTCAAAATAAGAGGCTCTAGTTCAACAAAAATATTTCTTCAGGATCTTCTGGGGCAATAAGATTTCCAAGCAGGGACAAAACATTGGTGCCAATGAGACTTGGGCTGGAAATTGTTTCTCAGGATCCAGATCACTGTCTGCAGAGAGTTATTGTAGAAATTCCCCATACAGTAATTGCCATTAAAGCCTTTATACGTTGACTCTCCAAGTAGACAATTTTATGGCGGTATTCCTGTCACGCCCTAGATTTAGTACAGAGAATACCACATATACTACTTGTAAAGGTAATTGGAAAGATTTTGACCCTGATCTTTGGCTACAGACAAGGAATTCACAGTGCATTAGGAGGGGGTTGCAAAGGTGGCTGGTTCACAGATTGAACCCAGATCCACTGAGTCTCTGCTTTAACAAGAGAACAATCTGCATCTGCCAATATGTATATCAAATGGATCTTGGGTACGACCCCATTCTCGGTTGCATGTGTCACAAGGCATCTCCAGATTTTACTCTGTGTCATGCACCTCTAAAGTTGAGATGCAGATTTGCTGATATCCTCTGGCAGAAGGCCCAGGAGGAAGGAAAGTAAGCAACGGAATCAAAAAGAATGTATTCGTGGTGACAGCAGCTAGAGTGGGAGACACAAGCACGAACCCAAGATCTTACTAGTGAGAAAGCGAAAAGGTAATCAGGCCACCATGCATGCTAAGTCTAAGGGAAAAGAGAGTGACACGTTGGTTCTGAGGAGGACATAATAGAACCAATCAAGTTGTATTTCTGATATTGCAATATTAGTCTATCTGGCAGCACCCATAAAATGTAGAGTGGTTGGAAACAAACTTACCACCTTATTCCTTAATGTGATTCAGAACATTGTAGTGCTCAGAGGTACCCCCTAAATTCTTAACCAGCTAAACCCATCTCTGTTTTAATGGTGACTTAAAAAATAGTGATGACTAGAGCTGATCAGAAAAACTTTGATGTAGCCATTTTCTGTCTGAAAGCAGAGTTCCATCAAAACTGAGACATGTCAGACAATCATAACAAATTCTCAAAAAAATCATTTTGGAGAAAAACTAAAACAAGTTCCTACAGTGTTGAAACAACTCAACTGCAACATTTTTGGACTGAAATGTTTTGATTTTTTTAAAATTGATTTTTACGTAGTTATGTTTATACCGATTTTGACTTTTAATATAAGATGAAAAGTTTCACTTTTGTCAAAATGAAATGTTTTAATCCAAAACACTTAAAAAATTGATTTGCAAAACATTTCAACAATTTTTGAGTTTTCTTACCATTCAAAATGAAGCCAAATTTCAAATTCCTTTGTGAAACGGAATTGTTGTCCTCTGTTTAAATCATTTTGACATAGTTTCAGTATAACAGACCTTCTTGTATTATTTTCATATACCACATCACAGGTGGGCAACATTTGTAATCTATGTGTTTTCCCCCGCTACAAATTTAACTCAATTATTCTTAAAATGCAAACCTTTCCTACTACTACTACAAGGTGACCCATGTAGGGCCTTCTCCTTCACCACTGAAATTAATGGAAGTTTTGCAATTGATTGGAAGCAAGATAATGGCCTTACTTTCTCTACTTTTTAAATAGCAGTGATTCCACTCTTCTTAAATATGTCTTTTCTCAGCAACTTCTAGATTTCTCCTTACTGGTATATATACCTGATATCAGGCTCCCCACTTCCATGTTTATAGCCTCTCTTTAAACAGTCACCCTCAGTATTTAACTCCTGTGGTTCCTCCACCATTTTGGTGATTTTCTACAACAGCCTTTCAGTGAACATTTTACATACATTATCTTATTCATGTCTCCTCTCAGTGCTCTTGCCTCTCTACTCACTGCGGTTGTGCAGTGAGCCTTCTCCAAAATACTTGGGAATGGTGAAATCCCCATGCCAAGGTGTTCAAAATGGAGTGCCTCCAATTAGGTGCCTAAATCATATTTAGGCACATAAATAAGAGACTTTGTTATCAAAATGTCTGAGCAAGCGAGAGAGATAGCTATAATATACTGGACATATTCTGTGTTGGTTAATCGAGGTGCATGGTCTCTCTCTGTAGGAAACACTGAAAAACTTGGTATGTGAAGTCATCATAAAGCTTCAAAAGATGAGGATTCAAAATGTTTGAAACTGAGGCCACTAATTAAGGCTTTGACTGGGAGATTTTCAAAAGCACAAATGGGAGTTAGGTGCTCAACTCCCACTGACTTTCAGTGGAATTTGTGTGCCAAAGTGCCTTGAAAATCTTCACCTACGAGCCAACCTTAGGCAATCACCTCTGAAAATCTGGAGCCGCCACCTTTTTTCAAAGGTTTTGAGTGCACACACCAAGTTTTGCATTGCTTCCTACTGCTCAGACAAAAAGAGGCCATAAACTTGAAGTAATGTCTTCTCAATGAACGTACACAGAGCTCTCTCTCATTCTTGCCACTGGAATATCTGAGTTCCTTCTATCAGAGGGGTAACTGTGTTAGTCTGGATCTGTAAAAGCAGCAGAGAGTCCTGTGGCACCTTATAGACTAACAGAAGTTTTGGAACATGGGCTTTCGTGGGTGAATACCCACTTCGTCAGATGCAGGTAGTGGAAATTTCCAGGGGCAGGTGTATATATATGCAAGCAAGCTAGAGATAACGAGGTTAGTTCAATCAGGAAGAATGAGGCCCTGTTCTAGCTGTTGAGGTGTGAAAACCAAGGGAGGATAAACTGGTTTTGTAGTTGGCAAGCCATTCACATTCTTTGTTTAATCCTGAGCTGATGGTGTCAAATTTGCAGATGAACTGAAGCTCAGCAGTTTCTCTTTGAAGTCTGGTCCTGAAGTTTTTTTGCTGCAGGATGGCCACCTTAAGGTCTGCTATAGTGTGGCC